>NW_015090872.1:5808095-5919958 GCF_001431845.1 Calidris pugnax | reverse complement strand
GGGGGGGGGGGGGGGGAAATCATGTTGATAATCCGAGCGGCTCATTTCAAACTATGCATTTTTAGACCAAGATCTACTCTTCTCTTATCAGAAGCTTTTGGATTTTCAAACAAGATCCCCGCCAGCACCTGCTCTCTCAGCTCAGTGAGTACTAGCACTAGCACGCTAGTTACTAGCTCTAGTACGAGAACTAGCTGACACGCAGTTCACGGCTGCCTCCACTTTGCATCCCATGCACTCCCCAAAGCTGCTCTGTTTTCAGCGACCTGAGAAATACTTGTTCCCCTCATAATTAGATTCACAGTAAATGCGGGAAGCGAAGCAAAAAGAACACAATGTTCAAAGCTGCCACTCATGGTTAAATAATTAGTCAATATTACGCTCAAACGCTGCCTCCAGTGTTCATGCCAATCTGTACAGGGAGGCATTTGTCCTTACATTACTTTGGCGCCTCATTTCAGTAATTTCCATAAGCTGGCAGTCTGGCCTCAGTAGAGAACGGGTCATACCACTGCTAATTCAGATAGATTACTAAATACAAGTAAGAATGGAGAGGGATTAAAGGTGGTGAGGTATAAAGCTCTGGGAAGTAATATATGCAAGAAATCCTTTCACCTGATTTTTATAAAGTAGGCCGTGTCTAAAACCAAGGGGGCTAATTAGCTGGTAATGAATGCAGAACCATAATCCTGTATGGTCTACGTGTCTGTTACAGTTGCACACACAGAAGTGCTATCAGGTCCCAATGAGAGGGATCTGGTTGGATCTCCACACTGCATAAGAGCCCCCTCCTTTTGCTCAACAGTCAATAATGCTGTGGGCCCTGGTAGGATCCTGAAACACTTCCCTGGTCTGGAAACAGCAGTTCACTGAGGCACTGCTCCATCCAGATATTTGCATTGCTCCTCACAGTGCAACATTTACCATGGCTGTATTTTTCCCCATAGCATTTGCGTGTGCTAAAAGGGTTTCCTGTCAAAAGGAGTCATGATGGCTTATAGCCATCCATAGATCTAGAGCTGAACTTGGCTCTTTTGGAGCCCTAGGTGAGGCCTGAATGGATGCTGTTGCTTGTCTAAATAAGCTAATTTAGAAAGCATAAAACATTTTGTGAGCAATAGGAACAAGTACAGATTAACCCCTGAAACAATCCCATGTTATCTCTATAACCTTTCTAAAATGCTTCCATCAAAGGAATGGAGACTATGTCAACATAATGGCTTAATGACCTAGCAGTGGCATGGCTGCCTAGTTCATGGCTGGTTAGGCTGTGGAAGTTTCACTTCCACCTCATGCCACCCAAAGGCACATGAATGAAGTCACCCTGTTGTAAAACAGAAGCAGGAAGAAAAGCCAGCTCTGGCACACAGCAGCTCTGCTGGACTATGAAGCCCCTGCCTGGAAGGGCAGGAACAAACTTATGATCTTCGGAAAAATTTGCTTCCAATGCATTACACTAAGACTGAACTCACAGTAAGGGGCCATAAAACCGCCACACGCCACACATGTGGCAACAAGTGGTGCTCTGCAGCATGAAGAAGCCCAACCAAATACCAGCTCCTTTTCACAGTGCTGTCTGCTCCTAGAAAAGAGCCACTTCTCCTAGAGGTTTGTCCAGTGCAGAGACTACTATGACCTGGGCTACTGAGAGCATCACTAATAGAACTGAGAGCATCGCTGTTAAAACCAAGAGCATGTCTCATTAGCAGATCCTGCAAATGCATCCAACCAGCTAAGTGCAATTCTAATTTACAGCACCTGTTGGATATGGAGACTAACGAGCACTGAGGTAGTGGGTGTGTGCCTGAACAACCTGCCCAACCTTTAAGCCTGTGAAAGCGCAGGGGGGGAGAGGAGAAACACCGACAAGACAACTCTGAAATGATTCATTTTGTCTGAGTTTTACTATGCATGCCTGACAGTGACTTCATTAATCACATCTGGGTTGCCACCCTCCCCTGGCTGCTTCATCCATCCACACAGCTTGCTGGGGGAAAAGAGAGCGAGATGGGATCCAAATTAGAAACTATTTATGATTGTTGAAGTAGAAAATTAATTGCTTTTCTTCCCCTTCTTCCCCCATTCTGAAACACCCCTCCCAGGGAAATTTGTGCTGAGAAGTCCTTGTGAACAAAACACATGGAGAGTAACAGAACATGGTCCATATGTACTAGCAACCAAAAATAAACTGGAGTCTGAAATGCATACAGTCAAGTGGATTCACAATGTCTGTCTCTACGCCACAGTAACAGATGGTCAGTGAACTGTTACAAGACAGACCATGACTAGTTAAACAGATGGGGAGTATTATTTTTATACTGGTTTATAAGTGAATACTCAAGTTTCCACTAGGTTATCTGAATTACCATCAAAGGAGCACACTCCTGCAGTCCCCATCTAGCCAAAACCCAATTCCATGGAAGCTTTTACCGAAGGAAGCTACTGTGATTTCTTCTTCTGGCCTTTCGCTGGTGCTGCTAACACCTGTGGTAAAACCCTCTCAGACCTCAGCAAGGACAGCCCAAGGACACCTCTGGAAGTCCTGCTCTGCCTATGGCAGCCTGGGCCGATCGCTCTCTGGTGCTGGCCCCATCCCACTGCAGACTGTCTGATGCCAAGCCACAGGGCTCCTCTGGCCACATCCCCTCGCCTCTCTCCTTCAGCAGGTTTTGTTGCTGTTACTAATTAATGAAGCATCTGAAGGAAGGGTCTAAACATCTGGAGTTCAACTCAAGGGCTTAGTGGATAGTGGTGGCTAGCAAGAGCCATTACAGAGGGGGAAAGGGAAATAGGACATTTTAGGAAAGACATGCATTTAAAGACTTGTCCATGTCAAAGGAACACATAAGAAAGATGAAAGACACAGCAGACTTCTCTCCAGTTTTGCAGTTCACATTACTTTTTTTGCAATTCTGTCACCTATAGACACACTGGTCAGGTTCACTTTCACTTTCTTGGGGTTTAAGCAGAACATCCGGGGTTCACAAGAGGGCAGGACAGACTAAAAAATAAGATAATTAACAGCTCACAGTAACCTTAAATCACATTCAAAAACCTAAACCAACATTTGCTGAAGACACTGACGCATCTCACAGCCTGACGCCTTGAAGGAACTGGGCTTTTTAAAACTACTGAACATCCTTTGACAATCAGAGCAGCGCACTGTTTTCAAGGGGGGGGCAGAAGAACACTAGAGACAACCGCGTTCACTTAATTGCAAAAGGGGGAAAAAAGTGAAGCAAAATACCTGTGTTCTAGAAGTTCCCATATACTAAAAGAATCAGTCTCCTGCCCACAAGATGCCTGGTTCACATCTGCCCTACACCTTTTTAGCAACTCCTGCAGTGGGGATGTGCAGATTAGTTACCCCCCGCTTTAAAGCCATTATTTTTACAACCAGAGGGATGCACAAAGGCTTGAAGTGTGACTATAATTCATGCCTCCCTTCAGCACGACGCTGCTGCAATCAGATGTGGTTGCAATTGTTGGAATAGTGCTTGGTATCGAAATCCCACCATCCAAATCCATTTCTTACCTTTCAGAATGACCATTATCTTCTCACTGTTTGAAATACTGCTGACTACTGCTATGAAGCTGCAGGGTTTTGCCTGCAAGCCTCAGAAGAGCTTGTACTTGCTCTTCTTTATAAAGGAGTTCCACTTCATGGCTGCATTATCTGTCCAGCTGCCATCAGAAAATAGTGCTAAAGAAAAATGAAAGTCTCTTTGCACGTATTTATTCCTAATTTACTACGGGCTAACAGTATCCAGTGACAAAACCCAAAAAGTTCTCATTGAAATATTTCATTTACCTAACAGCTTGAAATCTCCAGGCTGAAGATTATGTGCGCACACATGCCTGTGTGCTAACTCTTCAATTAAAGAAAATATAAAAGCTTTGCAGTTTAGCCACTTTTAAGCATTCACGGGCTCTTCTCTTTGCACATGAAATGTTAATGGAGCAACCACGCACCGCTGGGTCCACAGATAATGGTTCAGATAACACTGGCTTTGTGATACCTATCACTGGGCTTCAGAGGTGAGGGGGCCTGCCTTGCTTCATAGTTGATGACACCTTGTCAGCATGCCACATTCTCCAAGTCAGTTCAGGAGTTCATTACATCTAGATAACACCCTTTTTGCTCTCTGCCTCATGTTTATTAATGCCACGCACAACCCAGTGATTCATCAGAGAAGATGGAGTGGTGCTCTGCAGCAGGCAGACAGCCTCCAGTTGATCCACTGCCCTGGTTGAAGTTCACCACAGGGCTTTTAATTTCATGAATTTATGTATTGCGATTGCTGAAAAGTCCAGTGCTGTTACAGAACAAGCTCATAACTGCACCTGACAAAGGTTCAGGGCTTGTCAAAATTGGTCTAATTTGTATGTTGTGTAAACAACATTAAAAGTTTGGAAGTTAAGCATTAAGCCGTCCGTTATTAAAACGGCATTTCAAAATATACATGACTAGAGAGATATTTGCAGAACACATTACTGTTAGCATGGCTAATAGCCAGCACAGGCGAGTGGGCTGCGCTGTGCTACGGAGTGTGCTGTTCCACATACGGGATAGCAACCCACTGCTGCTCTCTCGGGCCCAGTGTCATAGTTCAGTGCACTCTGCTGTGGAAATTAGTTTTCTGAGACCCTGTAGCAATCACACAGCAAAGGCTTTGCAGTTTTGCTTGGCGGTTTAAAATAAACTCAGCTGAGGAACTGGCAGTACCAAAAACACTTGCAAAACCTACCAAGGGCTTTAGGCCTGATGCACAAGAGGTCAATGTTTTGAAATCTTTTGCATTAAACTTAGAGTACTTTTACTTCTTTAGCTCGGACATGCTTGCGACATCCCATTTCCCTCCTTCAGTCTCTGTCCTTCTAACATCCCCTCTCCATGCTCTGCTTTGGGTAGAGTTGCTGGGAGAACATGACCAAGATTTTTCAAGAATATAGTCCCAAATATATAGTATAAATATGTATAACACATACAATATAAGCATATAAGGATAGTATAGCTTTATAAACACTCACCCACCCTAAAAAGCACCCAAACCATGAATCTGGGCAGCTCTATGAAGCAAACTGAAGTGCTACCAGAACAGCATCTACAAGATCAAGTCACTCGTCTTTGTGCTTAATACAGATGAAGGAAATTTCACTTTGGGCCTGTGTTTCTAAACCCATCTCAGAGGAAAACAGCATCCAGCCACTGGAGCTGTGATCCTCTGGAGACAGCAAGGCAAAAAGGAAAGAACGTCTTTGCACTCTATACCAAGACATAAGACAATTCTGTGCTGCTACTTTTTTGATTTAGCTCATGCATGTTTTATAGGGGCTCCGGTCGAGTATGAGAATGTAATTTGCAGGAAGACTGAAAAATACAAGGACACTTAAAAGGCCTTTGATGTTACTCTGTCTCACTTAAAGGAAAAAAAAATGGTGCTTACTATATCACAGGTGAAATTTTGGCTCAGCCAGAGTCAATGGGCATTTTTCCAGGGGCCGGGTTTTCAAATCATAATTTCTCCTCAGAGACTAGCCCAATCCAGCATTGGATTTATCTCATGGTCTGATTTTATCTCTGAAGAAGGGAGCTTTTTTTTTTGGGAAACACAAGAGTGACTGTTCCACTGAATAATATGCAAGATACACAAGATAACGATTGTTGTGACAAAAAATACTACTATTACATTTAACTTTACTTTGACTGATAAATATATTATTGTAGAACCACTGTGCCACAGTTTTCAAAAACAGCAGTCAGCTGAAGCTTGGAGGATGAGCTGAAATCCCTGATTTTCAAGAAAAAGGGAATGATACCTAAAATAACTTCAACACCTAAACCCAACTAAAATCCATCCCTCTCTGTTAAGTAGAGGTTTATTCCTGAAACACACTTTTTAGACACTTTATTTTCAAACCAATTTGGAGTTTTCTGGGCTAACCTGGTGTTATGGTGGTTGCTAAAGCAGTTATATTAGTTGTTACAATTATATCTTCCTTCTACCCAAAGCCATAAATCTTTCCACCTGTTGCACAATGCTGCATTTACTCCATAAACTCTGCTAGTCAGTTCGCTGACTGCAAAAAGTAACTAAGTCCCAGTGAGAGCCATTGGCCCACACAGAGGATGAGAATGGAAACGGAAACCAAACAGATTTATGGAGGAGATTTTATTGGCCGTTATCAAAACGTCCACAAGATTCAAACTTTCCTCAGCGAACAAAATTTGCAATTGTAAACCAACAATATTGCAATGGAACTTTCCACTGCAGGATGTGAAATGGGAGAGCATGAAATGTCGCTGTGCTCAGGGAGGTCACGCTCGCCCCCACTGACACCCTCCGGCCTTAACTCCCCTTCTCTAACCCCTGGAAAATGCTCAGATTTTCTTAGGGGTGTTACGAGAAGCTCTCGCTCTGACTATGAAGAAGGAATACGGACAAAGTGCCAGCAAGTTGGTTTTTATCTTCAATTTCTTGGACTACTGCACACTATCAAAAGCCTTTTGCTTCTTCAAACCCTGCAGTTCCTCTTCAGCTGAGCTGTGAAGTTGTTTCATCAACAAACTCAATATAAACTCACAATGACAAGCCTGGAAGATTTATGATTTTTGTCATCTTTAAATAGCCATCATAAAAAAAAAAACACTATATTGGCAAGTTGCTGAATTCATTTGCTGGGAATTGACACTTACTGATGGCTGCTGCTAAGGGATAATGTGGTGACCTGCTACAGTAACGACCAGATAAGAGCTGACAATAAACTGAAAGGGGAAAAGTACTTTAGGTCAAACATTTTCAAATTCACGTGCCTGAAGTCAAGCTTTGAAATGCATCTGTAAACACTAAATCAGAGGTCAGCTTTGCTGAACTGCTGTGTCCCTTCAGCCCCTACTGAAGACAAATGCATTGTGCTATGGAAAATCATACCTCGGGCTGCTTCTTTAGTAGCCAAATATAGATGTATATGTCTAATGCTGGGTGCCAGAGAGAAAAAATTGGCCTCAAAGGAAAGAAAAATGAGAAGAGAGATTGCAATGTGTTACAGCTGCAGTATCACTCTCTCACTACACAGTTATTTCTAATAAGAACGATCAGCTTCTAACCTGTGTTTGCAAAACTGGAGTTCGAGGCACTGATTTTATATTGTAGAAAGAAAAAAAAAATCACCATTTGGCAATGGAACTGCAGATTTCCTTCTTTTAAAAACAGAGAACACAAGTTAGCCCACGTCTCAAACCCAAATGTACTCCAAAAAGCACCACAGCTCACCGCCCCCAGGGCAGGCCCACATCTCTACTGATATCGAACTTGGCATGGAGGAAACACCTTGACAGAGCTGCCTTGACAAATGTATGCTGGGAGAGCCTGGGCGTCCTCGTGGCACCACACCAGCAGGAACTCGTGTCAGGCGCCCAGCAGATATTTGGTAGCAACAACGGGATTCCCAACTAGAAGTGGCCTTTGCCAGGAGCTGCTCCCTGGATACACTTAATCCTGTTTCACTGACGGGAAAGGGATGAGATAGTCTCCATCGCTCCCAGCCTTTACATTTCTAAGATTCAATGAACTGAGGCATCTTGGGTGACGCCAAGGCATCTGGCTGTTCCCTCAAGAATGTACATTTTTGGCAGAGAGATGTCCAAATTGCTCCTCTCTGCCAGCAGGAAAGACTTCTGGCTTCCTCTGCTGCTCTCCATGCTGGAAATCAAGAGGTAAAGTGTAGCCAGAAAGGGGAGACAGCTGCAGGGACCTATTAATTATACTCCATTGTCACTGGAGAGTTTCCCTACTCCCTTCTCCTGCCTCTTCCACACAGGAACTGAGTGCCCCCGACTTTTCCTGTAACTGTTGGTCAGCATCATCCCATTTGTTCCATGATCCCCACTGCTGCAGGACACAGCACATAGGAAAAGATGCCCCATCCCTAATGAAGGTCACAGGTGCGCGGAGCTCGGTCATGACTGCCCATCTCCAAAGCACCTTTTTGTAATGCCACCAAAAAGCAAGCAGGGCAGAAGCTGCCCGGCTTGGATACTGCATTATGAAGCTGCTGTCCTGTGATGGATCAGAGATAGGCTGGTGACCACAGTGTTAAAATTCTGCTTTCAGCACACTAGTGGCCTGTTGGGTGCTAAATTTTTCAGTCTGTCCCCATAACATGGCCCAAACACCAAATAAATCCATTGGGTGTGAATCTTCCTGCTTAATTTGTTCGGCTTTGCACCAAACACTCTCAGCGTGACTGTCAGTGCAGAATAGCAGCAACATGGAGGGAGTGGTGGATTCTCACCATGGACAAAAGCAGGTGGTAGACATATGAGGCTGAAGATAAGCACCCGGGGCCAACTGGTAGCAGTCATGACAAAGTCCACCCAGACATCTGAACAGAGGTGGCGTCAAAAAGGAGAAGAGTGAGGAACACAATAAAGTGCCTGAAGCTGCAGACAGGTGAATAAATCATGGATTCTGCGAGTGCAAACTACAGTCAGATAATCAGGATGGAAAAGTCTGTGTAAGTGCAGCAAGCAAAGCCAAACCTACCCTAACCAAGTCCAAAGAAAGGCAGCATGCTTTGGACGCTCTCAGAGATAATGAATTAAGGGAAAGGAATAAAATGAACAACAACCTTACAGGCTAACCCAGTGATACTGGGAAATAGCATCAGCACCAGCACTGGCTGCACAGGAGCCCGGCCTTGTCTAGCTTCAGGGATTGGGCAAGTGACACCCAGGAGGTTACTGGCTCTTGCAGATGGATTACATACGGGGCCCTGCAAGGCACAGCACTTACATATTTCAGTGTGAGCAACCCAGCCAGTGCAAATCCAACAGGACTTAAATAAAACGTGGCCCTTAACCAACAGATTGAATGTTGAGAAACTTCAGTGCGAGGTGGGTGCCAGAACCCACAGCCAGTGAAAGCTGTTACGCACCAGAGGACATGGCCAGACCAGGCTTTGGGCCTGAAATGACTGTCACCGGAGCAGCATGTTTTCTCTTTTTAATGCATTGCTGTTTCCTGCACCATGTGGTTACAACAGTGCAGGTGACAGTGCAGCTGAATGGTGACACCACATACCACAAAGAATAACTTCTCATAGCTCTTCTCGGGCCCAAAGAGGTGGAATCTGACCATGGCTATCATCTGATCAGTCTTAGTAAATTCAACAGGGTTGCTAAATTAGGTGCAGAAATAACAGAAAGACTGTCCCTTGCTAGAAGATGTTGCAGTCTTTTTTGCTCAGGGCTGGGCTCTCGTAACCAAACCAAAGTGCAAACCTGATGTCTGTAAAAACTGTCTCGCAGGCAATAGGAAACTATGCTTCATTAAACAGCAACTCAGCAGCTTGCACATGTGTTGTATTTTGTAGTATAACAGATTTAGGAATAGCAATGGCTTAAGTTGACATGACAAGTTCAGAAAAGACAAAGACAGGAAGGTTTCTCAAAGCTTTTGACAAAGGGGTTTGCAGTCGTTTCGCTGTGGTTTCTTGTTTCTCTCACACTTCTCAGAGGAGTCACATGCTGGAGCTCTGTCAAAACCCTTCAGAGTCACTCCAGCTTAATTCCAAGCACTGGAACACCTGAAGTGCTGTCCTGTGCAACACCCATTTCAAAGCTGCTTTTGTTTGTGGTAGACATGAATACTTAGTGTCCTGCTTTCTCTGAGCCTTTCATTCCCCATTTGTGGTTTGCTCTGGGGCGAACAGGACTTCTGTGCTTTTTCAGTACTTGCTCCTCTACTTCGGTCAGAGTTTCTGTTTTTTCCTGCTGAAACTTTCCACTTTGTCTTCTTCATACAGGAAATTTTATCAATGTTTCAGAGGGCAACACATTCACCTCTAGACCTGCCGAACTAAGACCTTGCTCTCCTGCTAACATATCTACATTTTATTTCTGATTGTAGCCAAGGATTAGAGAAAACTGGAAATGTGCAGACTCTTCTATATGCAAGATTTCTCTGTCTTTGATTTGCATTTTAGGTGCTGTAAGAAATGAAGAGATGACATTTCCCTTGCTCTTCTAAATGCTGCAGGTTCTGCAGGATCTCTCACGTAGTCAGCCCCACAAATGGTAGAAAATGCTTTTCATGTATGTAGCTAGCTCTGGAGAAACTGTGTTTAGAATGCATCCTTGAGGGGGAATTTTTCAAAGGGGATGTAAAACAAAGTATTTGACCCCCTTGTGATCAGTGCTGCCGATATATCCTAATGCCACCTTCCAGACCGAATCATGATTGTTGACATTCATTACAGGGCACCATCTCCTAAGCTCCAAGCACCACAAAACAGGCAAGAGCAGCTGAGAGTGCTCCTTTGGAAAAGCAGGTGTGCGGGCACGTCTTCTGAACACTGCAAGTATGCAAGAGAAAAATAACATTCCCTTTCTTGGAGCTTATTTTTGGCGGTTGAACATTTCACAAAGAGAAACTGTTAGGGCAAACACTCAAAAGGTCAAGCTCCAAATAAACAGAGAGACAGAGTGATGAAAGGGGTTAGTTGTTATTAATGAAGCTGAGACAAGTCAAAAAAAGCAGAGCAGCCATGAAGAGAGAGAGCTACGAGCATGCTAGAAATTTTGGCAAGATCACATGTGAAGATACAAAAAGCAAAAGTTACATTCCCCAGGCTGAGATGTAACATGCCCCAAAAATCCTTCTTTACTTTTCCCTGGGTTTTCAGCCACCTTTCAGCTACTTTTACTCAGTTTAGGAGGATCAACAACTCGTTTTGCGCTAGAAAGGAGCACCACCTATGCCTACATAAATACTATACTTATTCTAAGTAAAGGATGAAAACAAACCTAATATGCACCTACTACACAAACCTTGCATTACCTTCACGCCTGAACAGGATTTCCCTCCAAATCAGATGCATGTTTTTCCCTGACACATAATGCCAGTAAAGCATGGTATACAGCTCACATTAAAAGAAATCTGTACAAAGTCATTTAAGAAAAACAAGAAACAAAGAAATGAAAAAGACCATGTATGGCAACGTTACACAAAAGACAATATTTGAAAATATTCAGGGAAACTTTGATGATGTAAATCCTGTCTAAAGATTTCCTATTTTATTGGTGTTTACTTTTGGGACTTGCTTGTTTACCAGTCATGTGGCAGTGCTACAATGACTAGAAATAACGTACTTTATAGAAAATGCAGAACTGTGGAACTTACAGATCAGTTCTTGGCTCTGAGGTGAAATTCAAATCTGATTATGTATCCCAGTTAAGGACTGGGCTCCTTATAATGAGCTAAGCCACAAACATCAGTACAGTCAAAATTTGGCTCTATAGTTTGTAGCTTGACCCTAGGTAAACCTCAAACAGAACCATTTGTGGTTCAAAACAAACAAACAAACAAAAAATCCTTGATGTTTTTGAGTCATCATGTTGCATTAGTTCAATTTTTGAAGGTAAATTTGTCTCAGTTGGTCAGAGAGCTTTAGCGGGAATCGGTGAGTACTTCATGGCTCAAAGGTGATTTGGCATCAAGGACAAAACTTGTACAGAGGGAAGACATATGTGAAAACAGCCTCATGTTCACACCACGCGAAACCTGATGTGCCAGGCTGTGAGTGGCTATCTGCCACTGCTCACAGCCAAGCCCAAGCTCACTGAGAACAAGGAGAGCACTTTGGATATTCCTGGGAATATTAAACATTTGCTAAAAGGGCAGGATGAAGTCTTCCGTCACGCACGAGTAAAACCTCTCCGTACCATCTCACATTGTACTGTACGTCTTGTCCTCCTCCTGCTGGCACTCATCCAGGACAGCGTAATTAGAGGACACATGGTGTGACAAGAGCAAACAATACGGCAAATACGCTCAGATCAGCTGCCCCAGCTGCACAAGTGCCAGGGTCCCAGCACAAGCAAACAAAGGTGCTCAAGAAAGCCAGCAGCTCCCCTAAACACTGAACAGCAACGGGAAACTCTGCAAAGTGAAGACTGCGACAAAAACAGCTCACAAACTAATGGGAAAAGTAGCTCTTCCAAGATGGTGACCTGTACACGTGGCACCAGCAGATTTGCAAATGACCCAGATAAAGAGAGCCATGTTCATGCTAAAACATCAATAGCGAGGGAGGGCAATGCTGGAGGTCAACCCTGCAAGGTGCCCAATGCTTTCAACAGAATCAAGCCAGTTGCATAAATTCCTTCTTATATGTTAGAAGACACAAGAGAGAGAGATGTAGAGTGGGAATATGTACATTCATGAATCAGCAAGTACTGATGTGTGTTGTGGTGGCAAGAAAGTGAGAACAGGGACAGATCAGACAATCCAGGCTGACTATGCCTTGAGCCACACTCAAAGCCTTTCTTGAGGTTTCCTCTAGCAGTGCTGTCCACGGGAGGAATTTTGGGCTTGCTCCATCACCAGGCTGCCCTTGCCTTTGGACTACGAGAAGGTAAGGGGATAAATTTAGATGCTGTGTGGACAGTGCTGTTCCCTAGTAAACAACACAACCAAATGACTGATTGAGATAATGTTTTACTAAAGGCAGCTACTGACCACTGGCTGTCCTCTTTCCCTCACGCTCTGGAACAAGCAGACGAGGCAGGTGTGCTCTGATGTGCAAACACACACACACAAACCAACCCATGTTTGCTCTGCTTGCTGCCCCGTGCCTGCGCATCCCAGCCAGCAAAGCAATGTCATTCTGTAGCATCACTTGAAAGACATCCCAACTCCAGCTCCTGGCCTAGGCTCACCCGTGATGCCCAGCAGCTCCCAGGAGGACACCCAGACATGCCCTTTTCTCTCAGAGTGTCTCTGGCAACCCAGTGCAGCAGCAACAAAGGAAAACTGAAGACTCACTGAAACCTGGATTTGGCGGTTTGGATGGCCTCACACAACAACCCTCAGACCTGACAGGTGCCATCACAACTTCTCCTTTTAAGAGGAAGCACAGACCACTGCGTGTCAAAACCTCTGGGTTCACTTCCCCACTTCAGCACCAACTCACTCTTTGGACTTAGGCATGTTAATTAACCCAAGCTAGGTTTGGTTTCCCCATCTGCATTATGAGTACCAGCTACTCAGAGGCATTGTTACGGTCCTTCCACTGCTTGCACAGAGAAGTCCCAGTCTTCTTCCCTTCCAGGTAGATTTAGAGATCCCTCCAGAGTCCCTATGAAAGAAGAATAAGCCACCTGAATTGCACATGACGGGAGCAAGCAGGCCTGTGTGGGAAATCAGTGTGGAACAGCTCATCCACAGTAACCCCCAGGGGAAAAGGAAGGTAATATTGGGCTCAAGGTGTCAAGCCAAGCTGGCAAATTCTTTGATCAGAATGTGCTAAAGGCTGACATTAGGCCACTTAACCTAACCCACATTTTGGGTGAAAACAACTCATTGCCCACATTCAGCTGAAGGCCATAATGTGGGCAATGAGTCCTCAGCATTAGAGTACTTTGAACTTCTTGGATCGGAGGCATAAGAGAAGCAGAACTCATGGGTGATTACAGGTGAACAGCCAACACCAAGAACATGGGTAGAGCTCTAGAGGTGCAACTACCCAGCTAGTATTTGCCTACATACATGTGCATGCATGTGGGTGTTAACATCCCAGAGCCAACCTCAGACTCCATGTATGTCAGGCAGTTGCCAGGTTGCTTCCTTTTGTCAGGTAGGGTTTTATATTCAATCTTGTAGTCCCCCGACTTATGAGTCCTCATGGTTTTCCCATACTCAAATCTCCTGCCAATCTAAACCCATCCAGTGGCAATCACACAGGTCTGAGGAAAGCAAAGAATTCCTTTGCCGAGGAATCAGAGTCTCCTGCAATTCAAGTGAAAAATCAGTGCTGGGGAAGAAAAGCATCTGCAGAACAGCTGAGGCAGATATGAGCTGATATGAAACCAACAGCAATAAACTCTCATCAGCAAAAGCTCAGTGTAGCTGCCTTGCTCACTGTCATCACAGTATTCTGGACCTTGTATATTGAACTTTGCACACCGACCTTGTATATATTCATTGCTGAGGAGTGAACAGCTGCCTTTTTTGCAGAGCGTAAGAGAAGCAGGAAAAAACCTCTCTCCAAGAAAAATAGGATGTGAGATACAGAGAAATCCTTCTGGGAAAAATCAGGAGTAGGGGGTTTGGAAAAAAGCTTAGAGGAAACATTTATCTGTAAAAATGGCCCAAGTTGTCAACATCATTTCTGCTTTGTATCTGTGAGGATGCATGTTCACAACCAATCCATTCTGACACCTATCTTTGCTCTCTACTTATACAGCCTACTGTCCTTTCTGATCAGTCCCACATCATTGGTGGTGTCCCTGCACAAACAACCCCAATCAGCCACATCCCACCCTGAAAGCTACAGCAAACATCCCCAGAAATTGATGGATATCCACTGTGGGGTGTCATTTACCTGAGCTGTTCTGTTACTGCTTCATTCCTCTTCTTGCTTCTTCACAAGAACTCACATACGGATTCCTTGTTATATAAGAAGTAAAATCTCTGTTCGCTCAGAATCAATGTCTCACAAAAGAAAGTATCAAAAAATGTTAAGGCTAGTTAGTATACACCAGTCCAAGCTCTTTTATATCAACAGAAGACCCTATTCTATGATTTAGTCAGTTTCCTAGTTGTTGCTTGAGAATCCCAGATGTCAAACACTATGTTAGCCTCTCATCTATATGCCCAACTGCTATTTAATCAAAATAGTTGCTCCAAAGTTAATGCAACTATACTGATATCACTCTGGTCCACATATATATCAAAAAATGGTAGTTTGTACATTACAACTGAAGGGCCTTCGTAGGACAGACCAAACTTAATGCTAAAATATTACTCCATATGTCTGTATATATGTGGTGTCGTATCTGCTGCGGCTTCTTTGGATGTTTGCATGTTTCCATTCCTGGCTTCTTGTCTCATAAACTCCATTCCCAACAGCTGGAATTACTGTATGGAGATAGCCTGACTCCAGCTGCAGAAAAGCTCCTTTCATAAATGAGTTTGTTTTACAGCCTTCTAAAACGAATGGGGCATAACGTGGCCACCAAATGTCAGATGAACCATCCCAGACTGAACACCAAAGGAAAGTGGTTGAACAGTCCTGAACACGGGGCAACAACATTTATTCTCTTTCTCATATCCCACATTCTTTGCATCTGGTTCACCATAAAACATGCAGATGCTTCAGTAATAGAAAAGCCCAGGGTGCTAGTAGTCATGCCTAATCTCACTGGCCTTTCACCACGATTAGCAACAAAATAAAACAGGGATTTACGCCATGGGAAGGTACTGTCTATTCCCACTCTAAGCACACACTCAGCAAATGAGAGAGTGGGCCACAAACATCCTAAATCCCACCAAAGCACCTAGATCCAGCCAGGGTGAGAATGCTGCATCATTCCTCAAGACTAGCATGTATAGATCACACTGTCCTAAACCGAATTAATCCTTAAAACCATATGACTTGGTTAATTAATTCATTCTCCACCTCCGAGACAACCTTTTTATCTCCTCAGCACCAGTACCTAGCCATCCCTCCATCACTGCATCAAGACGCAGACCGATGGAGGAGAAAGGCATGTGGCTGCCACTCATGTGAGCTCAGCTGAGTTACTTTCTCCCTCCGTGAGCATGGGGAAATGACCATAAAAGCAGGATATTGCTGTACGCCTTTCAGAAGCTTTATGAAGTATTTAGTTAGGATTCATAAGAGGGCTCTGAAAATATAAAACACTATGTAAATACTGAAAGTTAACTGTTTTTAATAGCCACAGATTTAAGAGAGGTCTTTTCTTCGTTTCCATACAAAGGTGCAGAAATATCCTTCATTGCAAATAACCACTATGCCTGCTGCGACAGGCTCTGCACATGATTTCAATTGCCTTTCACATAGAAAATAGGAATAATACTTTGCATTTATAGACTTTAAAACTACTTTGCAGACAATCAAGTCTCAAAATCCCCACTGTGATACAGGAGGCAAACATTCTACTCGTTTTACAGAGGAAACTAAAAGGGAAAAAGGTTAACCTACCTAGTCTAGAGCCAGAAAAGAGAGATTTGAGAAATTGGGCATCTAGCAAGGCCTATCTAGACCCACACTTGCTCACCTTAGTAAGCAGCTAACTCTTCTGCTTCCAAACTTCTATACAGCAGGGCATACACTCTATATGGCGAAGAATGGCCACAGCATTAATCTGTACTACCAGCATATTTAATCTTCTCTAGATACTTCAGTTGACCACAGAGAGTGCCTGCAATTGCATGAGGCCACTTACTCCATTTTCTAGCATGTGTGGCAGTAGAAAACTTGTTGACAACTAGAAGTTAACCAAACATTTATTTTTAGAACCTAAGTCCGACGTTATAGTGTCTGGTCTCATAACTACCTATTTCTCTGACATTAAGCTGAGCTACCACATAAGAAAATTGCTAGAATGATAGTATTTCCAGGGCATACTGAGTCACTGTCCAACGCCTAAAATGGGAAATAAAATAACTTCTCAGAAACTGTCAGCACAGTGGGAGGCAAAATTTGCAGGAACTCAGCTTGTATAGAAAAATTCAGGTTTCTAGTCTAAAACAGGCCCCTCAGGACTAAACACACTTTTAAAAATTAATTTCCTGATAATAAAAAAACAATTAGGTCCCATGGTATTGATTTCTTGGCATTATCTCGTATTTAGAACAATTATAAAGCAACACTAGAAAAATGATAATGGTGATAACCAGGGAGCAGCAGCACTGTGTAGACTGAGAAGGACGTATCATTTTTTGCTTTGATCTGATCCATCCTAGCGATGTGCTGTGGTCCCTGCCCAGAGGCTAGTTCTGTCCAGTCCCTGAAGAAAGATGCTCATGAACCTCATCCTCCCCTACAGCAGAAATTCCCAGCCCAAGCGAGACCACCTCGGCTGGCCTCCTCAACGGCCCATGGGGAATGCTAATGTGAAAGAGTAGGAAAGTCCCTAGGGCAGTGGTTTTCTGCCTTTTTAAATTTGCATACCATTTTTTTTCTCCCTTGGACGTACAGGCCCTCATATAATGAATTTAAGCTTCCAACAACAGGCTTTCATAGATGAGGGAGAAGTACAGTTCAGAAATAATTTGCTGACGCTTGGGATTTGCAAGGTGAAAGCCACTGATCTACTGCACAGGTATGGGATAGCCTGTCCTCCACAGATGCAGCTGCCTCTGGTCCCACAGTTAATGATTAACTCCTAAATAGAAGCAGAAGGGTTGATGAGGGTTTACAACTGCACGTCCTTTGTATCCTTTTTAAAAGCAGAAACAGATGTTTCCAACCACCACAAACCCTCATTCCACAAATCTCTTGCTCTGGCTGTTACCTTGGGGCAGTGACTTCCAAAAGCTGAATTAAAAACCAAACAAATTAATTGTTTTGCTGGAAGGTTCAGAAAAGAGTCTGGGGTGGGGAGTCAGAGGTTGAGTGCGTTCCCTCACACAGCAGCCGGTCTCCTGTCTGCTCAGAAGCCAGGAGACAGCATGGGAAAATCCTGTGTTAACACTGCTTTTTCGCTGGAAATCAGGGTCTTCAAGAACGGCCAGTTCAACTGGAGAAGAGCCCTGGAAAGTCTTCTGCTTTGTCAGCGACATGGGTCTCAAGTATAAACCCTGTCTCATCTGTCAAAGTACACAATCTGTACGCTTTCGCTAGCATTAATTTGAATTTCTAAACAAAGACCAGAACCTACCAACTTGTGTAATGGAGAAGTAGTTAATTTTATCTGAGGTGTCTGGGTCCCCCTTTCCTCTCCCACCTTAAATTGATGCCACCTTGATTTTTAAAGAAAGAGGAGGGGGGCATTTTTGAGTGCTGCCTGCAGATATGCATTTGTAATCTTTTAACTAACAAACAGGAGGAAAAAAAAGTTAATTTTGCTAGCAACCTGCTGTGATATAAATAAAAATAATAGGTACATTCGCAGATTTTGAACTTTTTACAGCCACTGCTGCAAAAAGCAATTTTAATTTATAACCACGGAGTCTTGCAAAACATATAACGAAGACATAATAAAATGGAATGTTTATCCTGTGGCTCCCATTAGACCTCTTCCGTTCGATGGTTGTAACTAATGACTTGTTTTTCCACTTTTGTATTGGAAGCCTTATTATTGGGCTGCACAGAGCATACCTTATTTGATTTGCCTAGCAATGCCTGCACCTCTTGCTGAAGCCTGCAATTAGATGTTTATGAAATAATATTAAAAAGCTGCATAATCTCATCTGTGGTCAAAAATATTAAAAAAAAGAAAAAAGCCAGCAACAAACCAGCTCTATTTGTATAATATTATACTGAGTACAATAGACTAATGTTCACTCCAGTGCATGTGTCCTTTTGACTAACCACTTCTATCTGACAACCTTTTTTTGGCAACAGAACACATTGTACTTTTTGGATAATTGACTGTGGAATATAATGTTGTTTATTCAAAAGCGGGTCACACAGAACTGAGCTTCCAGTTGTCTTTATCCTTTTACCTTTCTTATCTTCAAGCTGTTAAACTTCATGCTGAATTTCTTTTAATTGCACATATGGTTTTAATTGCTGTGCTTTATTTATTCACCAGAAGGTGACCTGATGGTGAAAGGGTAAAGATAGGTGGGTGGGAAGCTGAATTCAGATTTGAGAACTATATTTGGACATATTTATTGGTGAGCAATCTCACAAAGAAACAAGCACGTGCATTTCCAACACCCTCTGTTATCTACAAGGCCACGTTTGCCTGCGATACAATCACATTCTTTCTTTGTACTTAAAATCTACTAGAAAGACTCATAGAATCATCCACCACTTGCTCAGTGATCTGGAAATTCAACAGCAGCAAAAGCCCCACTTTTAACCTTAAGCCTTGGGGGGACGAGCACCCTCAGCGAAAATGATGTGGAAACATGTAGAAGTTATGTGAAAAACCTAGATTATGGGAAATGCAGTTAAAGAAATGGGTTCAGGAGAAAGTTGTAACTGAAGTATTCAAATACGGCCATGCAAGAATTGATGTGTTTCTAAAGCATGTTCTTGGGATGCAGCCTGGAGGAAGAGAGGCCACAAATAAGTGTTGCTTAACAGGAGGGAGAGAGGACTTCAGTGCAGCAAAGGCAACGGGAGAGCCGCCTTCTAACACAAGCTGGAGAAGGAGGTGCAGGGCACCTCTCTGATGCTGATCACCAGACCCAAGGAACACGATAGCCACCCAGGACTTGAATCTGTAAGATACTAATGAAACCGAGTTTTACAAGAGTACAAATCTTACAGGGTACTTCTTCATAGGAGATTTCTTCTGTTGTCCAACTCAGACTGAAAAATAAAACTGACTGGGCTTCCTGGTGACAGCCTAGAAGGAACCCATCAGTGGCATATACACAGCAGGAGCTACATTTTTTTCCCTGAAAAAGCCATGAGTTTTCACTTCAAGCTCTCTCACAGCAATAACAGAAAAGAAAGCAATTCATTTAATGAGCAACCGTCTCTCACAAAGCTGGAGGAAACCTCCGAAAAAAATATCCTTCAGGTGTTGGTAAAATAAAGTCTAACTAGGCAATAATGGGATGAAAATTATTACAGCTAATCTGCTCTATTATAGCTCAGGTGTGGTTCCATTTTACTAACGACTAAAGTAATCCTAATACGTCAGTTTAAGTTACTGCCAATTCATTTGAGGAAATTTTGTTTGTTTGTTTAGAAAAAGATTTAATTGAGGGGGGATGAGTGATACTGACAGTAATAATAATTCATCTGTCTGTGCTGGTGCTAACCCACACAGTGGAAAATCCTTGCTAATGCTAGATTGATCAGCTAACACACAGCAGCTCCACTCTTCTAATTTGTTTTATGTAGCTGACTTTAGACAGCACATTTCAATCTAGACTATTTTAAGGATACATGTAAAACTAAGTCACTGCTCTATTACCGTGGATGAAGAGGCATATGAATACTACTCGGGTACAAGCAAGACACAGTTCATCTGGTATTTTTTTCAAGCAGAGAAAATACACTGTGTCTGGAACAAAGATAAAAATGTGATTGGAAAGTTTAGAGCCCTAAAAGTAATTCCCTAGACAAAAACTTGAGGCACCATATTCATAATATCATGTTATGTAACTTGCTCTGGAGCCAGGCAGCTACTAAGTGAAATAGTACAAGTTATAAAAACAAAATATTGTTGTGAAAACAATTTTACAACTTTATAATTCACTATTATTTTCATTTAAGAACAAAACTGTCAGTATAATTGCAGATTCTGTTTGCCTTGCAGAAGTTCTCTCAGCTTGAGATAGGAAATCTCTTTTTTAAAAAAAACAACCCACTTTTCCCCCCCCCCCCCAAAAAGCTGCTATTTAATTTACTACATTGTGTTTTGTTCTCGTTATTCAGAGGTAAATCTTAACAGGATGCCCATTATGTGGGGGCCTAAGTTATTTGAGTACCAGCACATTTATGATCAGTTAATTTAACCATATATTATCAATTATTTCTTACCATTACTCTTGGAGGAAAAAATATTATATCAGCAGCCATTATGGACTACTTTCTACTTTTTATAACTGACTATCTATTCTAGATATGAACCTACATGGCTTGCACTGCTCCCTATGCACCTTGACCATTGTCTAACTTGGCTGCTCATAGAAGTACTAGGCTTAAGAGTCTAGTTGTGGACAACCATGTCTACCAGTGAAGAAATGAATGATCTTTTAAATTGTGCACAGCTCCCTACACAAATTGGTGCTTAAGTAACAAACCATTACTATAATAATGTGTACGCATGCTATTAAGAAGGGGATTAAGACCACAAATATGCTTCATAGAGGTCACTGGGAAAATCATCCAAACGTAGGATGATCCTCTCCAAATGACAGGACCAAAATATCACATCACCCAAACTATCACCATCGTGAGCAGTTCTTTGGCTTAACACTAGCATTACCATCAGGTCAGCCAGAGCCCTTCTCACCTCAAAGAGATGAGCCACCCAATGACAACAAGATGCTCCTTGTTCTCCCCAGCTCTCCTAATCAATTGGTGCCTAATCTCAGGCAATTCCCTACCTGTCCATGCCCTAGCTTCACTGCAATAAACAATAATACAACAGAGGTTATTTGATAGAAGAATATATTCACCATTTGCTTCGGTGCCTTGGCTTTGGAAGAATTATGATGTGGTTGGACTCAAGTGTATTTTAAAACAGAAGGAAACAGCTCCTCCAGTAATCAGAGGCACCATCACACACAACAGCCAGAGTATGCCTTTGAATTAAGTGGCACTCACTTTTATGGGAGATGCTTTTTGAACTGAAAACTGTAAACCAGTAGCAAGGCCAACCGTCCTAGCCTCATCGCGCTACCATCCAGGCTGCCCACTAGAGACCTAAGCTCAGCCAGAGCCAGGCAACCACTGTTGCTCAAAACCAGACAGCCTCCCCGTCAGATACTCTTTTCCACCTATAGATAAATATACACTCACTACATTTTATGGCCTCCAATAAAAAATCCTTATCTTTTAGAGTGTAATGTGATCTGGCAGTATTTGTCAAGGTAGACACTTGGCTATCAAGAGTTAAACAGCACAGAAGCAGAGCCCTAAATTAACTTCAAGGTTGCCCCATGCCTTATCATGTATGGAGGCATTGTCCTCAGCTTATTCTAAGAAGGAGGAAGAAAGAACATCCAGGTATTACACCAAAAGCCTCTTTCTCAATTATTCCTCTTATATTACTAACCCATTGTGGCCAACTAAAGGCTAAAGCTGCAAAAGTTGCATCCTGAAGCTGTAAATTTAAGGTGGTTTCTCAGTATATGCTGACCTGACTTACTCTTGTAACTGCGGGCTCCCTGTTATCCTTAACTGCAAGGTAATTGTTTGGCAACTTGTTTCTCTATTTCAGGAAAGCAACTCAAATATATGATTCCTAAGAGAAAAATCCAATTAATTGCTCTGTCATCAGCTGGTTCCTGCTAGTGTATGGAGTGCTTAAATAATAAAAATATAATACAAAGAACAAAAAAGAACAAACAGTAAAGTTGTGAAATGGAAATTTTAAACACGTTTCAAGCCAAGAATTGGGCTCTTTCAAAAGTTTAGGGTATAAACCAGACTATGTTGGATTCCTGCAGTCAGGATAAGTACATCGTTCTGAAAACACCTCTTTGGACCTCTTGGCAGCACCTTTTCACCTGAAAATCCTGAAGAAATCCACAAAGATTTTGATGCAGAGATTTATAATACCTTGAAGAGGAAAACATCATTGTCGATGACACAGAGTGCCACCAAGTCCTAACGCCAAGCTTCTCATCTCATTGTTAGACATCACTGCCTTCTTCCCCTCCTCCTCATTTTAACAGAAGCAACAGCATTTAATTTAATCCACCCAGAAGCAATGACAGAGTCAGGAGCTGATATACAGCTAGTGCTGGTTAGAACTCAGAATTACTGTTTTGTGAAGAATGTCAACATTTTGACATTTGTTGCTATTCTCAGGGTAGAAAGGAATTGCATATTCATCTGGAAATTTTGAAATGTCATGTTGAAATCGCAAATTCAACTATGAATTTTGGAATTTTACCTTTTATTTCATTTTACATTAGCTTTGTGTCTTTTTTAATTAATTAAATGCTGAAGTAGAATATTTTAAATAAGTCTTTTTCATTTTCCCTGGTTTTGCTTTATTTTAGCATTTTAAAACTGTGAGAAGCCACTGACTCACACTGACAGAAAACCAATTTCAGCCATTGTTTTATACCGTTTCTGATTCCCACTCAGAGTGGAAATTTTCAATACGTGACTTCTGGGAAGAGGACACTTGGGTGCAGACATGAGATTTTGGGGGAGAAGACACTCCCTTAAAATGTACAGCAATGGCAGGAAATGTACAGCAAGCTGCCTGCCTTTCTCCACAAGCAAAAAGCAATGCTACAAAAGAATATATCCCTGTGACAGCAGGAGGGATCTGGCAGATTGCATTTATTCATCTGCAGAGAACAAAAAATTCCTAGTCACTAGATTAACAGCAAACAGCAAGAGCATTAGTCTCAGTTCAAACGCAAGTGCCGGAGGTATCTACTTTATGTGAGTGATGGCAGACTGTAAAAATTATTAAACCAGTACAAGAGAAGTGCATCAGTCATAGCAAAGAACACTGGTGAGCAGATGTTTCTGAGGCGAAGATGAAACTTCCAAGTGAATGTCTCCATCACAGGTATTAAATCAGTGGAAAAACTGACAAAAGCTGTGTAAAATGAGAAAACAGCGAGCCGTCACAGTCCCCTTTCGGGCACTGCAAGTTTCATGAGACCATGTCGATGCTGGTTGCAGCAGGCAGCAAAGAAACACCACCTCCAGCAGTGCGGAAACGATGCGGTGGTTGAGGTCTGCTAATCACGAGCGGCCACCGCCACCTCAACCATGCTGAAAGCATAAGCTGCCTCATTAATTTTACCTCCTGATTTCCAGCGGTCTCCCCACTTAATTTCCACGGCGCTCACCTAGAATAGTGTACAACACTGAAGGGCTGTCTGAAGAGGAGGTCATGCTCCATATGCACCGATGCCTGTATATATGTAAATAGGGACAACGGGACTCATGGCCGGTGTGGGCTAAGAGTGTTAGGGAACTCGTACACTTGTGCCACTTAGTGAGACCAGACACAGCTCCGTTTCTCGTTCCAGCAAATCTTCAGTGAAGAAGCATGGATTTGGATGCTACAGTAAATCAGAGCTACAAGACACTTTTGTCCTCCCCAAATCAGCTGATTGCTCTCAAGAGATCAATGCTTTTGTTAAGATTTCCACCATCCTGGACCAAAACCACAAGCTGTCTCAAGTGATTTCAGTGGCACCCAGTCTAGATGCCAAAAATGTGCAGGTCCCTTTGGGAGGGAATATGGTTCCCCAGGCCCATGAATAAATTCAGAAAGAGGAAGAAGAATTCAAGGGATCAGAGATCTAGGAAGGACAGATATCCCAGGCGTCTACAGTGCCCACCCTATAAGATCCACAAAGCCACCTAGGAGACACACAATAGTGTCTCAAAAACACTCAAACATGACCAAAACCAGTGAAACAACCTAGACATATTTGGAGAGATGAGAGCTTGACAAGGGTATTTGGTGTCTTAACCAGTCCAGCACAGAAACTTTTGATGACAGCTGAGCTGGTCAGTGGTGGGAGCTTTATCAACTCTTTTGGCCACAGGGCAAACTTGCAGGAATTGTCCATATCAGAAACTGGCTTTGCCATTTTTGTCTTCTACTGTGGACATCTTGGTGCCAGAAATCAGCATACCTAATTAGTCACCCTGGTCTCGTGCTCTCTGGCCTTTGGGAGGGGAGAAGTTAAGATAGAGGCCTCAGATTTTGACTTGGTCTGAACGGGCACAACACCTCTGGCAAAAAGTGTGAGAGTAGCCATTTGTGTCACATGTTTCTGCAATGGTCTCCTGACAACTCTGCTGATGCTCCTACAGAAATCCTCACCACCTACCACCCAGAGGAGAAAGCTCCTGAGGTTTTTGGCCAGGAATGCCCCTGAAGCACATGAAGGTTTAAATGAGGACATGCACTCCACCAGTTCATTTCCTAACTAGGACTTGGGCATTAATGCTAGACGGGGTGCTACAAAAGACTAAAATGCACAGAGATTTCACATGCATGACTCTCACTTCCATAACTGGCCCAAGGACAGAATGCAACGCAGCGTTGTGTGTGAGTAAAACTCATTGTTCTCAGTGGGCTTTAAGAGCCAGTAGAGATTATTTGCTGTTCCCATACCGATCCAGATTTATTTTGGATCAGCAGCGACTTCAACATGATTAGTACGCAGCAAGAAACACAGAGTCACAGTACCGTGAACCTCCTCCTAGCCAGAATGTAAAATATAAAACCCCATTTATTTGTTTTACCCTTTAAAAACCCTGAACAAATTTAATGAAAAATTTTACCTCTCACATTGATGGATCATGGCATGTATTAGAATTAAGGACCATGAACTTCTAATCTGAGATGGATTTGTTACAACATCCTTAATATTTTCCACACAAAGCGCATTCAAAATTAAGAATGCACTTTTAAAATACATTTAGAAATTGTTTTATATTTTAAGATCGTTCCCTTGCAAGAAGAAAAATTCCTAAAGGTCTTCTTGCATTTTACGTGGTATGTATTAATGCCTGCTTTTTACCCTGCCTTCTCAAATCAATTTCCTTAACTGAAAGGCCTCAAACCAACCTTGAAACGGCAAAACACAACAAAATGCAGAAGCCAATTGTGTGTAGGAAAATACATTGAAATTCACATTGTAGCCAACAAGTCAAATTACACTGACAATTCTCCCTACCAGATATGTGGCTCTAACATAGCCTTCCTTTTTTCCCCCTTTAAATAAAATAATTCCAAAAGTTGATTTTATGAATGAGTTAGTCTGCAAGGGAAAAGAAGAGCATGCAGTAAAACTGGACTACACTTGTTCGTTGGCAAAGCATACCTTGTTTTATTATTGAGCATTTCCTGCTAGACTGTATGATCACCTTCAATTCTTCACCAATTAAACTATATATGTTACAAAGCAGCAATCAAGCACAGTCTGCCACCAATATGATAGAGAAGAGTTTTAAGTTCAAAAGCGAAATAGGCAATAACACAAATATTTAGCAGGCTGGAGGGGAATGAAAGTTCTGGAGAGATTTGTCACCAAGCAGGTAAAAGTCTGTTTTGCAGAAGAACTGAAATTATTTTTATAGAGATATATATGAAGTATTTCTGCATGCGTATTTGCAAATGCCACGTGCACACACACAAACATATATATATAAATATAGATATATGCATACATGAAAACCCAAACTTGAGCTAAATTAAATTGTCCTTCCAGCTTTGTAATGCAAATGAGACTAACAGGCTTGTGCTGTTTGTGGTTCAAGACGATTTGAGTTTCCATAGAGATGCTGACTGAACTAAAGTTTTTAAATTTTTTATATATATAAGCCTACTTGTATCTATAAAAGTCTAAATATGGATCTGCTGTACCTCAGCACTTCCTCAGTGACTCCACTGGAACCACAACAATTTACACCAGTTAAGGCTACGTGCAAATTTTGTGTCTTTCACTACTTTCCAATCTAAGCTCTATACCATGTACCTGCAGAGCTGAGAGATTATTACTTCTCTCCCCCGTCCCAGCTTCTTGGTGAAGAAGGGGAAGAAAAGAGAAAAAGCAGTTTCTTAGCTAGTCGTAGATAATATTTCAAAGACTTTTGCAATTTATTGCCTTCTCTAAATTGCCTGGAGAAACAGCTTTGCCTTCAAAAGTTCACACCATCAGGAAATCTAGAATTCAGGGAAAACAATCTGTGTGTGGAGAAACAGCTTTGCCTTCAAAAGTTCACACCATCAGTAATCTAGAATTCAGGGAAAACAATCTGTGCGCTTCTAGTGAAGGAAATGCCAAAAGGACAGACTTTCTGTCAGAAGCTTTTTCCCTTTTCCCTGAGAGCTCTCACAAGCTGAAGATCAGAGACATGCTGAGATGAGCCAGAGTGGGCAGCGATGGGTTCACCACCTCCCCGCCTGGGCTTGGCCATCCTCACCCTTCAGTGGAGCTAAAGCCCATCATACACTATGAGGACCCCACAAAGCTAAAGAGCTTGTGTTTCCCCCAGAGCCACATTAGAGATGGCCACCAGCACAAGTGACAAAAGCCAGCCAGGGTCAAAGTTTGGGCAGAGAAACCAGGCAGACCAGTTTAACTTTCTATTTCAAAACAGCTTCGTTTTATGAGGTCTGGGCATCAGTTCAAGTGGATGAAGGCCACCCACTGCACCATCACCTGAGAGGAAAATCAGAGCTGAGCTCTGTCGGAACTCATTTCCCTGTGGTTTCAGCGATAAGTGATTTTTGAACAGCGACACACCAGAGGTCAACCTCCACAATCGCTCTGAACCACAATCAAAACCAGCCTCCTGTGTACCTCCTTATCTGCCTGAGAAGAAGGATTTGTCCAGTGAACCAAAGGTGTCCACAAGCATGTGGACCAGCAGCTCACACCCAGCCTCTTGTTTGATCTTTGGAAGACCCAAGTGCAGCGGTGCCATACAGAGGTACAGCCAGTGAGCTCCTTTGGGTAATGGCACGTGAGAGGGACGAGACCTCCCTCCTGCCCCCAGGGCGACACCACACCTCCACACATGGCACTGTCTCCCCCTTTGAGGCTGACAGCATATCTAAGCCCCCACAAAAGCCTCTTTTCAAGCCCGACAGGAGTTCCCATTTCCAGCGTTTAAGAAACCATACAGAGGGAGACCTTCCCCAAGCCCCCGCAGGCACCATTTAACCCCCCCAACACCTCCCTTCAGGAAGGGTCCCAGGGCATGTTCATCCATATGACCCTCCACTCTATGGGGAGACCAGCGAGCACCCGCATCTCCTACCTTCTGCTGCAGCGTGGGCGCCTGTGGGGCCAGCACCGGGTCAGTGATGTAGGTCTTCTTGGTGCTGGGCGGCTGGTAGAGCCCGGGAGGAGCCTGGCCCATGGTGTTACCGGCAGGATACGTCGGCTCAGCCTTCCAGGTGCTCTGTGGCGCGTAGGGCGCTTCGGAGCCATTCCTGCCCCCGTACCCTCCATAGTAGGGGTCCTGGTAGCGGCCCTGTGGAGGTGCGTAGCCATAGTTGGGCTCCGAGGGCCGGGCGGGCGGCGGGGCGTAGCCGTAGTCGGGTCCGCGGGGCTGGGTAGAGCCGTACTGCGGGGCGCCGGGCGGGCGGGATGGCGGGGGAGCGTAGGGCTGGCCGGGCCCCAGGCTGCCGTAGTGTGCGGGCTGCGGGCCGGGCGGCTGGTAGTGCGGGCTGGGCTGTGCCGTCCTCACCTGGACGTTGAAAGCCGGGCGGCTGGGGGTGGAGGCCGTGGCGTAGGAGGCCGGCACCGGCTGCGGCTTCAGGGTGCCGACGGGAGTCACCGGGATGGGGGCCGGCTGCCCCGGGCCCTTGGCAGTGGATTTCTTGGTGGCAGTGAGGGGAGGCTGGTTGGGGATGATCATCCGCTTGTGGCCAGTGACGGGGGTGGACACGGATGGGGTGGTGGCGGTGGAGCTGCTGGTGGTCCCGGAGCCCTAGGGAGAAAGGAGAGGAGAAATCCACCGCGTCAGCAGGAGGAACTGCTCGGGCATCAGGTCCAGCAGCGAGGGGTTAAGTAGAAATGGGGCTTTATAGTAACATCTGCACGGAAACCCAAACTGCTGGAAATGCAGGAATGTACCTGAGAACACACCTTATAACATGGTAACAGCAACCTTTCCCTGCTGACGGAACAGGGACGGCACCGCGGCAGCCAAGCAGAACTGCCATGCACAGCGTTTTGTCTTTCCTCAGGGTTTTCTCCTCCACCGCAAAACAAACAAACTAAAAAGCGATAAATGCAAAAAAAAAAGGGGGGGGACTCGCTGGAGAATAATTAGGGAGAAACCTGTGCATTTCTGTGAAAAAAAGAGTGTCTTGAAAAATGAGAGAAAATGAAATTAGAGTCTCTATGGAGGCAGCAAAACGGGATGGCCTGAAAGCAGCTTCCAAGCCGTAAGAATTAACTGGGATCGAGGCAAAATACGGAGGTGTCCCTGTCCCTGGCTCTGCTCCTAAGCACTGCTGGTTGAAAGCCTGGAGTGACCCCAGCGAAGGCAAATGTTCCACATGGCTCATTAAAGGGCAGAAAGCGGGTCAGGATCCCTGAGCCTCAGAAGTCGGCTCCCACCACGGCAGCCGTGTAACCCTGCACCGGCGCCCTGGGCACCGTAGCCCTCGGGCAGCCAGGGAAGAGGTTCACAGCCAGTGCCACCGCTTACGGCAACTTGGCCACCAAACCAAGATTTAGTGCGGCAACACTGTCCTAACAGGCATCATACATCCTTCTGTCTAATGTACTTGCTTGTCTGTTTTACCTCTTATTTAAATCCCACGTGCAAAAACACCGGTGTGAAAGGACATCTTTGTTTAAGAGCTAACAATGTGAAATTTACTAGAACAAAGAAGAGCAAACTTGAATTCCTGGAGTTTAGAATTAGGTAAAATTTCTTGCCCCTCTTTATTTTCCTTTATTCTCAGAGGTTATATCTGAATTTCATGCCTTCCTGTACAGAGAAGCATTAAAGTGAAGAAATGCTATTTACCAGTATTTCTTTGCTGTTGCACTTAGTATGATAGTTGTATGAGCTTATATGATCCAAACTTCCTGCACTGGGCTTATCTCATCCATGATCACCTTGACAACCTATAAGTTCACAGCAGCCCAAAGTCAGAACAGCTCAGTCCTCACCAATGGTTGTGTTCACACTAAGGCTCATGCCACCTTTCCCAATGGACCAATGACCAACCTTGTATTTGTCCCCAGGTGTTCCCGCTTTATACAGGCACACTGACCTCTGCCTACTGCCCCACCATGTTCTTGCTGGGACCACAGGCCAGGGGAGAGAGCGGTGGGGGTTCATTGGGATACCCCGTGCACAAGCTCTACCTGGGCCAGAGAAATCCTCTGCCTGGGCAGCAGGTGGCGGCAATAAATTGCTGCCAAACCAACCCAGGCCAGCAGCTGGAGAGGAACTTCAACCGCCCATTTCTCTGGGTCTCCAAGGGTACCAAACTCCCATAGAAGGTAGGAGAAAGGCAGACACCCCCCACACACACACCCTCCCAACATTTGGCAGCCACCAAATATGAAGAAAAAGGAGATGGGAACAAGCCACTCAACTTCTACTCTACAGACTACAAGCAAGTCTACCAAAGGAATAAGGAAGCTCTACTACTACCCAACTGGTAGCTCTTCCCTGGTGACGTGCAAATATATTTTTGCTAATGCACTGGTAAAGACCTTACCCCTGCACACCTTCAGGGCAAACCTCCCATGAGAGCAAACCTCCCATGAGGAATCACTATAAATCAGCAAAAAAACCCAGCCAAATAAGAGCATCAGTCTGTTTTGAGAGATGTAAAAGGTGGGTATGCAGAGGTGGGGAATAATAAGGCAGCAAATTTCTGCTGGAGAAAAAACATCTCAATGTATCTGAACCCCGACCTTGCCAACAGATCCATGACAAGGCAGTACATAGTCAGAGCAAAGATATTTTGAAACTGAGAGCAAGGGAGAGCTGAAGCATCTCAGTTGAAATGCAAGGGCAGACAGGTTAAGGGTCAGTAGCCCTCCATTAATATTGCCTGATTCTTCTATTTCTGAAACACCTGACAAGGAGCAGGCGTTCTTCCATCCTTGCCTCAGAACACAACTGCACCAGTGCTCATTGCTAGCAAGAAAATTTGCTTTCTGTTGGAATTATTCTCCCATGTCAGCTTGGCATTTATGCCCAGGAGTGCTAGAAACTTTCCCATTTCCTCACCTATTTCATTCTTGTAAATGACAGTAGTTTGTCCACTTACTGTAATGGGATGAAAGGTCCATAACACAGCACTGTGTAATTACCAGCAGAAAGGCATTTTTTTTTCTCCACATGAAGAGGGAGAAGACAGATAGTGTTTTAAAGACAATGGCCTATCAGGGGGAGGGGGAAAACCCAAACCAAAACAACATAAATGAGACCTGTTCATCACATCTTATACTTCTGAATGCAGACTCTGGAAGCAGGTGATGACAGACTGCTAGTAAAGCTCTTGCGATGGAAGTCTATTCCATCCCAAGAACCAGGGGATTTTAATCTTACTTATAAAGATCCACATAACACTTCACTTAATGTGCTGATCCGGTCTCCTGCCTGTACTGGAATACATCTTAAGAACGAATAATAACCCCTTCCTCCAAAAAAACCCCTAACAGCCTATTGTCTGGCATTCTGACAGGCTCTGACACGCTCCCAGTATTGACACTACAAAGAGGATGCCTCCCCTCCTGCACCAAAGCCCAGTGAAGGAAAGCAGCAAGCTGGAGGTGCCTGGCCAGAGACCAAGCTTTGCCATCATCTTCACAGCAGAGGCTCAAGCTAAGAAGCACCGCTGCATTGTGGCATTCAAACCACAGGCCGCCTTGAGGAGGAGGAAGTTTGCATCAGTAGGAGTCCCCAGAGGCACCCTGTGTGACTCATTCTGAATTCCTCTGAGGGTGCTGGGCAAGTGTGTGATGAAAGCTGGGCTTTAGGCGGAGGAAGAGTGTGTAAGGCTAGTTAATGTGGTGTAGTAGAGAAATGGGACAGGTTAGAGGGAACTACTGGAGCACTGATGATTTATGGAGAGGCAAATTGGCTGTAGTTCTTGAGCAAGGGCACAGGTGAGGTGTCACCATAAATCCTCTGCCCTTTTGCCTGGGAGAGAGAAGGGTGGCCACAGTCCAGCCTTCTCGATGTCCAGCCATGCACTCAAATATCACCCCAGGCTTAAATCTCTAGATTATTAAGGGATTAAGAAAAAACTTTATAAATGCGCATGAACTATGGACACGATTTCTGCTCTGAGGACAGGCATGTGTGGAAGGATGGGAAAAGGGTACTCAGATACCATGGAGAAGAGTGATTTCAACAGATGTCTGGAAGGCACTAGGAGGATAGGAGGGATGGATGAGGCTATAAAGATGCCAGGTAGATGGAGGGGCAGTAATGGCCAGAAAGCTGGAAAGGGCTACCTATATCACTGGGTACAGTCCCAGCAGAACAGATGACCATCGCAAATATTTCATATGAGTGAGACTGCAGAACTTCTCCCAGCAAAACGAAGTAGACTCATCCAAAGGCACATCCAAGTAACAGCCCAGAAGTGTGAAAACAAGTAGAAATAGGGGAAAGAAAAAAGGAGGAAAACCAAGAGAAGGAGTGGATGCAGAGGAGCGCAGGCATCCCCTCCTCCGGCAGCTCCTGGACAGCTCATTTCAAAACTGTGCTGCATTTGCAAGTGACTATCGCAGCCAAACACACTCTCTGACATCCTCTGAGGGCTGTTTTCAGAGGAAGACAGGCTTTCCTCTGCCCGCCATGCACTAGATGAAACTGTCTGACACACTTCGCAAGTGCAAATTAGAACCACGCTACTTACCATCAACCCCTTCTTGCAAATTCATATTTGCAAAGAGAGAGTAAACTAGAAACCCCAGGTGCTGATAACGCAGAGTTGTTAAGAGAAACTAGAGTAGGAAGGAGTTAAATTCAGAACCTCATCTACCACAAGCATTATAATACAAAATCTTTTTTTTTTTAATGGGGAAAGCACAAGAGCCTTGTTTAAACACAGATGGAAGTACCTAAATGTACTGCCTCTTCTACAAATGAATTATCCAGCAGTTCAAATAAAGGTGAACCAATACTGACAAAATCAAGTAAAACTCAATCAACGTGGGAGGAAAAAACCCCCAAAACACTTCTCCTAAAAAAAGTTACCATGTGTAACCATGAGGGGAATCATTTTGCCCTGCTCTGTCTTAAGTCCAGTGAAAGTTTATAAACATTTGCAGGAGTTTCTTGTACCAACCATCATACGTGTGCTGTCCTAGGGGTCTGACTGTGAAAGCTGGGCATCTGCATTCAAAGCTACTCTGGTGGGGAAACCCAAAATCCTGAGTATCCTGAGTAGCTGATTCTTCATTCTGTAGAAATTATTTACATAGATCTTAAATTAAATTCAATGTACAGCAACAACTAAAAAGTCATGACATTGGTACTAAGGATGAAACCTGTTGTTCTACAGAAATGAGCCTATAATTCTATACCATTTGTCGGAGTTAAATCTTAAAAAGAGTACAGAATAATTATAGTCTACAGCAGGAGCATGATTCTATATGGTCAGCTGGAACCCTTATGAAAAGGACTTCATTCTCCTTTTATTTTGTGCATTTGTAGAGTGTTTTCTATAGAATCCTTTCAGTTATTCAGTTTCACAGACTGGATCAAAAATGCCAACACAAAGTTTATCACGTTCTATTCAATTCTCCAGGCATTTTTCATAAAGGTACAGTTGAATAGTTTTAGCCTTTTAGCTGTCAAATTATCACATATAAAGACACATTACTCCAGCTCAGTGGTTTTCAACCTTTATGCTCAGCAGCCCCCAAATGTTTTTCAGAAGAGACAAGCTCCTTTATGGAGAGAGTTAATCTGCTGACAATAAACATGTTTTTTTAAGTTACCTTTCACTGAATTCTTCTTAGTTGTCTACGGACCCCCAGGGTTTACAGAGCATAGGTTGAGAACTACAGCTCTAGCTAGGGCTGCTTTTTTTGAAAATTTCAGGCACAATTTACTCAAGGGGAGGAATAAAATAACCTTCCTCCTCGAAAGACTGACACCTGGAAACTACCGGCTGGGCTGAACCCAGGATGGAGCATTCCCAGGGGGCTGCCAGTTGACAGTGCCGGCGCAGCGTCTCTCTTCCTAACTCAGCCACTCTTCTGCATGGTCCACCAGCACGAGCTGGATGGAAACACGGGGCCAGCTCAGGCATGTGCCAGCTGGAATCTTTTAAGTATCGCTCAGTGGTGGGGGCTGTTGGGGGCCTGGGTGGGAGAGGCAGCAAAGGGTGGAAAATTAACTTGGCTTCTCCTGGAGCCACGGATTGTCAATCACCTCGGTGAGCTGGAGGTGCTTAAAGCTCTCTCTGCGAAATGTATCTCCACGGGGTCATTTATCCCATTCTAATACTGAAGCCTAAAGCAGGGGAGATGAATCATCCACTGGGGGAACCTACTTCATTCCACTGACTGTAAAAGAAGCATAAAAACAGCCAAGACAAGTCACTGAATATTTAGACAGCACAAGTTAGTGGAGACAAATTCCACAATAAGCAGGTAATTTTGACGTGACTGTAAGAAGCAGAGATACCTTTTCCCTGCAGTAAGCACACTGCCACTCAAGCTCAGCTAGAACTGCGCACCAAGGGGATTTCTGAGTGCCAGCAGCTCAGATCATCACCCAGGACCCTGCCACACTGTGCAGGCAACACAAGACTGAGAGACTGGGCTGCAAGGGCATTTCCCACGCATGAAGGGGAGTGACGTGGGTGGGCCACCCTTTCCTATCCCCTTTTCCACCTCCTCCACAGTGGAACTGGAACTCCTCCCCTTGGAACTGGAGCAGTGGCTGGGCTGAGCATCCCTCCTGCCTGAGGTAGCAGATCCCAGCTCCCCCTCGATTTGGTAAGGATAATCCCAGAGAAAAATCAAATACTCTGCTTTGAAACCCAGGCCTTCGAGATACTTGAAAATGTGATCAGGCATTTTATGGGGTTTCCCGATATGCAGACACATCTAACTCCTGCTGACTTCAAATTCTGTATTTGAGCAAGCTATCTTACTAGTGATAATTTATGGCCAGTTTCCCCTGAACATATCCTCTTTTTCTGTCTGAAATAACATCTGGGTGAAAAAGAGAAATCTGGCCTTTCATTTGGGACTTGCAGATCACTGGAGTCCTGGTAGAGCTCCAGATGGGCTGCCGAATATCCAGAGATCCTGGGCAGATGCACTGCCCCCATTCAGCATACCTGATGCATTTTCAATATACAGGATTTTCTGGCCTTCTTTCTATGTCCAGATAGCAGGCCAGGCACACTGAGGACACGTCAGTCCCCTCTGCACTGCTACTATGTGGTGCACACAGCTCAGCTGCCAATACAGATTTCTTTAGGTGTCAAAATGCCCTTAGAATCTGATCCAAAATTTTGAAGTCTGGTCCAAGACCTTAAAACCCTCAGCAAAAACACGCTTATAATCGGATGAAGCTTTTCTTTACAGTTTCATCATTCTCTCATTTCCAGCTTACAGCTGACAAGCGAGTGTCACAGAGGCATGGGATCAGCAGCAACACTCATACTTCCCAGATGTGTTTATATGGGATTGAGCTTGTTGGCTTGATCACCAGAAGCTATCAAGGTATTTGAACAGATTGCTCCTAGGCATTATACCAAAAGAAGAAGAGGAGAAATCTAATAAAGTGTTCTTCTCTGGTTCTCAAATGAAGAGAATACCTTACAGATGCCATAAAGTGCTACAAGAACACAACTGCTTCTGCGCTTTGATCTGTTTTTCAGCTGCTACCACGGGTGGAAAAGGAGTCAACATAGTTGTTAATGTTTCTGTTCACAACCTCTTTTGTAATCCTTGTGACGGCCCAGCTTGAAACACAAGGGAGAAGAGCCTAAATGAAAGAAAAGGTGATAACAAGTTGACTTCCAATATTTTATCATGGAAAACAGCCTTTCACAACTGACACGCACAGTTACAGATACATGTCTTGGTTCAGCTTTCAGTACGGGTGTCAAGTGTTTTAGGCAACCTGGGTTTCCACTTTCCAACACTCCATTAATTCCAAAGAGCCTGAACACATCTGAAAAGTTTGGTCTCCAAAACACAGCAGTGCTATGCCAGAGAAGAATTTTGCTTTTCCTTCTCGGTTTCATATTTACTTTTTTATTTGTTTACCCCAATGCTATCACTACGATGACTACTATGATCTTTTTTGTTCGCTTTTTCCTTCCTGATGAGTGATCATCTGGCATTTATGAGAAGGACTATATGAGAGACCAGTTTTAAAGGATGTGCAAACAGTTGACCTAAATACTTTTAGCTCTGATGGAGAGTCAAGGGCCATAATTTTCGCTTAATTCATTGAAAGGGCTAGTTACGATTAAAACTCTCCCATTTAAGCAATTCCCCTTGATCAGTTCAAATGTAGCAGCAACTTCATCCACAAGAATATAAACTATCAGCACAAGTAAAAATTTTTGTCAAAAAGCTGCAGAAGATGCCAGTCATGGGAAGTTAAATGTTTTCTGAATTCATCTTGGGATATTTCTGTAATTTCCCACTCTCATCACTAAAATGACAAATTTGCGCCATTCTGGACCTCAGGAACATGCAACGGCAGCCCCCCGCATGGCTGAATCGGTGGCACCTCGGCTCAGCAGTAAATTACGTAAGGAGCTGTGCACCACAGCCCTTTGGTTACATCAAAATGCAGAACTACTGAATACAATCCCGGAACAGAAGACCACAAAAATTGTAAAGTGGTACCATGTGAAGACAAGTCACCATGTGCAGACAAGTCACCATGTGCATGGAGCAGTGAAACTGAGCTCCTCAAGGAGCACCTTCTCTAAGGCTTACCAAGGCAGGAATGTCCAAAGCATTTCCATTCAGCAAACTGGGCCCTTCAAATGGCCTGAACAAGTCTACTTGCTTAGTTTAGGCAAAATGTTGCCCTGCTTGACAATGGGGAAGCCCCCACCCCCCCTATAAATAAGACCTTTGGGTAAGCAAAGTATTTTTATGACTTTTGCTATTACTAAGCTAGTGAAGCTTAAAGTATCATAATTACACCATTCGCAGACTTAAAAACGTTTTTTTCTTCCTTTTATAACTTGCTATTTGTAATAGAAAAGAAGCTCATGTACCTGATAAATATGGGCAGGTTGGAGGGTTATACAGATTATGCCACTATCCATGGATGTGTATCATCGTTATAAAAAAAGGATTAAAAATGTATAATGACAGATGCGTGAGTAAGGGGAAGGGATTTGCACCTGTGAGTGACAAGACAAAATACATGTATTCATGAGCTCTTCTGGAGAAGTCCTCTGCAGCTTATATAGAAAAGTTATCATTTTCCATTGTGTGTTGAACAACGGATTCAAAGAACAGTCCAAAAACTCTCTAAAAGCTTCTCATTTCCTACTAAATTGCAAAGGACTTTTAGAGTGTTTATAAAGTATGCAAGTTTTCTTCCTTTATTAGTTCTAGAGAACATTAAAAGAGTGTGCATATGCACACATAAAATAATATAAAATACATATGCACTCAGACACTACTTGGTTTACTTTGTGTTACTTGTTATTTGTTTACGATTCCATTTATTTGCTGCATTGCTTGCATTTATAACCTATTTATCTTTTCAAATTCCAAAAATCTATTAAACCAGATTTAAAAAATTATCCTACCAGAGGGCATAAACGTTTGCAAATGTTAGTACTGCCTCAATTTCCTGTGAAAACCATGTGGTTTTATTCTTCTTTTTCCCCACATTTTAAAGCCTGTACAAATAGTAGTACAGAAGAGCAGAAGCATCAGCTAACAATTCCGTGTTCATACAACATCTGCTTTCTTATGGTTCACTTGAGGTCCAGAACCCACCACCATCCGCCAATATTTTTAGTGGGCTACAAAATGATTCAAGTTAGTAACTTGAGTGGTTAGCAGCAGAGAAAAACTATATAACCTCACCAAAGAAATAACAGCTCAACCGAAAAACTCCATAAAAGACAGGCAGATGTGATGGAGAGGTTATTTTCCTATTAGGTCCAACGTACACCTTTCCAAAATTCTGACGAGATCCAACAACAGGTCAAATTTAACTGTTTTCCCAGATGGCTCCTTCTGGGAAGAGGAGTGGAACGTTCCCTCATTTATCCATCTGCCTGGGTTATCACCGTTGCCCGAAATACCTTAGTCTTTCCACAATACTGCAGATTCCAAGTACAATGTTGAGAAATCTATCTGATTGGAAAGGTTTTCTTTCACCTGCTGTGGCTTTTAAAGTTATCCTATAGGTATATAAATACATACACCAACATACATAGAATCTACCCACTGCAACATGTCTAGTCAAAACACCAGGGTAGTCCTGTAACAAGTCAGGAAAGCGAAAGAGAGACCATTCATTTATAGCACCAGAAAAAAAATGCCATCTGTACCACAGAAATACTCCAGTATAAAATAATACAGAAAGTTAGAATATTTTTAAATTAAGGTATTAACTCAGAATAACTACTGTTTCCTCACTGTTTTCCTCTCTTCATAGAGAACATAAAATTGCATTAAATGTAAAGTTAATAAAGTGTTTACTCAAAAGACACATTGATAAAAATTTAGAACCATAACAGTATCACTCTAAAAAGCCTGTGTAAAGCAGTGTCAAATCCACTGCCACACCAGGCTTGGTTCTGTTGCAAATGGCATTATAAATTAATTCAGTTTTCCTAAATGTGCCTTGAGGAAATGAAACCACAAATAGCCATTGTAAGTTTTAATATAAAAAAACACACAAAAAAAATCCCAAGAACAAAAAAAATCTCCTCATTCTTAAGCGGAATGCAAGAGCTGTGTTTTTAACAACTGATATTGCTGAATAAGTTATATACTTAGTCCAAAAACGTCTACTTCTTTTGATGCAGCTTAGTCACCCGTACTAGGTTAATACCAGGCTTTCTCCTATGCCACACTCTTCTCAGCTCAGCAGTCTTAGGGGAAAAAAAAAAAAAAAAAGAAAAGGTTGCTTAACTTAATCAACAACAACCTAATGAGCCCAAATAAGTTATGATTTATAATTTTCCTCGCTTACAACAGTTCTTAGACCAAAATAACATCCCAAGACGTTTGCTCCGCGGCTGCTGATTGGGTTAAGGTTATCACAGTCACAGCTGAGAACCAGAATATTCTTCAATACCTCCTGCTGCCTGAAGTGCATTTTTTAAAAGGTGCCTTATATCAAGCCAGATTCTGATCTCAGTGACACTAGTGCCAGCTTAAGCATGTCTGTTGACTCCAGCAGATTTACTCCAAACACTGCCTGTTGCAGATCAGGATTTGGCCTCTGAATTCAGAGGGGTTTTCCCCCCACTGGGATCGCAGCGGAGGTTTCTATGCAAACTGCAACGGATCCTACGGATCAAACCTCCTCCAGGTAATAACCATCCAGCTTTGCTCAACGCTCAACACGTAAGGAGATCTTGGCAATTCATCCTGCTGCGACCTGAACGAAAGCAAATGAAATTTGTAATCGAGGCTAAATATAGCCTGCGTTGGACCAAACCTCAGCCCCTCCGAGCACCCAGCTCGGCACGGACCGGCAGCAGCAGCGACGGGCCAGCTCTGCACCCCGACCTGTGCGCCCCTCCACAAACGCTGCTGCGTCAGCAATTAAAAACAAGCGTGCTAATTCAAAACAAACAGACATATCCTCCCTCTCTCCTCACTTCTTGCCTTGTGGTGGATGTATAAATGCACACTGATGGCTACTGGGATTTATAGCCTAACTGATTTTGACATTTTTAACTTCAAAATTTGAAACAGTGACTTTCTAGCCCTGGGGCAGGAGTGTGAAATGCTAAAAACTTTGGGACTAGGGAGTATTAATTTAGTCCTTCTGAGCAGCTTGGCTTCAACAAAGTTCTAACAAGGGCTCAATGCTCTCCAAAATTCAGCAGTGGACGCCCAAAAACTGAAAGGAATTTTGGATCCAAACCGGAGTTTTGTGGCTTTCATTCTTGTTTGTCACAGGTCAAACTAAGCTCCGAACCTGAACTTGAGGGGAGTGGGGAGAATTCAGGTCTGGGTCTGAACTTATTGCAGGATTAAATCATATTTCATTTCTAGCTTGCAATGTTTTTTTGCTGGGGTTTTTTTGCAGTTCATGACGTATTTGTATTTTAAGAAAAAAAAAACTATGCACGGAGCAAGCGTCCTGGCATCACAAGTCATCAATAAATCTCTTTTCCATAACAACCCACAAGAATTCACTGCAGGACCCAATTGTTAAAACACAAAGCAATGACATTCTATAAGCTTTCAGAAGTATCATTCTAGCCCTTGTGGACTCGCTGAATTCTCTAAATGAGTCACTGGCCTCTCAACGGAATTGTCAAAACTTAGGTTAAGCCAGGTTAATTCCCTTCCCCCTTTAATTTAGAAGTCCAGCTGCAGCGCGTGGCTTTCCAGTGAAAAGATCTAAATGCAGAGCCCACTCTCCTGAACAGGAAATCTCACGGCGTCCAAAGCTCACCTTTTCCTAGCTAGAGATAAACCACACTAACAGGAAGAAATGTGATTTCCAAAGCCTCATGGGCCATGTGATGGGAAAATCAATGTTCTTCTTACATGGCACAAATCACTTCCTGCTGAAGGCAAAAGGACCATAGTTGAAGCTCCTATCTCTGGGGAGGGGGAAAAGGCAGGTTTAAGAAGTGGGGGATGAGAAGAGCAGACACTTTAACCAGAACAGGAACAAGGGAGACACCAAAACCAGTCCTTCTAACCAAAGCAAGTGAGCAGACGTGGCACTTGGGGTTGGGCTCAGGGCTTCGGTGAGGTGGGACATGGAGAGGACATCCCCTCTGCCCTGCACACTCTCCTTGGTGGAAGGTGAGATGATGGGTACTCATTCTCTCCGTCCAAGGGTACGTATAACAACTAGAGCTTGCAGCACGGCATCCTGCTTTAGCTGCCTTGCTTCTAATTAACCCCACAGCATCAGCTATGCTGGAACCCCAAGAGCAAAGCTTCTGCTGGGCAGACACAGCGTATCATACTCTTCATAAGGGGGCTATAAACGATGCTGAATGTAGCTCAAGTTTCTGTACCCCCACCCCTACTCTGCCACAAAACATCAATGCCCAGTTCATTAGAAAAAAAAAAAACCTGTTTTCAGGCTAAATATTTCATGTCCAGTTTGTCCTTTGGAACGGGTACAACAAACAAAAACCACAGCAGATCATGCCGTCGATTTCAATGGTCTATACAGATTTTGTTGAAACCAGTAAACTCTCTTTAACCTTCCAACAGTACTACAGTTTTTACCACTGAGAATATATCCTAAGGAGGAAAGCAGCTGTAATTAATTCTTTTTTTAATAGTAAAAGAAAAACCTACCAGTATTTTGTTTTGAAAAAGATGGAAAAAGAAAAAATGGAAAAAAATGAAGAAAGAAAGAAGGAAAATAAATAGTTTATCCTACTACTTCTGCAGATAAATTTTTATTGAGGATTTTGGACTTAATTTTAAAAAAGCAGTTTTCAAGGTTGCTGAAAAAAAGTTAAAACATGATAAAAGCTAAACAGCCTGATGGAAACCTAAGAAGAAACAGAAGTAAGTTGTTGGGCTTTTTTTTTAAAGAGAAAATAAAAATGATTTTAAACTGATCCCATGATATTTTTAACAGCTGGAACTGATAATGCTGACATCAGCCATAATTCTACTATATTTAGTTTTGTATCTATCAAAGTCTACACAACTTTTCCATGAGACAGACAGGTAGATATATAGGCTGATAGACAGATGGATAGATACATAAAAAGAAAAAGGAAAAAATATCATCAGGAAAGAGAACATTTTCTTGTCTGTTCTTTCAGTATGATTTCTTTTTTCATTTCAATTTCTACCTTATTATTTCCTATAAGTAGAAACAGATTTTTCTCTCTTTCAAAAAAATTCTTAAACAGAAAACCTCCTTTGACAGTTTCAGCAGCAGATTAATCACTTTTGCAACCCACAAAAAAAAAGTTTTCTGGAAAGCATAACTGTCTGTAAATGTAAATGACAGAATTACTCTCTCTTATGCTAAGACGCCTACACATTCTCTCACTTCCATGACTCAGCACCAGATAAAAGCTTGCAAGATAATAAGCAGCAAACTTTCCTTTAGAACAATAAAAATGTTTTTAAAAAAACCAACTCTTTCTCCCCCCTCTCCCAACAATAAAAAGAAATCCCCATGGTGTTAAACCAAATTCTGCCAACAGATTCCCCTCCTACTGGAATAAAATACAAATATCCCAAGGACTTCAGAGAGGAGAGGGACCAGGCTCAAGCAGCATCAAAATCAAAACACATGCAAACACGAGAGGCTTTTCTTTTTCTCCAAATGAGCAAGAATGGGTCTGTTTCAACAAAGAGGAATTTTATTACTGTTCATCCCGTGCCTTGCTCTAATTTGGTAGACAAATGAGTTGAAATTTTGCTCACCTATAATGAAAATTTCCAGGCACTCTAAGGCAACGCACTCATGCCAAAAATCACAGAAACCTGTGGGGAAGGGAGGGGAATTTCAGTGGGACTTTCCCTCCTGCACTGTGGTCGTTGTCTGAGTTGAGCTTGTCAGAGTAACTTCTCCTTCAGCAAACCCAGTCAGTGGCAGACCCTTCAGACCAAAACATGACCCCTATTTTGGACAAATCTTCAAAAAAGAAAAGCTGAAGAGGGACTCAGACCTCAGCTAGGCTCTTACGATGCCCCTGAAATGAACAGGCATGGTCTTGATGCCATAATATGACCACCAGCTTGTGAATCTTGCTGGAACACAGACAGCCACCTCCTCTCCATACACACTTGTCAGCCCCAGCACGTGTGTTAAGTAAACAAAGGGTGGTAATTAAGAGAGGGCTGATTATTTACTTATTAATCTGAGATGCCGTGGGCCTGAAGAGGAAAGGGGAGACTTCCCAAATCCCGGTACAGTCCAGTGCATCACCCTTGCTGAGTGATGGACGTTTCTGCTAAGACCTTCCATCTCATCATGTGCTGTGATGGGTCACGATGAGATAACAAGTCCCTCAGAGACGGCTCACTCTACCAGGAGTTGAAAATTATCCTGTAAATAAGCAGCAAAATGCTGCTCGTGCCCCTTACCTTTGGAAGAAGCAGAGTCCAGCCAAGGAGTACCCCAGCCCCTCCTGAACACACAGCTGCTGATGGCTTTTACAATCTTACGCTGGAAATTGTAAATTAATGGTATTACCCATTAAAGTTTAAATTTAACCCCGTTTGGTCCTTTATCTCTCTGCTGCAATGATTAATGTACTGTACAGCATGCAGAAATGCAGCCAGCCTGTGCAACAGCATCCCAGGCCATGGGAGCGGGACTTCTCCACGGCGGGATGCTTTGAACTGAGCCAGAGGGAGAATCAAACCCTTCGAAATACCTTCATTAATGAAGTGCACCTGCTCCGGCAGGAGGCTGGTGAGCAGAGCCGATGTCTCAGCGTGGTGCTGGCGCGGCCACGGCTGGAGCACACATGCAGCCCATGCAGACCCAGGCACGGGCAGGAGCATCCCTGTCCCAGCTGCTCCCCACCGCTGAGTAGGGGGCACTGAGCAACCAGAGCAGTATCCGGATGCTCTGCTTCAGTTGGCTGCCAGGCAGGTGAAGCACTGTCACTGACAAACTCAGTGCCCCTCATCTTTATAGAGAAAAATCTTGAAATTTTGGGCAGGGTCCCCCAAGAGCTGAATACTTCCCCAAGAGAGTGACCAGGACTGGGAGAAACATGGGGAGAGGGCTCCCATGCACCCAAACACCATCCCTCTCCTCCAGTGTTTCCAAGGAAAAGCCCTGTGAGCACTAGATGAGAATTTGCAGGCCCAGAAAATGACCATACTGGCCCCTTCATATTTGTGTGTCAAAAATATGCTCTTTATTTCACAAATAACAGATTTCCACATCCAAATCCGACTCAAAGCAGGTGTAGCTCCAGTGGTTTCTGTGCAGCCACATCTGCTCCCACTCCAGGGCAAACGCCAAACTATTTATTGCTACTTAAAATTTATTGCATTTTTAGTCCTCCATCCTGAAACTGCTTTTGTTCAAAAATTCCTTTTAAATCCTTCTATTCTGACTGGATAAATCAAACCTGACAATTAAAATGGTAAATTGTTCAGAACCTCAGAGTTTCCACCTGAGGATCTCCAAATACTTTTGGAAGTTAAATGCACTTAATCGCTCCCATGCCTCCTGCAAAAAAGGAAAGAAAAAAAAAAAAAAGAAAGCATCCTTTTTGATTCCCTTTTCACAGATGAAAACCTGAAGTCCTGGGAGCCCAAACCAGCCTGCTAGGAAGCTGTCTGCCCCAAAGACTGCTTATCCAGTAAATCAGAGGCAGGGCTGGGAAGGGAAGCCAGGAGTTTCAGCAACTCTCAGTGCTCTTGTTCTCACCACTTCATCAAGCAACAGGCACAGCTATGTGATCATGCAGTTGTCAGTGTTTTCCCTCAAGGGGGCTGGACAGAAGATGCTGAAAGCATTTGATCCACATGGTATTAAATGCTAGCACTGAACGTTATTGTTCAATGATGAAAATTCAGACATAAATAACTGGCTTGTTTCGAATGAGTAAAAGGATGTCTGTGTTTGGAAACTCACAAGAGGGAGTAAAGGACCAGGGTGTTCCTTTTTCTTTTATTATTACCCTTTTTATTTCTTTTGTAGCGGTGACTGGAAATAAACCATCAGACAGAGGAGCTGCTCCCGCTGCTGTGGTGGCAGATGGCAGGCAGGGCTCGAGACCGGGGCTGTGCCTCGGCAGGGCTGCGTGGGGAATTCTGCAGCGGGAGGAAACAAGGCAAAATGTGCAGGCTGCCGTCTGCATTCAGATAAAGCGCTGTCTGTTGCTAGCAGCACAACTTGTTCTGAAAACAAGAGTCAATCATCTGTAGCCTTATTTCTGTACATTTCCTGCAGGGGTCTCATGAAATAAATGAGAATAAATGTAAGGGCGAGAGTTCCTATTAGGAGCAGCCTCGTCAGCATCACACAGCCAAGCATTTACGTCATCAGCATGCTAATTTAATCAGACCTGAGCAGTGATGCTATAAATGGATTACCATCCCAGCTAGTGTGGTTACCGAGGTAACTCAGCCCTTTGTGCCACAGATACAATCGGCTTAATGATAATAAAAACCTCAGCACAAATGAAACAGAAGGAAAAGCCTGACTGGGCTGACGCATACACGACCCTTTCTCTCCTCTCCCCCCTCCCCTTCCCCAGCCTCAGCCGTTCACTGCAATAAAATTAAGTGCTGCTGTGATCTGTATGCACAGCATTCCCATAGGGAACACGCAAGTAAATAGAACCCGCAGAAATAATTAATACAGGCCAACAACTAATGCCGTCAGCACTACTTAGTCATTCCACCAACCCTGAATGGGAGAGGGACGCACAGACAGAAATGCCGCATGGGCAGACTCCAAAGGACTTCAGAAAAGTAATCACTCCCCCCCATGCAGCATTAATATACCAAGAGAGTGCTTGGGCCAAGAGCGAGTTTAGTCACTGCCCACCCCTGCCAAGAGGGGGGTGTTTCCATTTCATCTCTTGCTCATCCAAAACTGGAGGTGACCCGAGGGTGGGCACCCCGAAGGCCAGGGAGAAACTCGACAACGTCACCAACCCAGAAGGACTTGGTCCTTTGTGGGAGGGCTGAAATGGGGCTGTGGGCTTTCCTGCACCCAGGCAGCTCCACAAAAACAGAATCCTGCTCAGCTCCCCTGAGTCCGGGGAAGGACATCCCTTGCAAAGCGCTAGCCTCGATGAGCCAAAAGGCAGTGACATCCCTGCCTTAAAATGGACAGAAGATCATACTCTTCAGCTCCTCTAGCTCTTTGCCTGACTGAGTGCAAAGCTCCCTGTGGATGCTGAATGCCGCACATTTTCCTACTCTGATGCCAAAGACCAAATTTCCCATAGCTTTCAAGATCTGAAAGCTGAAAGTTGGTTTTCCTCCTACCCAAAATCTCAGCAACTATGAGCTCAAACACCCAGCATCTAAGTGCCCAGCTGCCACGGCAGCGCAGGCACTTCACCTGCCCTTGCTGCAAGCCACTGCCTCCTCACCCACCAGTGCTTCACCTGAAAGCAGCAAACACTGCAAACAGACCAGGAGCAGGAGCGTACCATAACCATAACCTCAGGGCTCATCGGGCTCCTGGTGACTATTGCTCCAGCCTAGGCAGGATCTTAAGGGATTAGCATGAGACCAATAACTTTTGATGGATTCACCAGGAGTACAATGAATTCTCCGTTGCCTGTCACACAAACACATGCATCAATCTTGTTGCTTTGTAAATGCCAAAGCACAGCTCACGCAGCCTTTGGAAAAAATCCACAGAGACTTCCAACGTTTACAACTGGACATGTAGAGATATGGCTGTGCCCTTGCCTTCGTTTCACGGAGCAAAGCTCTGTGTATGTTGGTGGTGGGATTGCATGAGGGCAGCTCATTCCACCTATGGAAGACCATCTCAGTAAGCCAACGCAGCATGTTCTCCCTGAGATGAGGCACCCAAGTGATTGGATCCAAAACAAGCATTAGAGAGATCAGCTCTTCCAGAAGAGGAAGCCCTTTCTGAAGTGGCAAAGCCAAAACAGCCTCTCTGCACTGCTGCATGTCCCTGCAACGAGCAATAATAGCAGATTTGTCTACAGAATAGACACATTCAGGCTCATCTCTTGGGAAATCTCACTAAATACTTTCTCACTCCCCCACCACGCCGAAAAGCACCAGTCCTCCCGGGAAATTTATTACGCACTTCTAGAGAAATAGTTAAATAGTTCCTTTAGGAGCCCTTTTAGATCAGATTACAGGAGTACACTTTTCCCTGGAAGGGAGAGAATCCTATGCAAATGACACCAAATTACTAAGAAAAGTTACGCTCTTGGCTGGAAACGCCTGAAAGCGTGGAGTTGTGTGTCCTGCTGTGACCGTGCCCTCCTGGCAGCCGGGGGGGTGAGCCAGGAATAACCCCAGGAGAAGAGGTGGAGGGGATGGGGGGGACGGGGGGGGTGGATAAAAATGCTCAAACCAAAAGACGGCAGAGCGCCAGAACGCACAGCTCTGGAAATGGCGCGACTGTTGATGTGAAAAGGAAGCCATCACCTTTGCTTCAATTTAAAAGTCATCGTGACAGCTTGAGAGATTGTAACATTTAAGTGACACAGCGACAGCTTGATCCAGTCCAACAATCGCAACTCGCAGACGTGCTCCAAACACAATCCCTGCTTCCCTGGGCGCAAAGCAGCTGCTCGCTTAGGAAAGGCACGTATCGAAGGGGGGGATGTAACATTAGAAATGCTCCTCCAGCATGGTCACTCGGCCAGTTGTTCTGTATACACTGCGCTTGGGAGACTGGACTGGGGCTCCCTCCATCCTTGCGGCACAGAGGGGATCTGAGCAAACATTCACGGATGGAAAGAAAAGGAGAAGAATTGGCATTGATGCCGAGTGTTCCATTAATTTCAATGGGAGCTACAGGTGTGCAGCACTCCAAAAAAAGCCCTTAAATACCTTTGCTGCCACAATCAAGCAGAAACTAAACCATGCAGCCTCCCTTTTCCCCCTTAGACCTTGCTCCTCCTGCCAGCCGGGTGGGCCCTGAGGTGCTTACAGCGATGCAGGGCAATGCAGAACAGCCCCATCCAACTGCAGGTGTCCCAGCCACATTAAAAAGAGAATTAGGTGTTCACTAAAATTTACGGTATGCTTCTAACCCCTTTATAGCTATGTGCTTGTTCTCTTGGCCATGAAGTTATATCTAATGGTATGCTGGGCCAAATAATGGCTCTTTTTTGTTGGTGGTTTGGTTTGGTTTTGTGGTTTTGTTTATTTGTTTTTGCCTCTCCAATGTCCTGCTTATACAATTTAGTGCTGTGGAACGATGCCAGAGCAACAATCCCAGGCACCAACATCTTCCTCATCAGATGCAGAACAGCCAGTGCTGCCATTTCTTTCCCTGAGTTGGCTCCTTTTATGTCCCCATGGCACGTGTTGGGGGAGATGCCCTGAGCCTCTCTGGAGATTACTTCTCGATGCAGTAGGATTTATGGCTGTTTGCAAGTAGGTCCTAATCCTGGGCACCAGTTAAATCAATGACCAAAAAGGAAATACTGAAGAATTTGTCCATGAAAAGTCACCAGGCTAAAGACTTATTTTACCCCTTGCAACTGTAATTCTAAAGCACTACTGTCCCCCTTCCTGATACCCAAATGCCTTATCATCCGCAGGCAACAACATCACAAGAATGATTTTGTCACTGTCATTATTAACATGACTTTTTCAGTGACCCACAAAGGTAGAGCAGCACAACACACACTTGCCAACGGTCATCACTCCACATAAAATGCCTTTAAAAAACAAGTCTGCTCTCGGTAACCAAGCCAATTTCACTGTTTCAGGTTGTCTTAAAACCAAATAAATAAATAAAAAGCTGAAATATTTTCACAGCTGTTGAGCTTCCTAAAGGCATATTGTGAGATGCTTAAGAAACATTAAGACAGTGACTGTCTTGAACTGAGGAACCAGTGGCGACAGAGCTCACTGCCTTTGGAACATCTGCTCCGATTCGCAAGATCCTCCGATTGCAAAGGAAGCCAGAAAATGAAACCTTCACTAATGGCTCATTTCCAAGCCTTTATGGACAGATCAGTGGTAGGGCACTGAGTTATTCATAGAGAGAAAGCAGGGCATCCTCAGCTGTTCGCTGTGCACCAAGGCGGTCAGTGACCACGAGGCAGCTGGGGACTGGAGGTCTCAGAGGTGCCCCTGCCTGGGCACACATGATGCTTCGGCTCCTCGGGGAACGGGAGCTGGTCAAAGGCAACCCCTCGGTGATGCAGTACAGCCTCTCCTTTTCTCAACAAATCCCACAGCTTGAAAGGGACCACAGGAGATTGTTCAGTCCAGTCCTCTCCCTGAAGGTAGGACTGACCCTGCCTAAACCTTCTCAGAGATGTTTGCACAACCAGACCTAAAGCCCCTTCAGTAATCCAACCTACCATTTCTCCACACCATCTTTTCCTGGGCTTACCTATCCCTCCTGTAGCAGTTTTACCCTTACGGTTAATTTAAATCTCTTCAGATGGATTCTAAGTCCCAAACATTGTGCTTTCCAAAGTAGATGTGCAGAACCTTTCATTCCCCTTTTCTTTGCAGCTGGAAGCAGACAGAGCCCGTACAATTAGGAGGCAAGAACACCCACAGGGAAGAGGTTATTTACATAAACAGGATCACAATGTGCGTGTGTTTATGTATTTATTTCTTATAAAAAAATACCGCAATTTCTTTTCTTTTCTAATTAAAACACCCAGTTTGCCCTGCTGCACAATTGCTAAGCAGATTTAAAATGGGGACTTCAGTAGCTATTTTATGGCTAATCAAATGAGTAAATATAATGATCTGCTCCAATTCCCATTCTGATTACACAGTGTAGCTATTTCATTCCCTCAATAAGATCCTTGCACCCAAAAAGAATAGTTTAACGAGCTTAAGAGCAGAATGTTAGGCTCCGTTTCTCTAAAGGGTAATAGAGTGGGAGTGTCTGTATAATTAGCTTTGTTGGGCTCCCTCCCTCACTTTACAATGCCTTCTATACAGAGCTTTCACTGTCTCTACAGGTCCCCATGTTAAGGCAGTGAAATAACGCAGAGCACATTAGATTCACACTGGTTGCAGAGAGTAGTACTGGAAGACACAAAAAGAGCTGCAGAAAGTGCTAGTTATTTCAGCCCAAAAGGGCTCAAGTTTTAATTTAGCTTTATGAATAAAACCACACATATGTTCCTCTACATATCTTATTAATCTTTAATGTATTGAACTCTTAGATGTTTCTGAAAGTTAAGATCCACCAGACTACTACGCCACTGATCAAATCATAGTATAAATCACTAAAGTACACTCAACATTTCCTTCTCTGCATCAAACTTGAAATTAAATTAACAGCACACAATCTATAATGCGAAACATTAGCTAACACATTTAGAAGAGCTGGATGCTGAATTCCCTTATAGAAAATAGAAGTGTTTGATATACTGATTTTTCACTGTAAGAGACAATTTTTTACATAAGCTGGCAAAACTATAATGTTTTGTGCTTGCAGAAGAATTTTCAGCTGAAGTCTGAAAATTCAGTCTGAAGTCAGACAGCCAGGTGGGATATGTGATTATTACCATCTCTGGTTTACAGATGGGAAATTTACTGCTAGAACCATTCAAATCTTACTGAAAAAACAGGGGACGTCAGAAATCTGGAAGGAAAGGGAAAACAACAGACCCCATTTAGTTCCAAAGTACTGTGACTGCATCAGACCTCTCCCCAGTCAGTTGTCTTGTATCTCTCTCCTACCACTTTGCATTTGAGAGCATCGAAGTGACCATAGATACTGTCTTTGGAAACCATCATGCAAAAACCTTGGCAAAGAGGTCAAAATCTAGTCAAATTGTTTAATCCTACAATGACAGCAAAAAAAAAAAAAAGTTGATAAAACAGGGCACTAGGGAAGTTACTCTGAAAAGAAAGTCAACAGCAGAATCACAAGCTTGATCTCTAACGAACAAAATCCACCGTTAATTCACTGCTTCAGGATAAGTTAATAGCAAATAACAAAGGGAATAACACAGGTCCAGGAGCCACATCCATCCATCTGGCACTCAAACTCACTAGTTTGCAGTTAGACAATAGTACCTGATCAAAAACAAATGGATACTGCACTTAATTTCTCAAATTGCTCTAAAACAAGTAAGTATACCAGAAGCCTTCAGCTTGAAAAGGTAACTAAAGCTCTGAGCGGTACAACATGACAAATGATTTTTCTGTCTCTTGCAGTGCTAGAAAGAAGCAACATGAAACAACCCTAGGGAGAGGCAAAAAATAGAAGGTGGGTCTGCCCCATCTCCATGGGACTCCTTTGCCATCAGACGCTTTAAATTCCAATAGTTTACATGAGTTCATAAAGCAATGAGATAATCCGATAGAGGAAAAATCCCTGATTGAGTATTATGGCAGACATCATTTTTATCAAGCCAATCTCTGTGAATTGCAAATTCTTAGATAAAAGGAAATATTCTGGGTCAGTTTTGATATGAACTCACACTACTCATCTTCTTCCTTTGGTATTTACTGGAAAGGACACTGAGCTGGAGTGATGATTCATCTCACCCAGGATGGACAATCTCAGGTTCTTAATTTGATGCCTATCCACCTTGACAATTGACAGAAAGATACTGAAAAGCCAAGGCTTAAATTCCAAATTCTGATCCAGGCAGGTAATTTTTCAAGAAACCAGACCTGTGCTACTTCTGTCTCTGAAAAAAACACAGCAGTAGACCAACGTTAGAATGATAAGATTTGGGACAAAATGTACTTTATTGAGTGCACTCAAGACACGACTTTCCTCCCAGCTCAGTTGCAGACCATAATGTCTTACAACGTTACAAAAGCATTTATCTGAGCCCAGGCAGCAGGATACCAATGCTTTCATCAAATGAGCCAAGCCAGAGCTGAAGCTGGGTCTTCACGACAGCCAGTATTTAAGATGCTCAAGAGAGCAAGGAATAGTCTTCCAACAGAGTAAAACTGCAGTCCCTTCTGCATGTGAGAAGTCCAATTAACGGAGGGCCAGTCAACAGCATGTGCTGGAGCTAGTGCTGGATGCACTTGTATGTCCACACAGGACAATGCAACTCCAGGGGAGATGGTGGTCATGAGCACAAAGCTTTATGGCTTCCCTCATACCGTACTGCCCTTGCCTGCAGGAAAAATTCCTAGCTGTTGGGCGCAACATCCCACCTGGGAAGCCAGATCCAGCACCTTCACAAAACAAGAGGTTCTTCTTCACATTTCCGTGTGTTGTGAGCATACTGCTCCTCAGGGGTGTATTACCAGAGTGAGGGACCTGGTCTGGATTTACAGGGAGTTTTTAAGCTGTTCAAGCAGAGAACAGCTTGAAAATTGAAAACAGCACCTTGGTAAGTATTTCAAAGACACAGAGACACCTGCTTCGGCATAGGCTGTGCCAGCTTAGCCACACAGAAAAGCAAAACATCTGCACAAATTTGTAAGGTTGTGCTCAACAAGCCTTGGAGAGAGACAATTTATCCCAGTCCACCCACGGTGCAGTCACACAAGCGGGGAGAAGAAAGCCTCGGAGATCCAGATGAAAATACTACAGATCACAAGTAGCACAACATTACATACGCGTCCTCACTGCACCAGGTACTGAATATTCACCCAAACACCTTACACTGAGCAGACGGGCAAAGAAATGGGTTTATCCCTATTTAACAGAAGGAGAAGCGCAGCCCAGAGACACAAGATGGCTCTGTCGAGGTTCCACAACAGCAGGTGAGAGGTATGGAAGTCACCTCCTTCTCAGGTTCAGGATGGGACTATGTTAAAAGGAAGTCCAGGTTAGTGATAAATGCTTCAGACTGAGTATTTCTTTCCTCCCCTCTTTCAATATGGCCTTACCATCTTAATATATTTGGAGGAAACAATTAGAAAAGCTGATGCCGAACAGCCCAACCTGATCTTCCTCAGGGCCAAAGCCCCAAACTCGGGCCCGGCAAGGGTCTGATGGACAAATCTGAGAGTCCTGCAGAGAGCAGCAAGGAAAGCCCCTTCAGAGCTCAAGCTGCTGTTTTAAAACAAGAGACATTTTTAGCCTAAAATTTTATCTCTTCCATCTTTACCCATTGCTTGAAATTAAAATAAACATGGACCAGGGCCTAGGATTTTATTTTATCTGTCACATATTGCTATCATTAAACATACTTGAAACGAGTGGGTTTAGTTCAAATAAAACTGTCTCTTCCCTCTCCCTTTCTCAGCTTAACAAACATAAAATAGGAAACTGCACTCCAATACATTCAGAAGCAATACACGTTACATCATGAGTAGATGATCCATCTGGCAGGCTGACACGGTAATAAGTTTGCCTAATTGTCAGGTCAGGCATATTACAGACCCAGTCTGTCAGTCCTTTTAGTGCAGCTTGGTACTGGGGAATTTCAACCTCCTTGCATTCTGTATGTATAGACATGGTAAGGGAAATGAATGCATCCACATGGTAGGAGTGGACACACATATGAAGCCTCACTCAGAAAGAACAAGGAGATTAAATTAAGCAAGGAAATGCTGAAGTCAAATAGCTCTTAGCAGCTGTATACGTTTCAGTCTGGAATAATCACCCAAAGAAAGCAATGAGATATTTACATTTAATTTATTTGAAACTGGGCTGGGAAAGCACTGATTATAGGGGATAATCCAGCACTGGCTCATAAGCAAAAGAGCCACAGATCCTCTGATGTTCCCTCCATTTATACTTTCTAAGTGACCAGCCCATCATTTCTTTGTTAGCTCCATGCAGTCCCCATCCCACAGTCTACTGAGATTGTCCGTGTGTCCTCCTGAGAAATCACTGAGTACACTCAGCCAATGATCGAATTCATGAAATGGCTGTTTTGCCTTTAAAAAGCCCCCAAAACAAAAGAAAAAACGCCTCTTCCCTTTGTACCTTACCTCATCTCCTTCTCTTCGTTAATGAGCTCAATTCTGAAATGATTTTATTTACAGGAAGACTTTAAGGTGTTCTAAAATACAATTTGTAGGAAAGATGCCAAATACGAATTGTATTCTCTAGACCTGCATGCATTTGTGATTTTACATGAGCACGCACACATATGTTTAATATAGAAACAGCAGGTGTTCTCTAAAGTTTTATTGCCATTAGTTAGAAATGACCACATTACTCAACAGTGCCAAAGCCAAGTCTTGTCAAAGGCAAGTCTTGCCAAAAAGCTAAAAAGCTTGATGATTTCCAGTGTTATACAGCCCTGCTTTGGGATGCTGGCTCCCCCAGATACCTCCAAAACCTAACAGTGATCTACATTTACCCTGAAGGAGCACTTAATGATTGCATCCTCTTTGTATTATCTCCATGGCTTTTTGTGCAAAGTGGAGAGCGCTGCCTTGAGCACAGTAGCAGCTCTCTGTCACTGGAGCCTCATAAAATACCATGACCTTCGTGGCCACCCTGTTCCACAGCCAGATCCCCTGTCTTGCCCTTTGGACATTAGCCTCTGATGTGGACTCCAGTCAAAATGTTTCCAGAAATCAAAAGATCTCAATACAATATTTGTACTATCTCCCTGATGAACTACACAGTGCTCGAAAAATCCCAGCTGAACAACAGTGGCTTATCCATCACTTTTTACAAAATGCTGTTAACTGCACTGCTATCTCCTGTAATGCACAGTTGGTCTCTCCACAAGCTAGCACAGTAATCAGTCCCGACACCTCTTCCCCTCTTGATAATCACGGCTTGAAACTGCACGTGCACCCCAGCTTTCTGCTGGATGGAGACAGAACTGTGCCTCCGACCTTTCTTGAATTCTCCCTGGATCACGAGTTAATGGTTTTGGAAGAGAGAATCAAAATTGCCTGAGCACCCAGGACGACTGGAGTGATTGCTGGTATGCGAGACAGCAATTCTTCACAGCTCACAGCTTCTTGGGACAGCAAGGGGCTCTCATCGACTTCTTACAAATCACTCCAGAGGGGGTAACCCACCCAGCCTCTTGTCAACCCAAAGATAAACAACGGTGCTAGTTATGACAAGACAGCAAGGTCTCTGACCTGGGCTATACTAACAACCAGATAAGAGGATCGAAACAGTCCTATCTGTCTTTACACATAACGCCATAAAAACTGCACAACCTGCCCTTGCTCTCGCTGTACTTACGCACATGAAACTACTTCTTTCCAAGCAAAGAATTCACTGTAAGATTTACATTGTAAGACTTGAATATTTTGCTTGGGCAGGGAGGAATCGGGCTCAGACTGCAAACCTTGGCAGAAATATTTATAACAACTACATCAAAATCTCATTTTTTCTGGCCAGGTCCATTTTTCGTTTGTTGGTGTTGGTTTTGTGGGGTTTTTTTTGTTTTTAGGTCTGTGAGAGAAGACAGTAATACTCATTGGACCCGCACATTATTGATTTCCCATAGAAACAGTAGTTAGAGTGCTCACTTTCAGCTGTGCAGCAGCATGTTAGGTTGGAATATTTTTTTGCATTTCATCCTCTTTTACATACTCATAGAAGTTTCCTATTCACTATTGAAACACCATATGGTGATAATATATGCTAACACAGGCACAGTGACACAGTCCACAAGCTTGCTATTGAGCAAAAGTTGACAACATAAGGCTGAGAAAATTGTAAGTGCTTCCAAGCCACAATGTGTACGTCACCTAATTGCATTTTACTGTGATGCAAAGAAGTCTGAGTCAAGGAAGGAACTTCCTTACAATGAAACTGTAACAGCCTGGAGTAATTTACAGTTATTTGAAGCACTATAGCAAGGATCTATCAATTCATAGCTTTCAGATACTGGCTGGGTGTGGGTTGGGGTTTTTTTTTAGCCTAGGCAGCTTTAATATACAGAAAGAGACAATGCATCTCAGCACCGCAGTCATCTCTCAAAAGGTTCCAGACAGGAAGGCAAAAGGTAATCAATAAGAGAATATATAGACACAGCCCCTTAAACCATCCACAGATGCATCTGCCTCTAACTTTAATGGTTAACGGTTTTGAACTAGGAACATCTTGCAACAATCCCGAGATATGTTCAGGCTATAAATGTATCATGTTTATTTATGCACTGGTAGCCGGGTCTAACGTTGAAACTGCACGGCCAGCTCTCACTTTTCTGTGGGGCTCTTCTGGATTCTTCCAGGCAGCCCTACCTGAAATGAGGCCAGGAACAGATCTGCTCTGCCTTCGGACTGTCCAGCAAGGGCTCTGGGGAGGGGTCTGCTCTCCCCGCTACGACAGACCCTTGTGAAAACAGACCATGAAAGACAGGACAGACCAGAGGATGACAACACTATCCCAGAATGTCACTGATGTGTGTCCAAAGCCCTGTTTTACAACAAGCTGCATGGTCTCTCTGTGCCTCATCTCTCCATTTGCAGAAGGAGGAAGACTCAAACCCCTCCTTCCTCAGGGCATGACAAGGACAAATGTATGAAAGGTTGCAAGTGCTCGGAGAAACAGGCACCAGTAACTAACCAAGACAACCTGTGAAAGCCATACTTTAAATGCTAGGACTCGCTAGTGTGTTTTAGCCTTCATCTTTCAAATGTATTTAGAAAGTGCAACCGCAGGAGTCAGTTGTCCTCCTCTTTTAAAGAGCGCAACTCAACGGTAAGTCACGTCAGCAGGATCTATGCCTGCCCTTCAGATTCGAGACAATTCGAAGGCATATCAAGGCAATGCTCTCCTTGCTATAAGCGTAATGCACAAATCACAAAGACAACGTTCCCACTTTGGTGGAAATGGCCTGAAGAAGACGTCCAGCACAGGTCACAGCGGGAGCAAAGCCCCGAGTGATGCATTGCCATGCAGGTGTTTCTGAAAGTTGCTGTGCTGTTCCCTTGGCTCTGAACCATTTCCTTTCCCTAACAGGGAGGGAAACGCAGCTGGCTCCTAGTGTGCGTAGAAGAGAGATAGTCAACACAAAAGGAACAGAAACCATTAAGAGCAGAGCAAAGGAAGCCCAATTTCCTATGGACTTGTGTCTTGCATCTTGAGCAGACGTTGACCCTTCCTGTTCTTCCCCGTTACCTCTCCTGACCGCCCCTCCCACTTCCCTTCTCCCCCTAGTATTAGCCTTGGCATTTATCTGTGTGTGTCAGCCAAACAATCCCTGTTTCAGGTCAGAGATCCTGGTTAAAGCACAGTCTGGAAGAGCAAAAGTTCAGGCTGCCTGCAAGACAGGCAGCAGGCTGGGAGCTGGCTGTGCACGTGTGCGGACAGGCCAGCCCACGGGCCACAGCGAGGACAGCCATCACCATGCTGCAGCTCCCTGAGAGACACGGGTCTGGGTCCCTCCTCCCCAGCCACCGAATTTTGCATACATATACCCCTCTCTCAGACCCACATAAAAGCGGCCGCTAGACTCAAGCAGTATGTGGGGAGGAACCAACTGCCAGCCACCGATGGGTGCTGGCTGAGAAGAATTAATCAACTATGTTTTCATTTCAAAACATGCCAGCTATTCCCGTGGCGAGCAGCGTGTAGGACAGTGCCTGCTGCACGTGTGGGGACACCACCAACTCATGCCATAGGACTAAGTTCAACTTCATACAGTTCCTTCCAGTTGTGTGCAGGGGGGGAGAACAACTTCCCACTTCTAAGCTGCTGGTGAGATTGGAGAGTGATGATACAGGTCCAGGACATAGACCTGAAGGTTTGAATCTTTCAGGGTTTGTTTGCAAGACAGTGCATCAAGAAGTCTATTGCCTGTAGGTCACAAAACTGCAGCTGTCAAGCGACACCCTGCCACAAAAGAAATGTATTGGCCCTGCCTGGTTCACACACTCCAGGAGAGCAGTGGACGCATTTCCCCACACCTCAGATCCCTCCAAAGCCTCTTGACAGGGAACATTCTCACATATTCTCTCCCCGTCCACTCATGTGTGCTACGAGAGGAGGATAAATTTGCCATGGGGTGCCCATGGTCTGGCTTCAGCTCCTCTGGTGACCCATGCCCAAACCGAGTCCTCTAATCTCCCAACGCCTCGGTTCCTCCCTCACCCATGAAATAGCAAGCGGCGCTTCCGTGTTTCATAGGGCTGCTGCTGTGGTGGTAAATCTAATGCCGCTGAAGCACTCAGATGCATCCACCCGTGCAAGGAGACGAGCAGAGAGCGTGTCCCAGCGAAACACAGGTCTCTGCCCTGGAGGCGGCTGCTCTGCGCTGGCTGGACACACGGACAGCTTGTGAAGCGCGCCGGGTCCCTTTGAGATGAGTGCCAAACCACAGCCAGTGCCAAAAACCGAGGATGGGGAAACGATGACAGGCTTCCTGAGGTGATGGTATACAGCAGTTTTTTCCATCGCAGGGAAAAAGATAGAAAACAAAATATAACAATAGGCAGAAGGCCTTGAACAGCTTTAAAGAGTAAGAGCCCAGCACTAACCCACTCACAATAAAATAATTGCAAATGCAGAAGCAAAAAAAGACCAAATTATGAGGTACTATTTGCTTTTTATCGCTGTTCCCAAAGTAAATGTTTATCTTTATCCATACACAAATTTGAGATGCCTGCACAGATTTTAAAGTCCAACATATCCAACACTAGTCGTCATCTAAAGCTGTAGCCAAGCACGTAGGCAGAAAACCCAAATGGATGCAAAAAAGAGAAAGGGGAAAAGTAACCTTACTGAGATTTCTGTGAACTTGATTATATAGCAGAAAAAAGAAACAGCAGGAGCAGCGCTGCTTTATTTTCACTCTGATGATAGTACAAGAGGAAGAAATAATACCCTGCAAAGGTCACTCTTATCCTGTTCATCTGTGATGAGCTGATAATCTGGGATCTCAGAAAACTTTCTTTAAAAATCTTCATGGACGTGCTCTTATCAAAAGGATTAAGGTTTAATACATACCAGCAGATGCAACCGATTCGAGCATCTGCTAATCAGAGCAGCGTCAGTTTGCCGGCGGGAGCTGATGAGTGCAGGAAGGTTTCCCCTTCTTGTAAAGAAAGGCCAAATCCAAGCACACATGAAATCATCTGTTGGCTGCACCTCTCAACTCACACATACACGGCTGAACATCCCTGCCCTGTGCACACTCCTCTGCCCGCAGGCGTGTTGGGGACAGCGTGACAGACGTGCCCCGCTGGCAGGCAGCACACCCACAGCGGTGCTCCTAGAAAGCTTCAACCTTGGGACCACCTAAAACACCACCCACACGGGGTGGTAATGTCACTCTGCCTTTGGAGGGGAGCCGCAGGAGGAAATTTTCCTGGACATAGAGGCTTTGCTTCTCAAGCGCTGGGAGGAACCCACTGAAATTGCTCCAGATGGGATGCTTCCTTTTCCACTTTAAGTAATTCACATGGATTTTCTGAACAGCACAAAGCCAGCGCGCTGCAGCCAGGAGCAGGAGCACAGCTCTCAGAGGCGACCCCATCTTTAAAACAGCCTGTGCAATTCCTGATATCCGTGTCTACGGTAAAAGCATCACAACTCACTGAGAACAGTCCTCACCAGCAGCCCTGTGTTGAACCTGCAGGAACCCTCCCATCCTGCTGCAAGTGTCGAAGCTCAGCAGCTCAACACCAGCTTGGGGACACCTCTATGAGACACTGTCATCCCTCTCTGTCCATACAAGCCAGCCGAGTCAGTGGGGAAATGGTGACAACTCACAGCCTTCATGAAAAGCACTGTGTAGCCCATGTAGCTCTGGAGAAGCTGGATGGTCTTACTAAATAGTCATCAACATTTTAGGATGGACAGGGGTTGCTTCTCAGTTTCAGCAAATGGGTTTATTCCCAACGTGCCTTTCTGGCCCACAACCAAAGACATTAAAAAGCCCATAAACCCCAAAATGCACAGATCTCAAGTGAAGAAATACGGAGAGCCCCTTGCCACTGGGAAAGCAGTGCCCAGGCACCACCTGTGCTGCTGGACTCAGAAGCCTCTTTGGCACAGCTACACAGATGACCACAGATTAGATGTGCTCAGGCCAGCAGAAGGAGGCCTGGGCACTTTAATTTACCCCAGATATCATAACTGAAGACAGCAGAAGCTAAGCTATCAATTTCACCCCAAATTGCGTTGAAAAAGACTCAGCACAATTCTGAACACCTGAAACAGCTGAATCCCACTGAGCCCCGTAATTCAGGAACCACAAACTCTCCATGTCATATAAATTCTACAGGAGGGGGGAATTAATTCTGAACCCGCCAAATTAATCTTAATCTGCTTGTACCCCTAAATTTTCTTTCTTAAAAGAAAGAAAAACATTCCTAACACCAACTGGGTTACTAGCAAATGCTCCACAGGCTGGGCTTGCAAAATCCTTTCGGTGCGTACCAACCTAACAAGCCAGGCTCAGGCAAATAATATGAACAAGGAAATTGGACTCTGAGCCTGGACTAGCAAATTTGCACAGACTGCACTGAATATACACTCAGCGACCTGTTTTTCACAGAGCCCGTATGTCAATCCCACAGCCCAAATCAAAAGCAATTATAGAGCTTTTTTTTTAATGCTGGGGAAATGCGCTGCTCTTTGCTAAGTAGAAGGCTTTGTTCATGGCTGGGGATACAGCTCCACATAAACAGAGATAAAACACCCAAACTCTTAGCCATGCATTCCTGGCGCATCTATAAGCGGGGCACTAAAATTAGAAATGCACACAGAAGAGCACTCCTAGGAGTCTTCAGCACTCAACATTTTGCCTTGTTTCGTGGCTTGCCATCCTACAGCTGAAACTGTTCCATCCTGTCCCATCACTCTGCAAGAAAATATGTCCATTGCCTTTTCACTGCTTTTGTTATCCCCAACTGGTTGTCAAAAGAAGTGATGGAATAACAACCAGTGCTGTCAAACATTTAAATCCTTTTTAAATTCCAGTCATTAGAAGACATTATTTCCCAGTATGTTTGGAACTTAATGAAAATGTATCACTGATTTTTTAATTTAATTTTCTTTACTTTTTTATTGTTCTGCAGCTCACATTGAGAATGAGCTGCTCTTCCTTCAAACTACCATCCACTCAGGCTGACAGTGTTGAATAGTGGCAGAGTACTGGGGGCAATGATACAGAGGCAGCGACAAAGGCATGAATCCTTAGACCCCTCACTTTACTCTGCCTTCATTTTCCCCATCTGTTAGATGGAAAAAAATCATTTCTTTCTCTTTTTCATTATTCATACAACCACATCACCTAAAGGCCTTCAACCCAGACCAAGGTTTCAATCTGCTAGATGCCACACACATGGGAAGTAAGAAGCAAATCACGCTGAAGAGGTTGCCAAGCTAAAAGAACAGGAGGGAATTTGAAATGAAGCAGAGTAGAAATGCTACGTTCAAGGTCATTTAGCATAGTGGTAGTAGCTGGGAGTGAAAAAGGTCTCCAGAGTGGCAGCTCAGTCCCCTCTGGACCAAGCTGCCTCTGAGAGCAGTAGGCAAGTAGATTTTATCTTGACCATCAAGGCATGGGGTTTTTTTTGCTATTTAAATACTCCATAAATTTTGGCCACCCGGTATTTGCTTTTAAAAAAGGGCTAATTAGCTTTGGACCAAGTACATCTTACTACCTAGTACACCTCCCACAAAGTCCTATTTTGACAGACAGACAATCTGTTGGAAATTTGGGATAAAAGTCAAGAGTTTCAGAAGGTAGGTGTCCAATTCTGGACAAAGCAATCAGCATTCAATACATAATTCACAGCAGGGACAAAAAATCCTGAGCTTTCGTATGCTGCTATTTCCAGTATTTCATTTTCACAGCCTCTGCTGGAAGCCCTCCCTCCAGAGTCACAAAGTTTTCTTGTTTTTAAAAAAATGCAAGCATTTATTTTATGGGCTGAAATTTGGCATGGTTTGTTTTGTTTTTTTTTTTTTATTTATTTTCTGAAGGCCTTGCTGCAGTCATCTCTTAAGCAAGGATTTTAAGCAGAACAGGTAAAAATTGGGGAAAATACTCTTTAATAGAGGAGAAAGATGATCACAGCATGCACCAGGCCACCAATCACGGTTCTGCCAATTTAGGAATAGGCCCTGCTCCCATCCGTGGAAGTTATGCACCTGAATACCTTGGTCTGTATAACCTCCTTTTACCACTGAAAGGCACAGTGGCTTCTCTGCCCCTGAGCTTTCCAATAGGTTACTGCAATTTAGAAGGTGTGATATGTAAACAGAAAACACACTGCAGCTACACAAGAGGAGCTCTGTACTTTACTCATCACGCTAGCATTTCAAAACTTTACCAAACAGGAGGAAAATATTAATTAGATTTTTCATCATGCATCTGCAGTTCTTCAAACAATACCTAAGGCAAGCTCATCTATTAACATGCCATTGCCATTATGGTAATTTTGAGATCATGTTGGTCTCCTCCTCCATTTCAATTCACTGCACCAGAAGGTTGGAACTGACCACGCTGGTCAAGGTCGCACAGAAGCCTCTCAAGCTCAGGTGATGTTTGGTCCTTTCTAAAATTCTGGCCCCAGCTGAATTCTTGAAATATGGTCTCTCCTATACCAGATCACATCCTCAGATACTGCTATGTTGTAGCTAAGGATGACAATTTAGTCTTGTAATTTTCTGCTCTTTTTGATATGTGCAATTTTGAAAGAAGAAAAACTAGCATTTTAATCACTTTTGACTGTTTCTGTGACACAGTCAGAGAGACTTTCACTTGCAAGTCATGGGCTCAGCCCCAGGCTGAGGTGATGGTGATTGAAAGCTGCTTCTAACTCACAAGGTGCTGATGGCCAATATGAAGTAAACCATCAATGCTTAGAAAACCTCTGCTGCAGGGGATTCTCTCAGCTGCCTCAAGAGAGGCAGAGACAAGAACTAACCAGAAATGATGCCTGAGAGAATTTTCACTTTGAGGTTCAGCAACACGGGGGTTGACTCACCCTGGGGTACCAAATTTGCAGAAGGACCTCCTCCCACCAAACCTGCTGCTATGGAAAGATCTTTTCTGCTCCATAAAGGATCTATGTTGAGAAAATGCTTTTCAAACTTTTAACTTCAGAGGAGAGGGCAACACAGCTCTGCAGGACAACAGCATCCTACTACCTCTGCCCAAGGGATGGGAAGCAACCAGGAGAACCCGGGTGACTCCTCTACCTTCAGTTCCCAGCTCAGCTGCCTTGGATTAGTCAGGACCACTGAGTACATGGAGGGTGCTGCTGACTGCAGGTGCAAAACTCACTCATGCCCTCTATTAACAGTGGTCAGTTTTAGCTCGTGGCAATGTCCTTGTCACCTGCCCAGTACACAAAAAATGTTATCAGAGTGACTCCCAGGTAAACAATGCAGGGATGGTGCAGAGAATCATAGAATCATTTTGGTTGGAAGAGGCCTTTAAGATCATCAAGTCCAACTGTTATACCTAACACTACCAAGTTACCACTAAACCATGTCCCTCAGCACCACGTCTACACATCTTTTAAATACCTCCATAAATAGTGGATGTTGACTCAACCACTTCCCTGGGCAGCCATACTCATTCATGTCCTCAACTGCAGATCTGCTGCCCCAGGTGAACTGTCCAGGTCTGACATTGGCCCACCCATTCTGACAAATATCATAGACTTTCCAAACCTACTGCGGAGGGCACAAATCCCCCTGCTTCAGAGGCACCTCCTAGGGCAGTGCATCTCACTGCAGCCCTGAACTCATACCAAGGATCAAAAGAACATCCCTCTGTGTGAATTTATGCCAATGGGTCATGTATGTTAAATAAACTGCTTGTCATTATCCCACTATTGCACCTACTCCAGTGAGAGAGGACTATTTTACAGTTTATGTTGCTTTAAAACTATTTTGAAGATAAAATAAAAAAGAAACCTAACAATAAAATTTCTCTTATTCCAGAATAGGAGTATCCCCAAGGGCAAGGTATACCTGTAAAATTATTATAATGCTTTAACCGCATAAGCATAACTGGAAACGTCTTCTCTGAAAACAAGTCGTAACTCTATTTTCCTATCTGCAGCCATTATCCTGATAAATTTGGGAAGGTCAGCTAAGGTGTAATCCAATAAACGTGCTGATGTTCTGAGTAAGTACCTTACGATTTGCAGCCTAATCTATTATCCTACTATAAGACCATCAAATGACTCACCACTTTTAATACTTAGTACAGATCAAACAAAGGAAAATATCAAAGCTTTACATTCTAGTTCCACCTTTCAAGGACTTGTTTGAGTACTCTTTAATTAAAGCAGACGATACATTCAACTCTGGCATTTTCTTTTTCTAACATCTATAGTCAGAAGTTACTATAGCTGTACTTTTCATGGGGCATCACTACATTAACCAACAAGTCCTGAAAAGTCCGATAAACCGAACAAAGAAAGTTGGGATTTGGTCCCAGAGATAGAAGTCAGCTGCCTCTGCCCACTGGATTGCACACCGTTATTGTAATGTACCAGGGAGCAGCAGCATCCCATTGCTCCTGGGTATGGGGGACAAGTCTTCAGAGCCCCACCTGAGCTGTGGGTAAAAAGCCACAGGAACAAGCACACATCTTCTTGGAGGCTGATAAACTTAAGAAGTCAGACCAAGTCCAAAGCTTGGGCTATGCCTTCCGATGCTCCAGAACCTCAAATACATGTGCAGAACTTAGCACTGGAGCACTGGGATTTATTTATTTATTAATGCTATAGGTACAAAATAAAAGTGAAAAAGCAATCTATTCAGAGAATGCCCAATCCCAAAGGAAGGAGAATCAGGGAGAGTCAGCAGTACTGTCAGCAAACTGCAAATGCTCAGCAAAGTGGTTACAGAAGTTATGTGTTTCTGTGAAGATGCTGGAGCTGACCACAGGCATGTCCAAGGAAAATGGTGAGTACCCACCTCTTCCAGTTAACTCTTGCAGTGTTTTGACACTACAAAGCATTTCCCAGTAACAGTGTGCATTCTTACATGTTTGCGCACACAAACAGAATGAGCAGGGGTTATTTGATGCAGCATTTGGTTCTTTTGACTCTTGGGATTTTACTTAGGACTGACATTATACAGCTGCACACATGCCTACAGACCCGTACATATATAAGAAATGAGACCAGTTGACATTAGGAAGCAAAGGCGCTGCACAACTGGGCACATCACAGATCTCAAGAATTGCCCTATTTAAAGTGCCACTGGGGTGTCACCACTTTCTCTGATAAATAGATGACATCTTATCAGAACTTAAATAGCTCCACTCAAGCACTACCTAGATGAGTGACAAAAATTAGCTGAGCTGCTGTCACCCCTGCAGTCCTCGTCTAGACACAGCAGAGTAAGTGCGAATTCCAGTCTGCCTTGCTGGGCTACAGCCACCCTGACAGCTGAGCTACAATCCAAGCCACTTCGTTGCCACTGATTAGACGACAAAAACAAAAGAAAACAACTTGAGACGCAGATATCTGGATCCGTCTGGCAGCGTGACAGATAAAAGTTAACAAAACCAAAAAAAAAAAGCCCCAAGAAAATAGAAGCGTAAGAAGTACTTGGTGAACTGACTAGGTTTCAATTCACAAGCTATTGTTGGTGGAAAGTCAAGGCGAATGAAATGCCATTTTTTTGCAAGTATTTTTCTAACAATCTCCGGGGCAATCTAACAATTGGGATCAGAGGCCCTTCGCTCAGAGGTACGGCAGCTTTTGAGCCGGTGCCCCCTTCGGAGGGGCTGCGCCCTTCTCCCCACTGACAGCCACATCTGGATGCTATCAGGAGGAACTGGCATGCCGGCTCGCACCAAATACCAAGCGGTTAGCAAATTGACTCCAGCAGCCCATGCTGGCCCCCTTCCCACTCTCTGTTTATGCAATGTGCCACTAACCTGTTGAGTCCGAGGTTTGTAAGGAGAGCTGCTCTCCAGGTCGGCCAGGATGCTGGTCAGAGAGTCGATTTCTGCATCTAAACTGGACCGCCTCTCCTCAAGCGTCTTGCCACCAGGATTCACCTGGAAGAAGAAAGAAGAGTTCTGGTTATTCAAACCACTTGGCTCGGTACATGGTTTCTTACTGCCCTCACAGAGCTGCTCCCATGCCCAGCAAGAACACTCGGGTTGCTGGGACAAACATGCTGAAATGCTATAGATCTCTCCCAGCACCAGCAGAAAGCCTCCATCGTGCAGGGATTTAGGCCATTTTGGGGCTTTTCTTTATGTATTTCCCACATTGTGTTAAATTGACTTGGAGGGTTACACAACTCAGTGTGCAAACTGCTGCCGAGGCGAGGACAGTCCCTGCTCCCACAGATGAAGGTGATGTATTTTAGAAGGATGCCTGGCTGGCCAGCCAGAGCTGGGGAGAGGCTTGGAGGACCTGGATCCTGAGAGCATCTCTTCTGCCACATCCCCACCCCAGACAAAGCACAAACAGAGCAGAACTGCAAGCCACAGTGGCCAGTGACCAGCCACCTGCACCTATTATTGCTTTAAATCAATTTGTGATAGCTGTACCTGTCTGATTCAACACTTCTTCACAATTTCCATCTAAAAAATAGGAACTTCTTCAAGGAGAAGTGAAAAAGCTCAATCCTTTTCTAGCAGATTCAAGGTGAAGGACATGATTTGCAATAAGTGGTCACAAAATAAGTCCTTGTGAAAAGGGCTATTACGCAGGAAAGCCCATGCTCAGAGCAAATACCAGCCTACAGCCAGGACCCTTTTCAATTTAATACATTTTGCTTTCTTTCAGCTTTCATAACAGCCCAGCCTCACTTGCACCCAGGCTGGTAGAGACACACATTTGGAAGGGAAGAGACATGAATTTTCATCACCACCACCCACACCCAAAAGTAAAACCCAGGTCTTGGCACCGCAGGAGAGTATGTGATCCCCAAGCCACTGTTGAAGAGCTACACTGCAATCCCTGCTAGAATAAGCATTTTAAAAGAGGACTCATTCCCACACTTTGTTTTTGAAAAATTAACATAGCCCAAAACCTGTGGGAAGAACCTCTGCGCTGTACAGCCCAACCCAACAGCAGTACCTCCCAGCAGTGCACAAAGGCGGGTACAAGCTAGGAAACATCTCCCTCCTCGGTCTTTTCAGTGCTTTGGAAATTATGCAGCTCTGTCAGGAATAAGAATTTAAAGAAAACCAGCTAAGGATCCCTATCAGGTGCGACATAGGTGCCAGGAGCCGGCCTCACTGAGCCAGCCCATATTTAGGGCATGCGCAAGAACCGAAGTTCTTGAGTCAAGTGAAATATTACACATTGAAAGTCTTTTCTCAACCTGAGTCATAGTCAATATTTTTCTTCTGTCCTTCCATGTCTGACTTATCTGCAAATCCCCCAGACAGAGTCTCTCCGCGTACGTGCAACTACAGAGCTCAGTGCAGAAGAGCTCATTCGCAGCTTGGCTACTACAATAATAAAAATGCTAAAGAATTACCTAACAACTCACCTAATTTCAACTGTAAAGCCTGTTCAGACCATACCAGCACTCCCCACAGACAATCCAGCTCTGTTTGCCTTCACTCTCACCAAGTTACTTCAATTTTTCAAGCCAAAAATTCGCCTTTTCCTTTGGCTCACTGGCTGTTCCAGATAGTTTTTATTTAAATTTCATTTCAGGAGCATTCAATCATTACCTCTTTTACAGAACTCCCCAGTCATCAATCCGACACATAAATGGCAAGTTGGTCAAAGAGAGACAGACTATGCAAAGCAGTCAGGCTCTGATCTGCCAAGCTTATACGTGCTAAGGCATTCATTAGTTCCTAATGATTATTAAATCTTATTGGATTACAATAAATTTGGCTTGACTAACACGAAAATGGAAGCTCCAATGTGCTTTATGCAAGAACACGTCATTTAAAAGGCTGAGAGTCAGGTTAGAAACTACTTACAAACTCAATTCTTCTTGCTTATTTTTATTATAGAGCCAAAGTTTTTCCATCCAAACTATTGTTCAAAAAAAGAAATACTTTTCACAGGAATTACCCCAGACCATTACTCCTGGCTAGCTGTAGGCACCTGGATTTTTAAATCTGCAAAAGTACAATTTCCTTTCCACTATTAGTGCACTTCATGGCTCTTGTTGTTTGGTTTTTCTCCATCCTCCAGTTGTTGGCCTATAACTACAGGGCAGCCACAGGCTTCCCAGACACAAAAACTATGATTGCTCCACTCCAGAGAATTTCTAAGCTGAGGCAGCCAAAAGCCAGCCTGGAAAGGAGAGAAGATGCAAAGGGCACCCAAGGCCCAACATTTGATGTGATAAATCAAGTCAATGGCAGACCCAGGAATAAAACTGGAGGCCACACATGGCCTGTTTGGTACCCGACTCTGGAGAGGAGGGATGGTGGCAGATGAGAAGATCAGCCGATTTCATTTCTGCTTCTTAGCATTTCTGGGCCATATTATTCCCAGGTTCTCATTCCCCAGAACAATTACGCAATAGCTGACTAGCAAATGCTGCAGAACAAGTTGTAAGGTTGTAAAAGTTAAATGTCCTTAGGAAACCTAGAAAAATAAAACAAAATGGCATGGAAACATCTCGATTGATTCTGGGCTCTGTAAAAGATTTATTTATTCAATTAAAACATAATCAACATAGATTAAGAGCCCAATTCTACAAATGCTGGAGCACAATGCAGTAGGACAGTGCCAACGAATAATGCTACCGATATGTGTAAGGGCCTAATTGGGAGAGGACTGGACTTTAAGAACATCTAAGAAATGGTAATCCTTGCACAGACAGGTTTCTGCTTGCTCTCTCTTCCCCATCTCCACAAATTTCACATTTTTGTCCTCACAGCACTCCAGATTCAACCAAGGGATTTGCTGCACGTGGAAACAGGAGAAGAATTTCCAACCCTAACTTTAGCAAGAGGGGGGTTAAGTTATTTTTCTTCTCATGCTCTTTGTCATGACATTGCTATAAAAGTTTTATGATATTACTCTGGAAGAAAACCCAAGCGCCGGGTCCCAAGGCACAACAGGTTCGCACAGACACGGCTCTGCTCCGAGGAACCCAGACTGGTTAAGCCCACGACCTCGCAGATACAAACAGTGGAACCAGAAAGAACTGCTAATTCTATTTCTGTCTGGATTTATGGCATTGTTGCAGGCATGTCGCTTGCACGCCCTCCTGTTCAGCCAGCAGAATATGGAAAAACGGGTTTAAAAAGAAAAAGGATGCTATCTTTGGCCCGGCCAACGTGAGTTCGACAAAAAGCAAACATAAGGCAACCCAGTCCAACAAATTACTCATGCCAGAGACTATACACTCACGTGAACCTCTGCAACGCCTACACTCCCATCCCCTGGCTCAGTCCCTGCTGCGAGGCAAAAGAGAGAAAAACAGCAGAGAGCTTCACTGCTTGGCTTCTTTGTCTGCCCCTGAACTCCTGGTGTGCAGCTCAGAGCAGCTGTGATGGTAATCCACTCCTGAGCCACATCAACCCACTCTGTTCTGATGAAAACTGGCTTTAATTTTGTTAATTCTACCACCCAACGCCAGTCAGTGCTACAGGTCCCCCTGCACCACCCCAAGGGATGGACGTCTGCTACAGGATGTGCAGTGCAGAGGGCAAGGCAGGGCCTGAAAGTTTGCCTTTCTGTGCTAAAATGGCCATAAGATTATTCATCAAGTTAGAAGACATGAAAAGCACAAAGATTTCCCTAGATGCCACCTTCTCCTACAACCTAGATCACCTACTCTTATCACATTTTGCAAGTTACAGCAGAGAAAGAAGGACGCTTCTCATTTCTCCAAGCCAGCTCCTTGCCATGGGCTCAAAGAGAAGAATCTGGCTCCCAGATGTCCTTCCTAGCTCCTGCTCAAATTCCTTTCCCTACCCAGACACAGTCGCCTCTCTTTTATTCTCTGCTTTCCCTTCTCTCCATGCCCTGTTTGCTGCAGCCTGGGACAGCCATTAGCCTCTGGGACGAGAGATGCAACATGGTCTGGGCTGCCAGCTTGGCACGTGAGCCTCTGTGGGAAATCACGTTGATACCTGGTGGTGTTGCTGTGTCAGGGAAAGATGGAGGGTGGCTTTGCAGCAGCGACCTGTTGACTTACATGGACAGCAGGTTAGAAGTGACTCCAGAGTCCTAGGGTATATTTTCTTCCAAAATAAGGCAACATCCAAACTCCCGAACACTTTTAGAGCACCAGGACTTTGCTCACCACAGTGCAATTTTCCAGCATCAAGATTCACCTTCTCCCCATCCACCTTAGCCTTGCCCAAGTCTTCTCTGAAGTAGGTTGAGCTGAGTGCTTTTCATGAGCGATGTAGCCAGCTCATCCCCTGAGCTGCACCCCAGGAACGCGAGCTGTTGTTACTGGGGAATGCAATGCTGTTATATTTGTACAGACACATCCAAGACAGCAGAGCTACAGCCAGACCTTCCTCGTATCACCGCCTCACTCTGCACGCAGAGGTATCACAAGTCACTGATAACCTCGTAACTCACAAGTGGAAGAATGGAGATGAACACCACGGATGTTAAGAAGGGTCACAGCTAATGACTCGAAACAAACGGGCTGGGGGCCCTCTCTGCTCTTGGTACACTGGTTTTACTGGGAGCCTGAGGTGCTTGGGGAGCTCTCTTTGGGCTGCAACAGGTCAACACTGTTCACATTTACACATCCAAGAAGAGGGAAAAGCAGGGAGCAGAAAGCCCCTTGCAGCAAAGGCAGTCATGGAAAAGAAAGACTAAAGCAACAAAAGGAGTGAGGAAGAGGGCAATTTAGGCAAATCAGGGGTAGACAGCAAATAAAGACTTTTTCCCTGAAAGACTTTATTGGCTTTTCCTCCAGCAAATGCAACTGAGCCACAGATGAGGCAGAGGAGCTGATAAATTCAGTGACCACTGCCTACTTCCACCAGGCTGCACCCCCAGCAGCCCCTGCCAGGCTCTGCAGGCTCTCGAAATCCTCAGGTAGGCGCTGAGGTGGTAGGAAGAGCAAATGAAGCAGCTCTCCAAACAAGGAGTTAGCATCTCTTTCTACTCCACGGCCTCAGGCACTGGGCTGAGACAGAGCTGCAGAGAGAGAAAGAAGGATGGGGCTCTTATTTCCTATTTTAGCTGGGAGCAAGCAGGGGAGAGGAGGGAAAGATGTTTGACTTTGATAGCATCCACTATACATACAAGAAGAGACTGTGAGAAATTTTAACAAGGAAGAAGAAAAGTGATTCAGTCTTGATATACTTCAGGCTGGGGTTTGTGTTTAATTTTTCTTTTTTTTTTTTTTCCTTTTCTTTGCACTTTCTCCAACAATACCACTGCCAGAGGCAAGATCCTTTTCAGACACACACCCTTGCTACCCCATCCCTCTCACTGTAGAATTCCCCAGTTTTCTTCCCAAGGTTGCAAAAGCCATCCAAAGTACAAAAAGACACTGCAGTGGCAAAAAGATACACCCCCAAGGGCATATATCAGAAAAATGAGGCACCTTGAAGATGAGCTGCTGTATTTACTCTCCCCTGAGCCTAAGGACAAGTGCAAACATTTTGTTTCAAATTCCCTAGTGTAAATTAAAACAGTCCCAAGAGGCGGCCCCACCAAGCACACACATGGAGACACGAGTTGACTGCAGCATTCGGGGTGAGGGGGGTCTAAGATGCTTGACTGATGCTTAATCACCGTTCCAGGCACCAAGGAGGGGCTGGAAAAGTAGTCGTGCCCTTTAAAAACAGAAAGATTGAGTCTTTTGAAACAAATCCGAAGTGATGGAAGATTTCAGCAGATGTGACCGCAGTGATTTCACCAGACGTGATTGTATCAAGGATCTAATAGAAAAGAACTTCCCTGCTGTTCCATCAGGCTGAAGCCAGGCCTGAAATATCCTTTTTAGTCTTTTGATGACATCAAGGATAAAAGCCAAAGGGAAGTTAGGTTTTGATTTATTTTTTCCCCCTGTTCTTTCTTTTTTTTCAGGCACAGAATAGTTTTACCTGGTTTGTGTTGCTGGATATTAGCCGGACCAAAGGAAAACACTTCAAAAGTTTGCATTGGGCTGTTCAAAGGCGTCATTCAATGTCTCTTGGACGCTGCTGTCATTTAACTGAGCAACATTTCTACAACTCCAGCCACTTCTTAAGATTTCCCCATAAGGAGGCAGGTGGGATTATCTGGATCGGGATTTAAGTGGGATGGGGGGCGATCATCCACTAAACACCAGCCTACCTTAGCGCCCCAAAAAACCAATAAACGTGCAAAATCTCTTCCCTCCGCAACGTTCACACCAGCAGCTGTGTCACAGCAAACCGCAGGAGAGGCAGCAGGAAAGAGGAGGCTGTGCTCCTGAGGTCCAAGCTCAGCTCAGTCCCAGACCTACCGCATGGGTCCAGGGTAGCCATAGTCCCACATTCAGTTTCTCCACCCACCCCGAGGATTAACTGATCTTATCTCCAAAGCAGCAAGGTGCTGTAAAGACCCGCACAGGCTCACAGCTGGGGCAAAGGAACAAGCGGATGAAGAGAAGTTGTTTGCTAAGAATTGCTAGGAGACATCTTGCGAAACCTTAACAACCAATTTATAAACTCACTGTGGTGTAGGAGGCTTTATAAGGACAAATAATAAAAATTAAAAAAAAAATACAAAACAGAGAAAGCAGATAACAGAAGAAAGCATGAAACTAGAAGGCATCAGTCTCAAAACAAAGAAAAAGGGGTAGGTGTTTCATCACACAACATGCTGCTTAGCTACTTGTGCTGCAAGACACGATGGTTGCTTTGAGTTTATATGGACTTCAAAAGCAGCTGGAGAAACATGTGAAAGAAAACTGCACCAAAAGATTTAATAAATAAAAAATGATCTGTGCTTCCCCTTTTACATTCTTATCTGGACACTCACTACTGACCATTTGCTGATCTGATTTGGCACTGTATAGATGTTTACATGAAACCTCTACTTGTGCTTTCTATCTACCAGCTGACACCAGCCAGGAGTCACTTCTGCTGGTGGGTACCTATCAGTCTCTGCGGGTTAATAACTGGCCGTTGCCTCAGTGCCAGGGCTCGGACCAACACCTTGAAACCCACTTCCTCCCTCCTTGTAGCCGAGACAACAGAAATCACAGCCAATTGCACTCAGCCTCCTGGGACACATATATGAAAGACAGCAAAGACTTTGTCGCAGTTATGAATCTGTAAGACAATAAAGATTTATATTTCCCTAGAGATGACTGGCACTGCTCACATACAATAATTAGGAAACATCCTCATCCCAAGGAGCTTATTGTCAACTGGATACCAGCTGTGGGAAAGGAAAGCAGGTACTGGAGTGGGAGCGAGGTGCTGCAACTCAGAGACACAACCAAGCTCCTTCTGGCCACCAGATGAAGACACTAATCCACTGGGCCAACACAGCTCCTTAATGGACATTTCATTCTCTGTATTTACTGTCCCAGCCCTGACAAAACAAGAAACCGCCGTCCAAACCATCCAAGCTCCAGCTGCAATTTCTCTGCAGGATGGCCCTGATTTCACATGATCAGAGGGTTGGATCTGAGCCACCACCATGCCGAGCGCTTGTGGCATGGCTTGTGGGCCACTGGCCTTTCCTCCATCACTGTTTAGTAAAGCCATTGTCCTCTGCACATCCTAAGAGGGGCTCCAAAACTGAAACCAGCACTGTGGCTCTGCTCAGGGGCAGGACGGATGGCCAGCAGTAATGCCAGGGCAAAGCCCAGGACTACGTTCCCTTCCAAGCAGCTCGTAGCCCTTACACTGGAGAGAAGCTTCTGCCATAAACACCCATGGTTTGTCCAGACTTCTTAAGACCACAGAAGAGGATCTGGCCCTAGATGGCAGGTGAGTGAGGAGAAACAAAAAAGAATGAAGCTGCATCACAGAGGTTTAGCAACAGGCTCCATGGCCTGGGGCATGCTCTGGTGAAGCAATGGGTCCAAGGGCAGCAGCTGATGACCCCAGTGGCTGTGATGGAAAATAGTCCATGAGGAATTGTGCAACACTCCCTGTCCTGTTGCCACTATTGAGTACAACAGAAGCCAATTATGTGACAGGAGCAAAGAGGATGCAGCAAATAGGTCAAAGCACTCAAGATCCGCCTTGCAGTCTAAGTGTGTGCTTGTAGGTGCTCCAAAGCTGAAGATGCCAACACAGAGGTCCTGTGCTGTCTGGTCCCCTCAGCTTCTATCTGCTATGCCCCAGGACAGTGTTATCCAGCCCCCTGCTCCCCACATCACAGACTGATACCTCCACCTTGGGCATTCAAACCTGCACCTGGCTTTTTCATGTTTCTGGCAGCTGCATTTTTGCTTATGGAAGGAAGTTCTGGAGATCTCCAGGCTGGCTAAATGGGGCTTTCAAATCTGCCATGCCACCGAAAAACAGAAAAATGGCAAATGTCATTCAGTTAACCAGGGGATCTTTGTGCTACGGGCCAGCTCTTACATGGGGGAGAGCACATGAAAGCAATGGGATGGATTTGATAAGGAACAGTCGAGGGGTGAAAAGATCCCACGAGCCGACATCTGCCAGAGCAGCAGACCCGACAGTCCTGATAGTTTACTTAACATGTCTGATCAAAAGCTTTGGGAGTCTTGTCTGTGTTAAGTGCTACCAGATGCAAAATCAGCAGCAAGATGAGAAGTGTATTAATAAACTAAGGAGACACATAAAGTTATTTGAAAACTGAATGGGGAAGAAGGGGAGAGAAGGGGGAGAATAAAACCAGTTTATTTTTCCATTAAGGCAATTTAATATTCTCCGGGTGGAGTTACAATCACTCGTCCTTGGGAATTAAATTGAATTAGTGAAACGTTCCTGTTCATCTGCAGAATATACAATATAAAGTGGAATATATCATGTTTTTCATTGCGCCTTCTGCAGGACAGCACTACCTCTCTGTTCATGGGGCAAGAACAGCTGGCCATGAAATCCTTTTGACCCAGCATGACTTTCACTGACTGTAACTAACTTTACAGCAGCAGGGAATATATCCTTTTTCTTTTAATTAGTGCAATTACATTAGGACTCGTTATTGATAATTATGGTGACTGTTAAAAGTTTCCCCTTTCTTTGCCCACTCCCCCGCCAACTTAAAATCTGCTCCAGTATCGTCACAAATTAATGTTTAATTAGCCATCAAGCAGGGCTGATGTTCCCCGCAGAGTATTGCTGCTTGCAGAAAAAATGAGAAGTAAGAGGAGGTATCGGATATTTCATCATCTGCCTCCAAGGGAAACCATAACTGAAGAGTAACCAATTACCCCAATACAGTTGCAAAGCTTAATCAATGTAGAAACCAAATAGCTCATTAAGTGTCCACTGCAATAAAAGAAGACCTTCTTGCTGACTCGTACGACGTGAACATTACATTTATAAAAGACCCCAGGGCAACCTCCAAGAGCAAAGACTCTCTTCACCTCCACATCCTGGCCAAGTTGTGATCTTCCTCTTTCCTTTTCTGGCATAAGAGAAGAGGGAAGAGGAGGAGGATGCCTCCAACAGCACAGGACATGTCTGACAAGCCATGAATTACTCACGCCTACACACTGGGTAAGCTGTCACACCCAGCCCCCCGACTCGGGATTTATATTCAATAGGGGGAAACCACACCAAACACCAGCTCCTGCCCAGTGCCGTGCCATCCTGGAGCAAGGAAAGCACAGAGTTGAAGGTGATTTTACTCCTTTCAACACTTCTGGTGAGTCTGATGCTGAAATACCATGACCAGTTTGGAAGGAAGCATTTTGAAAACTTGAGAGACGCCCCAGAAAAGCAGAAACAGCTGACAAGGAGACACAAAGAGAGCTCACTTGGTTTCACTTATGAAGGAGATTGAGTAGCTTGATAGCAATATCTAAACAGCTTCACAGAATAAAAATGCCAGACACCACAAAACTGTCCAATCTAGCAACGCAGAAAAACACACAGCAGCTGGGAAGCCAAAGCCAGGGAAATTCTATTTTAAAACAACAGAGATATTCCCTTACGCGTAATACTGCAGGTAATTAAATGCTAGAACAAACTTCCAAGATTTCTCCATCTCTTGATGTCTGCGGATCGAGGCTGGATGCCTTTGGTCTCCCTGGGTGACCAGTGAAGCTTTATGATCTGTGATATGCAGAAGGGCACAGCTGACAATTTAATGGCTCTGCCTGGCCCCCACATCGACGGAGGTGAGAAAGCAACAGCACTGCCACGCTCATAAAGATCTATTGAAATCACTTTGTGTTTGTACCACTTTAACTAAATTTACATGAACAAACTCTATCCCACACAAGACTTCATATTGTGACAGTTAAATGAAGAGCTTTTTAAAAGGGACACGTCTCAGGCAATTTTAATCAAAAAAGATAGGTTTTGTTAAAGCTACCAATTTCAGAAAATTAAGGTTGACTAAAACTGTTTTTAAAAACTCCTTTTGGAATTTAATCACATGTTGGAAACCCATATGCAGCTGCTTGTTTCACCTGCAAAAAGGCTGTATAAAACATAAGCATATGCTAAATTTTACACGTGTGCTTAAGTTCTATCAACTTTAATGAAGTTTAAGCACACAGTCAAAGATTCTCTGAATTTGAGAAAGCATTCCCGAACACGGGTTGTGAAGCTATTAGGAAATCACCACAGAAAAAAAAAAAGTAAAATTAAAATTGGCCAGTCAATTTTCACAGCCTGAATAAGCTCCAACTCCAGAAGTTAAACATATAACATACTTCTGAATTTGTTTGCTTGTTTTGCTGTAATAGAAGGGGGTGCGCGCCAAAATGTTTGCAAGGATTCGAGAATTTCCCAGCGAGCCTGGCAAAATGTCAGTGAAATGGATGTATAAAACTACATGAAAGTGAATGGTTTGGGTTTGGCTTTTGCAGAAATTAGTCACGTTAAAAATCTACTATATGTCCCTCAGAGTGAGAGGAGGAAAATCTGGTCTCTGCCTGCATCTGCACGTTTTTGGGGCAGTTGATGGCTGCAGCCCATGGGTCGGGCAAACCTCAGCTGAGCAGACCCCGCAGTTCTGATTCACAGAGGAAGGTCTTTGCCTTCAAGAAGTTTGCAATCTCATTTTGCAAACCATTAGGCCTACTTTTACCTTCCCTTCAAGGCTGCCAGATGTGTGTCTGGTTTTTGATTTGGCCAGATGACTGGGGCTTGCTTTCTTTTTTAAGAACCTCCTCCTCATTTGGACACCTTACCTTCTACACATTTCTTGTGGGAACCTCAGCTGAAGAAAAAGGACCTGAATTACACAGAAAGCTGAACAACCAGTAACTTGCACTGCCCAGAGACTGCTGCAAGACCCTGCAGAGAGAATCCCCAGTGTGCAGATCCCTCCTGGGTAAGCTCCAAGGTTTATTTCGATACTGTCCGTACGCAGATAAATGAGCGTAAGTTGTTTTCCAATAAGCATTCATACATCAGAAATCATAGCGTCCCCAGTACACATTAGACCTCAGGAAGACACCTTTTCACTGTGTTTCTGCTTGGGGCCAACACAGCCACAGAAGCCAAAGGGGATTTACTTCTGCACAGAAAGTATATTCCCTACCTAAATGTCTTTAAGAGGCTCACCCAACCTCAGCACGGATGAAACGCCACTCCCAGAGGACAGCCCTGCCACCACCTGTGGGAAGCCCTGATGCCCAACCATCTGCACAGACCTCAGCAGTGGCATCTCTTGGGAACATGGAGGGGTATTACAGGGTAGAACCAGGGGAATTTGCAGAGATGGAGGATGAAGGGGAGCGCGACTCGGGAGCGAGTGGAGTAACAGAGCAGAAGAGGAAGGCTAGCCCTGGGACACGACAAGACATCAGGCTGTTTCCATGGCAAAAGAGAAATGTGGAAAGGAGGAGATGAAGAGGGAAGGAGCTGTAGCTCAGGACTGTTGAATGAGAGGAGTTTGCACAGCACCTCTGGCGAAGCTGTCATTTGCTGGCTTCAGCAACACTTGGGAGTTGCTACAGCTTTCCCAAACATTTCTATTTTATGTCTTGCACTACTAAAAACAACACTAAAAATGTCATATGATGTTTTCCAGATGCTCTTCCTTACCTGTTCTTTGTGTGTTAAAGCTAATCAACATCCTGCGTTTTCATCAGCAAATCAAAACTGAAACATACAATTGTGGAGAATGAGAATGGTCCTACAAAGATGGAGTTTAATGGCAGCAGACACTCAAAATCATGTCTGCCCTTTTGCCCTGGAACAAACTCCTCCAGGAGCTCTGGCTACAACAACATTTCTCATTGGTATTTCTACCACCTTTCAGCTTGCTCAGTCACTGTGTCGCACACTCTTCGCAGAGGGAACATTTTCTGACAACAAAACCACCCGTCATGGCAGCTGAAGCTGTTTTTCACCAGCAATGGAAACTAAAAAACAGAGACAGGAATCTGTGTTTGAGCCATTTCCATTCTTGGAAATTAGATGCTCTCACTACTTCTCCATGTTCATGTCTCATTACTCCCAGGCAAAGGTTATGTTGAAGTTTGCCCTACTCTTTGAACTACTCCTGGGCTGTTAAACTGAATTTAGACAGATAACTGGATTCTCCAATCAGTATAGCTATATTTCCTTTCATCTTGTTTGACCAAAGCTCATTTCTGTACTGCACAGCATCATAGTACTTAAAGCACCAAAACCAAGGTGGGAATCTGACTCCATCTGCTCTGTCGTGTTCCAGCCCACCACCACGACCAAGCTGCACGGAAAGGCTTTGACTTTCTAAACCACATCTTCCAACCCCAGCCAGCTTCATAGAAAAGGCGTAATAATTTGCCTGCTGCAGTTTTTAGAATTCCTTCTTGCTACTGACAGTCTGTTTGTCTTGGTCTCGCTGCTGCGTTACAGTTCCCTAATGCAACACAGGCTACCCAGGACTTGACACAGGAGCAACCAATCTTGCAAGAGATCTTTCCTAGGACCTGCTAATCAAACAGAAGATGTGAATAGCACTCAGAAATTATAAAAATGGAAACTTCTTCAATTCTGATCATGTTATCTCACTGTCTTCCATCACTCAGCTCATCTGCTTTGATGGAAGAATTTCCACATCTTCATTATCTTTTTATTTTCCCTCTGTTTAAATAATTCTACCTTGGATACAATAATGTTTTTGCTTCTCTTTTGTCTCTCTCAGGACGGTGCTAGCTCTGACAGGACAAAATTGCCTGCTTTTTCTGCATGCTCTCCATGCCTCCCCTATTACTTTCCACATTCATGTCTCTATTATCCACGGGTGGATAATCCAGGTTACAGATTAACCTCTCTGCAGGTGCCAGCACTGAATCTGACTCCAGCAGTGTGACAATGTCACACAAAGAGACGTACCCACACAAGCCAGAGGTGCCACTAGGGCATGTAACCTCAGGAACAGCCCCCGGGGATCACAGCCTGCTGTTTGGACCCATGCTGGCACATGTGCTAACACTGCCTTACGCCTTAACCTGGGATAGTTTTAGCTTGATAATGTTTGAACATCAAAATCAGCAACATCTCTGACCTTTCTGTTTCCTATCACAACTTTTTAGATGGCCCCATACCCTTATTTACATATGATCTATATTAGGCTTTTGCTTTTTTCTGCTCCCTCACCTCATCACCCGCTGCATGGCAGACTATCAAAAGCTGCTCTCTTCCATCTCCGAAAACATCTCCCAGCCTCAGTCACAACCCTCCTCCCAAAGAAGGCACGAGTGTGCACCAGTGCAGGCCCTGGCGCATCCCATGTGCTCTGTTACTATATTAAACAATAACATAACAAATACATTAAATAACGCAGTAATAAGCATGATGAAAATAATGAGCACAGTTAACTGTTTGGATCCTTGCTTCCTTTGTAGTCCTTGCCGAGAGGTTTAGCTATTAAAGGCTGTATTGCATTACAACATTGCCAAGATATTAATAGCCAGGCAGAGAGATGAATGGCAGGCTTACGCCGTACAATTAAAACTTTTCCAGTTTACCCTTTCAGTAAAATTTGTGGTTTATAATAAGCATCTTTGTCTATTCTGAAGAGAGTAAGGATTGGAAAGTTACATAGATGGGAACAGAGGTTCATTAAAGATTTAAAATAGAATGTGGTTTGGCATTGTAAAACAAACATGCGTATAAGATGGGTTGCATCAAGAGCTGCCTGAAAGAAATGCTCAGTGTTCCTTTTCTCTTGTGATCCTGGATCTACTGCTGACACTACCCACAGCAGGGGATAAAAAAGCAGCAGGGATAAATGTGCATGTTTGATCCCCAATAACATAGAGGTCTACTCTATATCCCACTCATTATGCATTTCTCATACATATAGAAATAGTATGTGTATATATAAGCATATGAGAAAAACATGCATTTTATCTATCATGCATCCAGATATTCATCAACATACACAGACCTTGTATTACTGATTCTTCTCACCTTAGTGCCTAGAAACCCCTATTATAGAGCAAACACATATTGACCTTATAGAGACCCAGCGAGCACTTAAACATGCAGAAAGCATACATGTTATTTGCTCAAGCCTAATTCAGAGCACAGCACATTCCTGTTTCTCAAACACACGAGGACAGCAGAAGAAGGGAGACAGATCAAAAGAATTCCTGCAAATCCAGGGTTTGAGTAAGAGGGTTAACATTACCAGGTAATTTATTTATACTGTTGGACACGGCTTCAATTTAGATAAAAGGCAGTTGCTTATCACATGGATTTTAATAAATCAGGTTAGGAGTCCCAGAAATCTGCAAAAGCTGGCTCTCCAACGGCACGTAATGCACAATGACTATGGCTTTATTTACAGAGTCACTGGGAGTTACTGGTCCTTGCCAGGAGCCAGAGCTGCCCCGTCTTACCCCCGTTCCTCGCCAGTGAGCACCTACGCCCAGGCCAATAATCCCGATGATTAACAAAATCTAGCACTAGAGGGAGGCTGAACACATGTTCTGCTCTCTTTGGCCTTTTCGGCTTCTCCAAACACTGAAAGGCAGGCGATTTCAAGCAAGCCCAGCACCCAGGCAGAGCCCAGCCACCAAGCAGGAGATGTGCTATTTAAGGCAGCACCCCCTGTAGGCAAAAATCACACTTTCCCCTCCCCAACTATTTGTCAATATGCACACCTAAAATAAAAAAAAATAAAAAAATGGGGAAAGAAAAAGGACCAAAAAAAAAAAAAGCAAATTCCTCTGTTGCGGCTGTTTCCTTTGCCGGTGAGTCACAGCCACGGAGAGGCACGGCCGCCGCTCGCTGGGAGGGAGGCAGACAGCAAAACGCCTGGCAACCTCCCCCATAACAAGGATGAGGCTCTCGCCGCCCGCATCTATCAACACGCTCCCACCTTCTCCCAAGTGCGAGCACCAGGGAGAGGCGAGACGGGTCTCCTCTGAACAGCCTTGTCGAGGAAGGCACGTATACCTTCGCACCGTTTCGGGGTTTCTGCTCCCAAAATTCTTTGGCAATAGGAATTGGAGCCCGTCGGCTGATTTCCTGTATATCACAACAGGACAATACACCCTGGTCCATGAGTCCCGTTGTCCTGAACACGGGAACAGCTGCTGCCCACACACAGCGCAGCAGCCCCTCCGTGCACAGGTGGTTAAAACAAGAACCGGTGAATTAAGCTGTTTTATCATAGAATCATAGCATGGTTTGGGTTGGAAGGGACATAAAGATCCTCTAGTTCAACCCCCCCTGCCATGGGCAGGGCCACCTTCCGCTAGACCAGGTTGCTCAAACCCCCTCCAGCCTGGTTTTGAACATCTCCAGGGATGAGGCATCCACAGCTTCTCTGGGCAACCAGTGTCTCACCACCCTGACAGTAAAGAATTTCTTCCTATCTAATCTATATCTACCCTTCATGCAACTGTTCAAAGTCTGTTTGTTTCTTCACATTAAGCCCCATCCTACACCACTTTTGAGCATCCTTTTCCGTATATCCCGAATTCTTTCTGGTCTCAGCCACTGATGGTATTTACTAATTAATTCACAGTTTTTACAGTAATGAGGCAGTGCAGTGTAGCAAATAGAACTGCTCTGGGACGCAGGAGCTCTGGGTCCTATTTTTAGCCTGCCACTGGTCAGCCTGGTGACCTAGGCAAAGCGCTTTCCCTCTGTCAGCTTCCTTATCAGGGAGAGACTGGTATTTCTTTTGTAAAGTGTTTTGTGGCCTGTCAACACCAAACACACTGATAACAGCCGGGGGTTGTTGGGAAAGAGGCGATCTCCCGGCTGAACGCAATCCTCTCCTTTCCGTGTTGCGGTAGCATCTGTAGGGTCCCAAATGCAAATCCGACCCACACTGCAGATACAGCACCTGTGGGTAATTAGCAGTGATTCGTAAATGCATGTTTTTCCAAGGTGGCCCTTGGCAGGTCCACAGCTGAGGGTCACATCTGCTCCGAGCCACCCAGGTCCTGCCCTGACACAAAACGCTGGGCTCTAAACCTTTCCTTTAAGGAGAACTGGTTGTTTCAAAGCCAGTGGAGATCTGAAGTCCCCACGATACAGCTTATTAAGAAGCAGCCAGAGCACACGTGGCTTCCCAGGGATGGGGCAAGGGGTAGGGACTGGCTGTTCACCTCACCTGAGCAACCCTGCCTGGCAAGGAAGGAAGAAGTTGCCAGCACCATGAGCGAGGGTCCCTCTCTGTGAGCAAACAAGGCACTCGAGAGGTTGCTTATGAGAGTTTTTCATTTTTGCTTTCCCCGGCCTGGGCAGAATGCCTGTTTTGAAACTAGAAGGCAAAAAAAGTAATAAAAATCTGCCTCCCTCCCGCCCAGATCTATCTATTTCCCTTTGACAAACAGTGATTTCATTTTTCTTCCCGTCCAGGATTACTTTTTTTTTTTTTTCTCTTTTAAACTGAGCCCAAGCCAACGTGGCAAAAGGCTCTTTGCTCATGTCCTTATTTGTCAAACACGCCATCACCGCGCCCTCACCACCATTCTGGGAACCAGCCCTCGCCTTCCCCGCCTGACTTCAGCCGAAGGGGAACTTCCCAACACAGCTCTCCCCCAGCCCCAAGGCACTCTTTTTAAATACAAACATTTCCTTTTCTCTTATTTTTTTTTTTAAAGCATTACAGTTAATAAGAAAAGTTTTTAAATTTCCTTTCCCTTTCCTCCCCAGCTCATCTGTGAATCCAAACGTGACAGAACGGGAAAACAGAAATGACAAGAAAATGCCAGATCTGTTGCAAAGGTATTTCACAACCCCATCCTCCTCTGATTTCCATCAGAGCATAAGCACCTCAAGGGAAGTCAGATACTAAAGTACCTTTTTGGATCTTATCCTAAGTGGCCAGTTCCACTGTCCAAATAGAGATCCAGAGATAAACAGGCCTACGAAAACTGGGCATTATTATTTTAACTGCTGCTCTTAAGCTACAACTTAAACCGTAATAATCTGTGCAGCTTTTAGCCATCTGCTAACAGTAACACACGAAATTATAATAAACTAAACATATATATTCTGCTGTCCTCATCAACTTAACACCTAGTATAAAAAGCTTTACCTGGAAACACAGCTCACATATTTCCTAAGCTGTCATCAGCACTCTGCCATCCAGAGAGAAATTTTTGTTGTAAAGGGGCTGATTTGCTGGAGGAGATAAATTTCAAGCTCTGGACTAAATGTGGAGGGCTCACACCAGGTCTGCAAGGGCTGAACCACCCCAGGCAGCAGCCTCAGATCTGGTCCATGCTCAGGAACAGGGTCATCTGCTCCAGCACTTACACTTAGCTATGGGGAAACTGAGGCATGGAAATGAAGTGGCCTGGCATCAGAAGAATGGGGCTTGGCTTTAGTTTGTTAGAGCCTGATCCAAGACATGCTCATGAGATCTACGCCTTCAGGCAACCGTGTCACAGCAGAAGGAACGCAGCCACCATTCATTCTGCGCCTTCAGCACAGGAACCTCTGCCTGGAGTTGTAAAAACAACCGTGTTCAACACACAAAGGCATAGAGCAGCTTTCTCCATTGCCACCTGCCCTTTTCCCTCATCTCTTGGGCCTTATGTCTTGCTTCAGCACAGCTTTTGCTGCTCCTGCAAGATAAGGAGCTGATCTTGCAGCACGAGACACCGCTGGCTCCTGACTTAGCCCCGGCTTTTCTCTGTTCCTGATCTCCTTCAGAGGACGGAAGGGAAAAGAAAGGGGAAAAAGGTGACACGGGAGCACAGATTAATGGCTGAGACCCGTGTTTGCTGCGTAGGGTACATCTGGGGGTGGTGACAGGCAGGAGTGCTGGGGCACGACTGGCAGGCTCGCCTTCCTCCAAACGGGATGCCACACAAAGGGATCTTGCTCTAAGCAAGCTCCTGACAAAGCCCAACACTCTGAACACAGCTCCAGCCCCAAAGCCAGAGAGAAAGGGTGTGACGAATAGCAACTTCATGAGCTCAGCGGGAAAAAGCCATCCTCCCTGGCTGGTTCTACCAAGGGACACGTCGAGTGACAGCCCCGAGTGGCTCAGGCACATCTTTCTATGATTCACGTCTTTCAGGCGCATGGTCCTGTGATCTTTGGAGCCATCAGAAGCTGATGACACAAGCCCCTTCCAATAAACATGGTGAGGTCCTCTCCTTGGGCAAAGCCTGACCCTGGAGAAGCACGTGAGGTGCTGTTGCCCTTTCCCACTGCCCAGGCTCCTACCCAGAGAGCGGTGCAGGCGGTGCCCTGCCCTCACCACAAGCCTGCTGCTTCACTGCTTCGACGCTTCCCAGGGCAGTCTGGAAGCTCCCCTGCTCCCACGGGGTCACTCTTCTCGGAGAGATAAGAGACAGAACAACACTTGCTGGGGAATTACTTCATTCCCCCAAGGCTGGGAAAAGCCTTGCTCGAACTTGGCTAATGTCCCTCACGGCTGCAGCCTTTCCTGGCAAGGGAGAACGCAACCCTCATTAACCCCTTCCCTCTCAAAGGCTGCTTATAATGCTGAACCCATTGCAGGAACATGCCGAGGCTTTGTGATGGCATCTGAACATCTCGCCACAGGCAAGAGATGAGAGGAAGCCCACAAGGGAGGAAAATGTTTTCTTTTTACAGAGGCACAAAGTAGATGAATTGACTCTAGAGTTTGTGGCGACATCAAGAACTAAGTCAGGTCACCTAGATCAACCTATATCACACTTAGTTTGCCTTCACTACTCCTCCTAGAAAGCTCTTCCAGACCTTCACAGCCTCAGTGCTTAGAAACTTTCTAAACACGAGCATGAAGATTCTTCTGGCAAGCTCAGCCTCTCCTGTTCCTGCATCAACACTCACCCAGAGCAGAAACAGTTCTTCTCCGGTGCTTATTCCCCAAATGTATTTCAAATTTGCAACCATACCCTCTCCTCAGCCTTCCTTTTGCTCAGCTAACAAGCCAAACTCTTCTGGTCTCCACTGACAAGTTCAGCTCCTCACTCCTTGATCACCTTGACAGCCTGTCCCTGCAGTCAGAAGACATCTCTCCTGCATGTGGCTGAGCGAACACAACAGTACCCAGCACTACAGGCAAGCCAGCAGTGTCTGTTCATACCTTGCAAAGATGTTCACGGTATGACCCTATCCACAAAGGACATGCCATCATCACCTAATGCAACTCAGAAGTTGCACTTTAATCCAGTTGGCAAATCTAGAGGATCCAAGCCAGCAAAGAGTGGGGGAATAGGGTCTCAGTGACATCACTGGAGCCTGGGCCAGGGCTGATTTGCTTCACTTAATTTTCAGTATCTAAACAAAGCACTTTTAGGATCCAATTACTGCCCTAAAGTCTCTCCACAGTCCATGGAAGGAGATGGCCCTTCCAGAAAACAATTCATTCTGGGAAGGCTTCACCCCCATACGCCATCACAAGGACATAAGGCAATTAGTCTTCTAATTCAAGCCGGATGGGAAAAATCCTTTAATAGCCCAGCAAGTTTTGAATGGAAATATTCCCTACTTGGGAAACACAGCTTGCTAAAGCTGACTTGGTTGTTCCTGACACATGATTTCTAACCGCAGCACTTTGCCACCTCGCTTTATTATCTTCATTTCCATAATTTTTGGATCATTTCTGCATAAACGATAAAATTCTCGTCTTCTTACCTGCACATTGAAAGTAACGTCATCCAGAGGGGGTGGGGGGGGAAAGGCACCTTGTGATGATGTCATGTTCCCGAGGTCATCCACAGGAGGTGGGGGCGGAGGAAGGAAGTCCCCTAGGAGAGAGAACCAGAGAACTTAAACTCACCAGCATTCCCCACATCGTGACATGGATGATCAGGATGAACCCGGCAATACTCCACCATCAGTATTGTGGCACAGGACATAACACATCTTTTAAGCAGTAAATGCTCACTTGGCACCCCTTGCTGCTTCAGGAGATGGCTACGACAGCTCAGTAATGTTGGCAGATTGCTTAGAGGTATGCAGACCCTGCAGCAGAAGGTGACTTGCCACAAAGCCTGAAGGCACCAACAACAGGCTCCATAGACTGAAGCTTGCATCTCCAACCTTGCCACAGGCAACTACAAATCTTGTCATAACGAACGCCCCATGTTCAGCCTTGCAATGGATCCCATCCAATTCACTCCCCTTGTGTGCTAGACTATGCCATCTCTTCTCCATCACTACAAAGATAGCATCAGATTCTGTCTAAAAGCAGGGATTCCCTGGTGCAGAGGTCACATGTGGAGGGATGGAACTGGAGCCCAAAATCTAGACCAGCTCATCTCCTGCATCCCTGCTGCTGGCAGGTTGCCACAATGTTTGCATCTCCCTCTTCCTAGAGGAACCTCATAGCTTCATGTAAAGAACTGCTGGGAAGACCACAGGCTCTTCTCAGTGACAATAGCCACATGGTGAGCCAGTTGAAAGCTCAGAAGCATCCACCTCTTAACTCCGAGAAGGCTTTTTACATGGGGCTGACATACAAAATATCTACATTTAATTTGTTTGCTTCCTAACTTCCAAAAGTGCTGATGCAAAGACAAAGAAGCATACTGGCTGTGAAGTCATCCAGCTTAGCATAGAGATGGGAGACCTCTCCTTGAGAACTGCATGGAAGGCGGGATCACAAAGGAAAGCACAAGAACAGAGCAGCGCAGGCTGTGGGCAGCCAGACACCAGGCTCTGAAAGCACCTCCTAAGGATGGAGAAAAGGGTATTTGCTGTTAGCACTGCATGTGGCTCCGGGGGTTGACTCTAGAGTTTGTGGCGACATCAAGAACTAAGTCAGGTCACCTAGATCAACCTATATCACACTTAGTTTGCCTTCACTACTCCTCCTAGAAAGCTCTTCCAGACCTTCACAGCCTCAGTGCTTAGAAACTTTCTAAACACGAGCATGAAGATTCTTCTGGCAAGCTCAGCCTCTCCTGTTCCTGCATCAACACTCACCCAGAGCAGAAACAGTTCTTCTCCGGTGCTTATTCCCCAAATGTATTTCAAATTTGCAACCATACCCTCTCCTCAGCCTTCCTTTTGCTCAGCTAACAAGCCAAACTCTTCTGGTCTCCACTGACAAGTTCAGCTCCTCACTCCTTGATCACCTTGACAGCCTGTCCCTGCAGTCAGAAGACATCTCTCCTGCATGTGGCTGAGCGAACACAACAGTACCCAGCACTACAGGCAAGCCAGCAGTGTCTGTTCATACCTTGCAAAGATGTTCACGGTATGACCCTATCCACAAAGGACATGCCATCATCACCTAATGCAACTCAGAAGTTGCACTTTAATCCAGTTGGCAAATCTAGAGGATCCAAGCCAGCAAAGAGTGGGGGAATAGGGTCTCAGTGACATCACTGGAGCCTGGGCCAGGGCTGATTTGCTTCACTTAATTTTCAGTATCTAAACAAAGCACTTTTAGGATCCAATTACTGCCCTAAAGTCTCTCCACAGTCCATGGAAGGAGATGGCCCTTCCAGAAAACAATTCATTCTGGGAAGGCTTCACCCCCATACGCCATCACAAGGACATAAGGCAATTAGTCTTCTAATTCAAGCCGGATGGGAAAAATCCTTTAATAGCCCAGCAAGTTTTGAATGGAAATATTCCCTACTTGGGAAACACAGCTTGCTAAAGCTGACTTGGTTGTTCCTGACACATGATTTCTAACCGCAGCACTTTGCCACCTCGCTTTATTATCTTCATTTCCATAATTTTTGGATCATTTCTGCATAAACGATAAAATTCTTGTCTTCTTACCTGCACATTGAAAGTAACGTCATCCAGAGGGGGTGGGGGGGGAAAGGCACCTTGTGATGATGTCATGTTCCCGAGGTCATCCACAGGAGGTGGGGGCGGAGGAAGGAAGTCCCCTAGGAGAGAGAACCAGAGAACTTAAACTCACCAGCATTCCCCACATCGTGACATGGATGATCAGGATGAACCCGGCAATACTCCACCATCAGTATTGTGGCACAGGACATAACACATCTTTTAAGCAGTAAATGCTCACTTGGCACCCCTTGCTGCTTCAGGAGATGGCTACGACAGCTCAGTAATGTTGGCAGATTGCTTAGAGGTATGCAGACCCTGCAGCAGAAGGTGACTTGCCACAAAGCCTGAAGGCACCAACAACAGGCTCCATAGACTGAAGCTTGCATCTCCAACCTTGCCACAGGCAACTACAAATCTTGTCATAACGAACGCCCCATGTTCAGCCTTGCAATGGATCCCATCCAATTCACTCCCCTTGTGTGCTAGACTATGCCATCTCTTCTCCATCACTACAAAGATAGCATCAGATTCTGTCTAAAAGCAGGGATTCCCTGGTGCAGAGGTCACATGTGGAGGGATGGAACTGGAGCCCAAAATCTAGACCAGCTCATCTCCTGCATCCCTGCTGCTGGCAGGTTGCCACAATGTTTGCATCTCCCTCTTCCTAGAGGAACCTCATAGCTTCATGTAAAGAACTGCTGGGAAGACCACAGGCTCTTCTCAGTGACAATAGCCACATGGTGAGCCAGTTGAAAGCTCAGAAGCATCCACCTCTTTTAACTCCGAGAAGGCTTTTTACATGGGGCTGACATACAAAATATCTACATTTAATTTGTTTGCTTCTTAACTTCCAAAAGTGCTGATGCAAAGACAAAGAAGCATACTGGCTGTGAAGTCATCCAGCTTAGCATAGAGATGGGAGACCTCTCCTTGAGAACTGCATGGAAGGCGGGATCACAAAGGAAAGCACAAGAACAGAGCAGTGCAGGCTGTGGGCAGCCAGACACCAGGCTCTGAAAGCACCTCCTAAGGACGGAGAAAAGGGCATTTGCTGTTAGCACTGCATGTGGCTCCAGGGTAAGCAGACACCTGTAATCTGGACCACTTTGGTAGATTATTATTTCTTCTCATAAAGGTTGATGCTGCCAGTAGAGCTGTTTGCTGTTGGCTCTCCCATGTGCAGCATCTGGGATGGTAGTTCAAAGTCTGATGTTTCACGTATAGAGGAACTGTTGCTTTTGGAGGGTTTTAACCCTTTTTGGGAGGAAACAAGGGCTCCCTACTTGACCCTCCACATCTCCTTGCCATGTCACACTCCTCCCAGTCCTCAGCACCATCCTCAAATACCAAGGAGCAGGCTCCAAACCACTCAGAGAGATGCTTTGTCATACCCCAGTGACACCAGGCTCTGAAAGCACCTCCTAAGGACGGAGAAAAGGGCATTTGCTGTTAGCACTGCATGTGGCTCCAGGGTAAGCAGACACCTGTAATCTGGACCACTTTGGTAGATTATTATTTCTTCTCATAAAGGTTGATGCTGCCAGTAGAGCTGTTTGCTGTTGGCTCTCCCATGTGCAGCATCTGGGATGGTAGTTCAAAGTCTGATGTTTCACGTATAGAGGAACTGTTGCTTTTGGAGGGTTTTAACCCTTTTTGGGAGGAAACAAGGGCTCCCTACTTGACCCTCCACATCTCCTTGCCATGTCACACTCCTCCCAGTCCTCAGCACCATCCTCAAATACCAAGGAGCAGGCTCCAAACCACTCAGAGAGATGCTTTGTCATACCCCAGTGACCCGCAGTCCTCTGGACCACCCGTGCCAAGGTTCAAAGCCCCGGGCACGGGCACCAGCTGGGCAGCACCGCTGGCACAGCACCTTCATGCTATTTGCTGTGGGAAGCAGACGGGTCTGCAGCCCTGGAAAGCTGTTCTGTTTGATTCCAAATCACTCTCTGAAAGGCACAAACTCCCCCTAGGACTTTTAGGGATCTTATTTCCCAGGAAAGTAATTTATTCCCATTTTCCCCAAAGCGAGCACGGATAGAACTCAAAAAACCCCTCTGAATCAATAAGGAAGTATCATCCTCAACACAGATGCATGAAGATAGTTTGAAAACAACACACTGAAAACTAATTTAAGACAACCATGTTGCTCCAATACATAAAATCCCGTGAAACCTACTGGCTCGTGATATTATAGAGTTCAAGATTGATTTTTAAGAAAAATTACGTCCAGTAACATCTGCAGTATCCTCCTCTTTGCCCTATAATTAATCCAAGCTTTTATTTCAAATCATATGAAATACAATACAGAGTAAAAAGAAAAGAGGAAATATTTTGAAATTAATATCTTGGTGCTTAGTTCTAAAAAATGCTGGGATGTTTGAGTGCTAAGTAAACTCTTCTTCTTTGCTCTGAAAATGACCCTCTAACCAATGTGATTTTGCAAACAAATTCAACTCCAGCAGACACATACTTCCCAAAGAATACACTTCAGATCATGTTTCTCCAGTTAGTCCCAGCTCTGATGCCAAAGACTCGTCTCCCTGCACAGCACATTAGTCAGACACTCTTGCTTCATTACAACCCTTCAAAACACCTAAGCAAAATCAAGGTAGAGAATGGGTTAAAGGGGATGAGACAGAGAGAAGGGCAGGATTTACGCATAATCAGAAGGGAAAAATAACAATTGCTATAACAGAAGGGGAAAACAATAATTGCTAGAACAAACACAAAACAAATACCATTTTGCCCCTTTGGAAGATCCATTTCTCCCGAAAGAAAAAGACATTGGCAAGATTTTTCAGAAATGGAGCAAAGGACACAAACAGAGAAGAGCCCTTTTCTAGAGTTTGGAAGAAAATAGTTTTGTTTGCAGCAGGAGACAGCTGGCTTTACTGCATCCCGGCCCAGCTTTGCTGACTTTGTCCTCTGTGTCAGATAAGCTGCTGGCTCCACTCTCCCCACAAACGGGAAGGTTTTTAGACTGGGAAGCAGAGAGCAGATGCCTGATGAACTGGGGGGACCTTGCAGATGTTTGGCCTTTTCCTGGTCCTCTGTGAACAGATGGACTTTTCTCCTTCACAGCTTTAGTTATTTATTCTGCCACTGCACTTTCCTCTTTCCCACACACAGCCACAGGACCCGATGCTGTTCCCACTGCACTCGCGGGAGAGTATTCCCTGGGATGCAGGAGGGGAAGCTGTTACTGTTATTATTTTTATTGGCATTGCTGGAAGTCTCCCTCCAGCAGAGGGAAGCGTGCAAAGACCGTAAAATCCGTGTCCTGAGCAGCACACAGTTTTAGATGACGTGTGGAAGAACCAGGTCTGCATTTGAGGGAGTAAAGGAGGAAAAAAAGCTGAAAGCAAGTTTACACTCCATTTAAGCAGCATCTCCCTATAGACTGCTCCAATGCACCTCGGGGACCTTCCCTCACTCCAGAAGCTTCACGAGCCAGACCAATTTCACTTGCTTAGGGCCGGGAGGCAGGAAAGTCCATGTAAAGGCAGAGCATATCACTGCTGCCCACCTCCAGCACCAGCCAGCTATGTGGGGAGCTGTCTGGACAAGGGACCACCCCCTGGTCTGCATGGATGTACCAGCGGCTGCAGGAAAAATGGGGCTCTGGGGTTACCAGAGTTAATCATGGGCTGGTGGAGGACATGTCTCACCCTAAGCACTCATCATCCCCTGGCTGATTTGACCCCACTGCCCCTCCATGAATAAGGGATACGATGGGCACAAGGCTTATTAGTATTGATTGCTGCTCAGCACTAAGATTGGCCTTTTGGTTGACATTCACCCGGCATCAGCCTGAACACTTGGAGGTACTTAAGTTATGAGAGTGATTGCACCGAGCTCCATCAATGGAGACGCATCAAGGCAGCTCCAGGAGGTAATTTATACTTCAAGGCAGGTGAAATCACCTTCCGCTGGCAATTTCCCCCTCGGAGGCAGCTGGGGCAGGCAGGTTTGCAGGCAGGGAGCCGCATCCTGCCCCTCCTCGCACTGCGGCACAGCCTGCCTTCAGCTCTCGCAATGAGAAATCTCTGCCCATTACCATACGTTCAGAGGAGAAAATAAACACTCCTCGTTGCGCCAGCTACTTGTTTCTTCTTCTTACAGCTGTGAAGAACGTGAGTCAACCTACGAAGGGGCTGCACGGTGCGACACATGCGTCAGCTCGGTTATTTCAGACACGACGGCGCAACGTGCCGTGAAACCGCAGCTCTGAGCTCTTCTCTCGGCACCCGTGCCCAGCCCTGCGCCGGAGCACCACCCAGCCCAACCACCAGAGACCACAACCACCCTCAGCCCCAGGAATGCTCTCCCCCATATTGTATAATCACAGTAATTAGACAGAAATTAAGTCAGTCTATCATGGCTATGTTGGGAAACTCCAGCAGAACCATAAACAGAAGTGATGCCTCTCAAGCCCCAGCCCAGCTTCTGGCTCCAATCAGACATGTTCCATGCAGATGCATTTGCATTTTACCCCTCTCTTCCCCTAGATCTCCCCTCTTACACTTTCCAAAGAGATTTAAACATTTCATTATTACGCTTTTGAAATCATAGAATCATAGAACAATTTATCTTGGAAGGGACCTTAAAGATCATGTAGTTCCAACACCCTTGCCCTAGGCAGGGACACCTCCCACTAGACCAGGTTGCTCCGTACAAATAAAAGGTGTTTGAAAATGTACAAATAAAAAATTGCTCAAAGCCTTAACAGATGTCTAGATCAGCACGAGCCTGTCAGGCTGAATAGAAACTCGTAAAATTTGCCATTGGCTGCCTGATGCCTTCTGGGTACAAGTACGAGCTGAGAAGAACACCCTGTCTCCTGCACCAAGCACCTTTCTCACTTACAGTCTAACCTTTAAATTTTTAAGTGCACTTCAGTTTTTTGCACGATCAGGCTCATATGTCTCCAGCCTTTGTTTTCGGGGAGATATATCTGCCAGTCAACAAATGAGTTGCAGCACAGTAACTGCCTCCCCCTTTGACTGACACAGTTTAGACACGAAGATTTGCAGCTTTGAAACTTCTAGACATGAAGAAGATCTCACATGTTCAGTAAGAAGAGGCTGTTTGGGGGAAAAACCCTTGGAAACAAAAAAAAAGAATAACATCATATTTTTCCCTGAAACAATAACTTAATGAAATCTATCAACCAACAAAACAGGGTTCACACTGGTCTTCCCAGATCTCTGGCGGACAGCTGAAGACTATACGCCCAGATGTTTTTCATTTTTCTCCTTCCAAAGAAAAATAACCCTTTCTCATCATCATCTTGGTAATTTCTGAATCTGAAGCCAGTACAGAATCAGTTTGAATCACCTGAAAAACACAGCTTTCCCCTGACTCAGAAACCAGAATAAGGACAGTGACGGAGCAAGCCCCCGCTGATGTGTTGCCATTCTGATCCGAACAGACTCTATTTGGGAAAACACTGAGCAGATGCAGGCATTTCCCATTGCCCTGCCAAATATTTAACTCCAACTGCAGAAAGCCAAAGTTTGCAATTAGTGATCTACACTGAAACAATTAAGATTTACACTTAAATTCTAATTCGTTTAACACTGGGCTAAAATTCTTTTGATCGAAGCTACTGCAAACCTGTATTCCATAATAACCACTGCAAAAACCTGCAGAATACTGCAGTATTACTAAGCAAGTGGTCTGTGAAACTTTGTACTGCAGAAGTGACGCCACAGGATTTTTATAGAAAACGTCAGCTAGAAGTGACTCTTAGGCGTGAACCTGGATCTTACTAAGTTTCCCAAAATGAACATTTTCCTGTAACATCTGTATTTAACACATATCACCGGACAAGGAAAGCACGCGATTAAAATCATGTTCTGTGTTGGCACATCCTTGGTCAAAAAACCATGTTGCGAGGTGCCACCAACACCAAGCCAGTGCAGGGAAAACCGCCTCATGATTACACACCAGCTCCACAATCTACCTAAATATACCACATTGACCTGTGACTCCTAAAATAAAGCAGTTCCACCAAACCAAAGCACTGTTAAATTACCACTCTCCTACCAATCGCTAATCCTACCATTTGAACTACTTTTGCTAATCAGCCACTGTATTAATAAGCAAGAGGGAGGAAAAAAAAGCCCCACACTGGCTAATTTCATCCTCAGCATTTAAAAAAGGAATACTGAGTCTGTCAGGTAGTTGCACTGAAAATTTACTTCACCACCTGCTAGCTGAAATATTGCTTTTATGGATTTATATTGTATTAAAAGGTCACTGGCTGTTTAAGTCTTAAACAGTTTTAATCATTCTAAAAGTCTCTTAACAGTAAGAAAAGGAAGCTCAGAACAAACAGCAGCAGGGATTCTAATTAAAAGGGCCAATTCATCTAATTTTATTTGGGGTTAATTATTCAGGATTCACTCTCTGATGTGTAAGGAATAGCAATTAGTAATTTTAGTGATTTGAGGAACATTGGAGGTGTAATCAGTTAAAATGAGTGAGTGTTTACAACACAAGATGTTGAATTAGTTTCTCCCAGCTGGAGAACAGGAACATTAGTCCCCTACAGTTCAGGACTATGAATCGCAGTCCTGCTTAAAATATTCTCTTCAGAGGAAAAAAAAAACCCAACAACCCAACCACACGCCAACAATCATCTGGTAATTTTGTTTACTACATGGAAAGTCAAGAGGCAACGTGTACCATGGCAGCTTATGCATCCTCACCTCCACCTTCATCCCCTTGTCCAACTACCCAAACCCCCAGGACTCCTTGGAAACAATTCCCAGCATTTTTCCTATCTGTACAACTTCAGCTGGACTACCCCCCTCCTGCCACGCCGCCTTTTACCACAGCTAGCTGAGATAATGAAAGAAGCAGCCTGTGAAACTTTCAAATGTTAATTAACTTCTCCGGTTAAATATACAGAGGAAAAATGACCGTGCGATTAACTTAAAACCTCTAGGTACAATTCCTCCTGCAAACACAAATCCAAAATAGCTCCGTTGGAATCGCTTTGGATTTCTTCCAGTGTTACTAGAGCCAGAATAAGTTACTAAAGCTTTCAGGAGTAGCAGATGAGACTCTGATGGGGACAGAGGAGCCGCGTGGGAGAGTGCCAACAGGGAGATCCAACACTGGCTGTTTTGACATTTGGGTCTGAGCTGAGGCAGCAGCCCAAAAGCCATTTTTTTTCCTACCTCTCAATAGGTAACCGGGTTTTACCACCATTTAGGCATAGCCAGGTACTTCTGTGGGACTGGAGCTGGACCCCTTGCATTGCCTACAAGTTTGGGACCACTACAAGGGGTGGCATCAGCACATCACCACTTCAGACGATACAGCTTTTATTGGGCAACTTGATTTAGCACAAACAGATGCTATCTTTAGTGTCCTGTACACAGATCTCTCACTCCAGCTCTGGTCAGCAATGGGGAAAATCCCATCCATCTCTGGTTCACGTCCGAACTTGCTGACCTCCTTCTCAAAACACCCCAAAGGCAGCAATTAGCACAAGGGTAGGAAACAAGTGCTCAGTTCCCCAAATTATGCAAAATCTCAGCTGCTTCGCCACAGTGGATGCCCCTCATTGTGAAAACAACACCTTTTTTTTTTTTTTTTTTTTCATGAGACTGCGTTTTATTCAGCTTGTGCCTGTAGACCCCTAGCCTTGCCACCTGTCCCAGCAAAATGCAACCAGTGCTCCCGCCACCCCGATGGTCGCAGGGCAGGGGGAGGCAGGTATAGCCACATGCTGGGTTGGTGTCCCCCATGCACATCAGCTGAACATCCTACACATCGAACACTCACGATACGTGCCCCTAAGTATAGAGGCATCGAAAAAAGGCTGCATTTTGAGTCTTCAACCTGATTTTCCATGTGACCGTGGGGCAAAGCATTCCAGCTGATGTCCCAAGCCAACCCCTCTGCAACAGAGATGACTTATTTTGCTCACCTCGACAACTCCTTTTGTAAACACGATGTGAATAAGCCAGTTCTGCTCCCGGCTCAGATCACGTTACACGCAATGATTATCGCCGTAACTCCGATGTCTGCTTAGAGGAGAGGTCTGCTAGTATCAGAAGTCAGCTCTACGGAAAATAAATCAGTCCTTCACTAAAGCTTAGTGAAGGACTAAAGTTGAGCCAACGCAAGAAACAGCCCATGGCACTGTAAAACTTTAATTAAAATCTGTGCTAAAATAGGAGGAAGAAGAGACATGAGATTAACAGAAAAGCTCTAAGTAACGTTCCTTGTCACAGACTTTTTTAGAGCTTTTGGGGATGTCACCTAGCCCCACTGTGCCTGAGTCCACAGGCACGCAGAACCTTCCCTTGCCGTCTCTCCAGTGTTTGTAGATGTAAGGATATACAGCCTGTCGCAGTTGGTCTGTGCAGCAATTCATACAACAAGATCCTGCTTTCAGTTGCAGCTGCTCAGGTCCAATAATGGGGACAAAAGCAGTTCCGAATGATTTAAAAAAAATGTCAGAAAACAGCCTGCTGACATGGAAAGATGTCAACACAAACAACTGGAAATATGCTGGAAATCAGGGCATCTAAGTCAAAAGAGCAATCTCTATCCTCGGAGGGAAACACGGGCTGGATTCCCACACACCATCCCTCTCCTCTGCAGAGTGAAAGGTCCATGAAACAACTCAATGAGGGAAATGTTGCCTCACTCAGAACAAAACCGAAACAGGTTATCTATTTGTTTATTAGATTATGATGTTCAGCTCATTTGTTCATTGCCAAGAGCTCCTGACAAGAGTTGACATACGCATTCATTTACTGAAGAGGGCTGTTATGAAGGAGTTGAAAAAAATGAGCTACGCCACTGGATTAAGACCTCATTCTTCCTGGCTGTTGTTCCATGGCACAATCAAAACAAATCTGGGTTTTTTTGGTCAACTTTCTCCCCTGAGGAGGCAGCCAGGGAAGACGGGGACTGTGTCCTTCAGATACATCCTTTATTTATCACACACCAAATGCTCTCTGTGCCTAGTGATGAAATACAAAACACTGTACAGATCACAGAAAACATCTCCCAGAGCTCTTTACTGCCAGAGGACTTCCTCAAGTTTTGGAAGCTGCAGCCAACAGTTTTTAAGCAATCTCGGACTTATCTTTGCCTATAATTGTTTTTCTGTTCCTTTCCCACTTTGGGGGTGAATTGCAATCTGAGCAGTCAGAGGAAACTTGACATGCTGCAGCTTGGCTTGAGCCTTGGAGCCAGCAGTAGCCCGTGCTGCAGAACATCTGGAAGCACTGGATCCACTGTGATTGCCCAACATGCAAAGAAAAGGGACAACAAAAACTACTGCCGTAACTAGATCATTTCCCTGGCTGATGGGGTCAACCATCCTGCAAGGTGTCCTCTTAACAAAGTGTTCTGCTGCTGCCTCGAGAGACTGGAGCACTGGAGCAAAAACACCAAGTGGGAAATGCGTGTGCAGCTCTCAGGGATGAAATGATCAAAAAACCTCCATAAACTGCTTTTCGAATTGGCTCATTTAGTTCCTCCCATCCTCTTCTCCACCCTCCCTTCTGTAAATCTTATAAACATCCAAACTTGGACAGATTAAAGCAAAACATGTGCCTTATCAGATGTGTCTCAGCTCACTGTTTTCACCAACACAAACAGCCCTGGCTTTCTTCCTTCTATTGCAATTAGTCACTGCTACTGGGGAGTAGAAAAAGTAGGTAGATTTTCTTCATGCTAAGAAATTAATCACCTTCTTATTCACCAGTATAATAGTTGAACAATACATTACATCCTTAATCCCCGAAGATAATTTAAGATAAAATTAAGTGTTGGATAAATAGAATTCACCTCTATCTTCTTCTTTCAAAGTAAATAACTACTGCTCCATATCTCCATATGCAAATTTATATAAATATATATTTATATGGAGTAGAAGTGGTGGGTTTTGTGGAGTCAGTTTGACTCCTTTCAGTTGTACCTACTAGAAATGTTACACATGATGTGGCTAGATCACTAGACCATGGAAGAGAAATGGGATTACAACCAAAAGATAAAGGAAAGGAAAAAAAAAAAAGGAGGTACCTTTCCCTAGGCAGTTTCCGCCAGTACTTCTGGATAACAGGGAAGGCAGAAGAGACAAAAAAAAAATGAAGCTGGCTTTCTCTTCTTTGAGATTAATTTTACCCTAAAAAACTGTTGCACAAGCTTTCTGTACCAAGGATCACTACACAACACCCCAAAGTTACTATACATACTTACGTGCATGGTTGTCACCATATTTAAGCAGAAATGCTTCAAAATTTACACTTTTCCATAATACCACAAAGTAACTGGTTAGGAAACAATGCGTTAAATGGACTTTCTAGATAAGCAACTATGTTTATGTTTTCCATATTCTACAAAATCTTCTACCGAGAACCTCCTCATCCTGCTTTATCCCTGGTAACCTGTGCTGGTTTCAAAGGACACATGGGTCCTATCTTGCTTTCCCAACAGGAATGACCATGATATGGTAGTTATCCAAGCACACATTTCAAGCTTCTGATCATTCTGAGAAAGCAGTCGAATGATGCTGTAACTACACTCAGCATATGATGCCTCCAGAGAAAAATATTAGGGTCCAGCAGCAGCCCAGGGTAACTGAGAGGGTGCCCCTGCAGTAAAACATACCACACCAAAAGCAGGGTCACTTATTTAGTGTAGAGAAAACTGGGTGAGATAATTTTCAGATTGAATTAAAACTTTTCTATTTAACCAACAGAAAATGAATTACTGAAATATCTGTGGATATCATTAAGAGGAAAAATGTGGAAGAAAATGAAATTCTTCTGGAAAGACTGTGGTTTTGTTTGAAAAGCCAGAGATTTTATTGTTGAACTAAAATGTTGTGAAAGAAACAACAAATTGTAGTAACATATTGCTACAGTTTCTCGGCTGGACTTTTGAAGTGTTCACTCTGAGGTTTGGTTTTCCCTCAGAGCTGCTACTTGGAGAATTTTAAGCAAAAAAAAAATAGATTCGGTTAGGTGGGGAATCTCTCTTGATTTTCTTTCATCCTAACTTCTTTTCCAGCCTTGCTGCAGGAAAGTGCAAATCCATTCTTTTCAGATTAATGATTGATCTCCATTCTAAATCCCCACTCCAATATTAATAACCTCTCAGAAAACAATTAAAATGGATATATTGTTTGAGTGTGTGCTCAGAGAGCAAGAGAAGAAGATAAATCTTCGATGAGCAAAAATACCTCTATCATACTTTGAGACCTGCTGATGCCTGCAGTGACATACAAAGGTTATTCACTGTAACATATGCATCTCCCCATGCTACCAAAAGCACATGCCTGGAGCAGTGAAGGAGAAGGAGAGAGTGATTAGCATCACAGGGGAACAGCGGATGGTCCATCTCATCTTCTAACAAAAATCCCTCCATCACTGAGATTGGAAGAGTAAACCTTTTCCTCCATCAGGCAGAAGATGCTTCAGGAAGGAAAGTGACTTCCAATTTGATATTACCAGCAAGTGCAAAGTACCACCCCAGGCAGGTACTTTGCTTGGAAATTATTTTAATGCACAGAGATGTCTGATGTTCTGGGGCTTTATGATGAAACATGGAGCCCATGTCATTCAGAGTCGCTTATTACCCCAGTCTCCCTGAGCTCTAAGAATTTTTTAGCCAATATCTGTACTTTCTTCATGAATCACAACAAGGAGAGAAGCTTCTTCTGGCCCAGCTGCTCTGGACTGGCTTGTCTCCACACTACTCAAGGTTAGTGCTTTCTGTAGCAGACTGGTTGCATCGACAATATCCAGCCCCTGGTCTAGATCTCCCCCACGACCTAAGCAATGTCCTGGAGCTGAGGGCTATGACTGCTTTCTTGCCTTTTTCCAGTCTCAAGTGGAATAATGAGAAGGTTGTGTTGCTGCTTGCCAACGTGTGTTTTTACAGCATAACAATGAGAACGCAATGCTGTCTGCCCTGCTAAGAATGCACACGGAGATAATTAAGGGTGCAGAGTTTTCTTAGAGGACCAGCTTTGGCACAGTGAGACAAACTTGAGAGTCATGGCCGTAGTGTCTTGCTAGAGAAGAGAACCATCCGCCTTTGGAGAGCACTAACCAGCTTTGCTAAATGTTTTGAAAACTCACACTCCAATTTTGCAATGCATGACTTGCTGCATGCAGTCATCCAAGGTGACTGCTTTATGAAAAAGCAAAGCTCATTCCTAGAGGATTTAAACAATCACAGTCAGATTTCCTTGATGAAAGCCACCCAAGTGAATAACAATCTTATTTAAAGAGAAAACATGGCATGTTTGGGTACCTGGACTGCCAAGAAAACAAGAAATAATCAAGAACATACCTGAGTTACCTGCAATTAGCCCATGTTTATCTTTCTACACAAAGGAAGAATTTTAAATTTAAAAATCTATGCATAACCTACCTTTAAAATCCAGTACCACATCTAGGCAAAACCTAGATGTGGATGTTTAAGATCATTTAAGAAACAGGATTCTCTGCTTTCAAGAGACTGAGAGATTTACTTTACATCCTTATCAGGCCATACATATCACATCATGTCATGGTGATTAATATCTTGCTTGATTAAAATCTTTAATTCCACTGGATTTAAAGAGCTAATTTGAGAGCCTCTCAGACAAGAGCCCAAGGCTGAAGTTGATCACAAGCACAGAACGGCACGCTGCAACTGCAACACGGGTATCTGCTCCCCTGGATCTTCAAAATGTAGCCGCTTAAATCATCTAACCAAGACAGGTAAGCAGAGGTGTGTGTCAGGTCAGCCAGCAAAATCTTTCAAGGCAATGGCTCCGCGCTCATCATGAGAAAGTAGATAAAACCTATTTTGGCTCTTCTTGACTATACATTTAATATTTGCAAGAGAAAAAAATCAGATGACTGCTTAAAGCTTAGAATGATGCACGCCATCTTCAAGCTATTCTTGAGCGAAATGTTTAATGTTTCATGTGGTTTGGAAATGGCTTAAATTCCCTGCTGAATTTTTCATGCCCGTACACAATTTAGCCTTTATCAAAAAAAACCCCTTCAATTATGTACTCTGCAGAAAATGCAGAAATTCTTCAGAAGGATTCTAGCCACTTTTTTCCCCCTCTTCTTTTTTTTCTTTTTTTTTTTTTTTGTTTTTTTGGCTTGCTAGAGTTTGCATAAAATATCCTTAACTGGATACTGAAGTTATCTGGACTTCATTGTTTGTGCTAATCACAGAAAATCAACCCCACTTGCTTTCCCCCTCTCCCTCCATACCTTTATTTTCATTGAAAGGAATGGGAAGAGAGAAGAGCACCGGGGAGGGGCTAAAAGGTTGCAAACTTTTGGACCGACCCTGCTTTTTGCCCTGATACACAATAGGGAGCTGTAAATCTGCAGCAGAGGGGCCGCCGTGGAGCGAACCCAGCGGGCGGGCAGCCCAACCAACCAGCCCCTTTGGAGGATTTTTTTTTTTTCCTTGGTTTTTTTTTTTTGGGTTTTTTTTTGCACTTTTTTTCCCCCTTTTTTTTTTTTTTTTTTTTTTTTTTTTGTTTTTTTGGCTTGCTAGAGTTTGCATAAAATATCCTTAACTGGATACTGAAGTTATCTGGACTTCATTGTTTGTGCTAATCACAGAAAATCAACCCCACTTGCTTTCCCCCTCTCCCTCCATACCTTTATTTTCATTGAAAGGAATGGGAAGAGAGAAGAGCACCGGGGAGGGGCTAAAAGGTTGCAAACTTTTGGACCGACCCTGCTTTTTGCCCTGATACACAATAGGGAGCTGTAAATCTGCAGCAGAGGGGCCGCCGTGGAGCGAACCCAGCGGGCGGGCAGCCTTTGGGCAGTAAAGCCTGCAGAAGGCACGCCACTCCCAGCGCAGGGGATGTGGCAGGAAAATGGGCATAATTAGAGCGCTGCAATGTGCCAGCTATTCTTGGAGGCAGAACAGCCCCTCAGGAGCTCTTGCAGGAGAGCGAAGCGAGGACAGCCCTCGGACCACTCTAACCCACGTCACAGGCATCCCCAGGAACATAAAGCCATCCTCCCCTGCTCTGTCCTGCCGAGCAGCTCAGGCTGAACACACCATCTCTCTGCTGCTTTGGTTCTCCCAACACCTTCATTTTGCTGAGCATGCACCCCCTAATGTTCCAGGAATATTTACATAAGCTGCACACAAGTATCATTCTACAAAAGTGATTCCCATAGTTAACCTATTTTTGGAGATGCATCTTAAAAAAGCTTCCCTAATATACTGGAATAGGACCCATATTATCTCTCCATAAAAGAAATCCAACTTCTAGGCTTCTAAATTCACTGGTAAGCAGTTCAGACTTCCTTTTATACTGTAAGAGTTCCTTCCCATAAGACGCAAGATATATTGCCTCAAGGGAGAAGCAGCTTTATGAAGAGGAAGCTACATGTGCCAGAATTGTTCTCTTCCATTATTTGCAACATCCTTTCTCCCTCCCATCGTTTTAATAGAGTTGATCACCATAAGAACCTGCAACAAAAGCGCCGATACTCTCAGCAGAGCATCTACCTTACCTGCCAAGAGCCACAAACAACATCTGCTCTTCTGCAGAGCACTCTCAATGTCCAGAAAAGATTATTTCTGTGCACGCCCCATATGAAGTTCTGATACAAACACAACTTGGCTAATAGATTTACTTTCTGCTGTTCCCACCAGGACAACATTTGAGGAATGGATGGCTCACCAGTGATCTTCCACCTATGTATATTTTTGAAGAACTTCATTGAACAGAAGGGTGAAGAGGGAAAAAAGAGAGAGAGAACACATTCAGTAGTGACCAGTGTAACAGGGAGGGAAACAAAAAAAATGAAAAAAATCTGGTGTTTGATGTTCCAGAGAAACATTCCCCTTGTGCGTGCACGTGCTTGCGTGTAGCACGGACTCAGTTACACGCTTAAGTTCAAGTGCATGCTTAAATGTTATGTCCCACAGGGCTTCGGAAAGCATGTATCAAATTAGGCATTTGTTGAAATGCTTTGCTAAGCAAAGGGATCAGTTTACGTACTTTCCCCAAAGATTCTGCTGAAATGAGGCTGAATGGTTGCACTGGTACATCTCAGGAGATCCCCCATTCTTCCCCAAAGCATTCATTTGCTACTATTTCACTCTTGAACATTTGGCTTTGGGGAATCAGAATGGGAAACTGGGACCAGGGAATTTGCAGCATTAGAAATGACAGTATTACCAGGGGTAACTAATGTAACCACAAATCCTTCCAACTGACCCAGATCACGCCCCATGCCGCCCCCTCCAGAGCCACTGGCATCTCCTCAATTTCTTTTCAAACCTCCTCTAAGGCATATAATCTCCCCAAATTCAAGCTGAGGGAAATCCAGGGTTCCCCCAAATCAGAAACTACTTTATTTGGGACAAGAGGAAATCTGCTGCCAGGAGGACTGAATGGAGTTGCTAAAAATAATCAAATATTCCCAGTGTTTCTGCACTCTTCTCCCTGAAGTGAAATGATCAAGAGGATTAATTTTAGAGTATGCACAGTTTTAATGTGAAAAAACCCAAGTTGCATCTTAGCTTTTAAGCAAAGACCAGATGGAAAGTCTATCATTAGAAATGCCAAAGGGAGAATACACTCAAAGTTCGCTCCAGGATGGAAAGGTCATTTCTAGTCATCCTTGTTTTAAATGTTCTCAGAAGCACTCAAGCTTTTTGTAATAAGATGGTTCTCTTTCAGTTTATCAACTTGATTTCCTCCAAAATAAAATTAAAAAACCTCCAAAACAAAATAAATACCAAACACTACAAGATAGAAACTTTAAAGGCAGGCGCCAGCACTATTTTTTTCCCTCTCCAGAGCAAAAAAGTCATTAAATTTTTAATGAAACATTGTTTAGATGACAAGAAATGCCACAAAGATGATCTGTTGATTCCACCCAGGGGTGTTTACTTAGAGATTCATGGGTAGATTTATGAGACGACAGGCAACAGACAACATGTCAATGAAGTCTGAGAAGCAACGCTTCACTTATCAGGTACCAACGTCAACAAAGAATATGTAAAGCTGATGAGAAACGGATCAGGTCTTCTCACCACTATGTTCAAAGCAATGTCCCAAACCCCCAGTGTAGATCATATGTCAGCTGACCAATACAAATCCATCAGCCCATGTGGATTGTAACTACCATATTACTGGTGATGAGTTCTGAGAAGCTCCGTAAGGACTTCCTTAGGGCTGAAGATGCCTTCTTTACTCTGGTAGCTCACATATGACTAGGAAGAGGCAAAATTATGATCGGTGATTTTCATCAGAGTTACTAAGGTGACCTGAAGATAACACAGCTCCACTTGCTAACTCACATGAGAGCTACAAACATTCAGCTTCAACTGGGATTTCACCAGTCCCTAGTCTCCACATGCCAACTAACTCTGAAATAAACTCCCTCCCCTTTAAGAGAAGCCCCCAGCTGAAGCACAGTTTGTGAATAAGCCTGCTGGGACACAGCTTCCAAACCCTGACAGGAAAAGATTTAATCAAAGACAGAAGACTCCATTTTCTTATTTACCAACAAATATAAAAAAGCACATAGATATGATGATACAAAATTGGCATTTTCACAGTAAACACATCTGTGTCCCAGTGAAGATTATTCCCAATAAGAACTGGAGCTACTGGCTAAAGCTGAAAGTGCTTTTCCCTTACAGGCTGTGCCTTTTCTCAGCTCAACTGGGCCAGCCACGACAAGAAGGATCTGACTTCAGGTCTTTCTTGTGCATAAATAACAAACTTATTTGCATGATCCAGGCAGCTGCATTTATGTAAATCCACTCAGAGAAGCCATTGCTGACCAAACGTAGCGACAACTGGGCTGTGCAAGCGTCAGAGGGAAACGTGGCCTGCGGTACCGGTGAATAAGGGTCAAGCAGACAAAAAACAAGATTTCATTTCTGAACACCATGCTAAAATGTTGGGAGTCAGCAAACAAATGCTTTGTTGTCTCTTGAACACTTGCAAATGGTGATTATTCCATATTAAATAATTAACAAACAAGCACAGAATCCTCCAAGCTCTCTTTAGAAATCTTCTTTTTAAAACACACCCTCACTTTAATCATTCACCATTTTCAATAAAGGAGGAGGTAAGAAATCTGAGGTGATCAAACCTCCCCTAGTCCTCACAAATAGACATTCGCTGCCTTCCAATAGACTTGACTAATCCCTTTTCTAAGTAGTCAAAAGATTTCGCAATTAAATGCTTATAGAAATAAGATGCACCTTCCTGCTTCTTCCAATGCCTCATAAGTTTTCTGGCTCCTCTCATAAAGAGGTTTCATTACTCTGGGCATGACGGAGCCAGAACTGCTGCAAGAGAAAGCTCCAATTTCAGCTCCATCCCAGTCACGGACTGAATGCCCAGAACCTTCATCACCGCTTTTGGATCATGGGGAAAAAAAATAAACAAAAAAGGGTAGTTTGAGTCCTAAGATCAGAACCACATTTGCTGGGCAGGTTTGTTAGAAAAAACAATCTCTAGACTTGGTATAAATGAAGCATATTTGGCCAGGTACTAGGAGATCAAACAGACAGGGAGCCTCACAATTCCCTTCCAGCAGCCTCATGTTTGTGGTGACAACTGCACTTTCCACCGATGAAATGTGACCTTTAGGCCCTGACATTTAGGCCCAAATTTTCCAACTTGTGTTACCTCCGCCTCCAGTTTCACAGGTGGAATTCATAGCACTTTAACGTTTAAATAGTTGGCGGTGTCCACCAAACACGAGCCCATGTCTTACCCAACAGATTCTTAAAATGGAATATTCCCGCTTCGGAGACCCATGCCATGCTGGATGGTCAATTTACACGAGGTATTGGACGTGCTGTATCTCTTGGGAAAATTAACATGCCAAGCAAAAGCTCATCTCTCAAAATAGTTACCCTACTACAATATTTCTCTTTTATTTGTTTCTCTAGCACAGTTACACAACACATTCTCACAGGGGCAAAAGGGATCATTAGCAGGAGCACTTTTGGACACATACAAACAGGCAGCACTAAATGTGTACCAGAAACAGGAAGATTAATAGTTTTCCCACATAAGAAGGCATAACAAGGCAAATGGATCCTCCATTAGCTCGTCTCAGTAATATCTCAGGAAAGCACCATATACTCAGACTGGAAACATAGTGGTTCAGCAATTATTTGTTTAAAAAGTCCAACAGTGATTGTAGGGAAAGAGCTCAGCTGTGATCATGCTTCACATCTCTCATCTTGGATTAGCTGCTAAATTTAAAGCATTTTCTATCTGGCCAACAAGAGTGATTTAGTGGCATGGAGAAATGTTTTAAATATCAAGGGTTTTCAGGCTCAGCCAAACCAATCATTCCTCCAGCTCTCCAAAAGGCTCTTGTCCCTAGTGAGAGAAGTGAACAATTGAATGAAACCTAGTGAGCTGGAGATCCACCAGCCTGACCCTCTCCTGCTGCCACAAGGCCATTTCTCCCTCTTGAGGGCAAATGTCCTGTTTTTATACACACAGGCTGAGCCCTGATGCACCAAGAGAAGTCGGTCAAGTATTCTCATGTTACAAACCCAACTGCGTTTTCTGCTGTAGAAAAGGATTACAGGCTCAAATTCTGCAGGACCACTATTGGGAGGGTTAACAAGGAAAATGGAATTATGAATTTAATCCAAACCTAAAGCACTGAATGGACTAAGCAGAAGATGAGAAATAAACTGAGACACTTAATACATTACCCATTATGACTGTGTGGTCTCATGTCCACAGCGATACCGGAGGAGATGCAGGCCAGCTGTGATTTCACCCAGCTCACACTTCGTTCATGTGTTGCCTCTTGTCTTTATATATTCATTTTTACGTAAGACAGCTGTGTCAGACCTGAGCTCCCAGTGCAATATCCTTTATGTACTTGCAGAATTAATTCAGTCAGCCAGGTCCCTTTTCTCCTTGGGCACCACACAAAGAATTACAAATGGGTCTATTTGTGCCCAGTCAGTACAAAAAGTGATGTCAAAAGCGTAACGGGAAGGAGAAAAAGACCCAATTACAAAAACAAGATCTGTGAGATAATCTTGATCCCAGGACAGTGAGGGGTGGCAATTAGGAACATCTCATCTGTCAGGTGGGGTGATTCAATGAACACGTTACTGAGAGGGAAGGTGCCACCTTGAAATGCCAATTACAACTTTCCAGAACCAAACTGGACTTCAGTCCCCTCTGCCCCTTGTGCCTTCATCTCTAACATGAGAGGAAGGTAAGATTGAGCAACAGGAATTCATTTTTCAAGAAGGAGCCTAATTGTACTGTAGTTTAACAACCAATTAATGGTTTTGCAGAAGTCATGCACTCCGCCCAGGGGGCTGCCTGGCTGCGCTGAGGAAGTGCATGGTATTGACTTCCCAAACTGAGTCACCGTTGTAAGCCTTGGGGTGGTATTTATAGAGTTGAGGGAAAATTTCCAGGAAACATCTCTTACTGGTACTCACAAAAATAGCAAGGAAACTCTTCAATTACTAAACTTTTAAGGAAGAAAGTCTTTCTTCTTTATGACAAGACAGCAAAGCAGTAGCCTCTATGATTTGCTTGGAAACAGCTACAATTAATAGTGTTCCTTATCTCACTTTTCCCTGACAGTAGTAGATGTTGCTCTTAAGCTATTAATTCTGTACAGCTGCAAGGTTGTTGTTTTTTTTTCTCTTCTCTCTTGTACTGATTATTTCCATGATAAGATGTTCAAGTCAGCCTTGTCTCTGAAAACTTAAGCAATTGTCTCCTGGAACATGTCTGCAAAACCATCCATAGGCTGAACCCAAGCCCATGCATGCAGAGACTCAAGCGAACACAGGTACCAAAACCAGCTCAACAACAGCAGCCCAAAAGTCAGCTTGAACTCTTTATCCAACTGCCCATGATCCTGGATGGGGGGCACGATCCTGGATCCCTGGGGGCACGGTTGCAGCCTTCATTAAACCACACGAATCTGCACCTGGAAGTCAAGCTATCCCACGCAGAGGTGAGCTGATCCCTGGGATCACAGCATGGCCAAAAGCAGAGGAAAGGCACAGATTAGTAGCCAGATCAGTTACCTAGAAGCGTCTGTTCCTCTCTACATATGCAACAGTTTCCTTACATCTTCTCAGGGCCAGGGACTAAGCCAGGCTTTCAGAAACATTTTATCCCCGTAATAGTTTTCAGGATGCAACTGTAAATCTGGGGGAGGCTTGACAGTCTTAGAGCATGTGCGTTTCCATTAAACACACGGTTTTATGCTCTTGCTTAGCAAGGGTGAGCAGACTATCCCAGAGATGGTCCCTTTCCCCTAAGCAGCCAGCACACCCCATCAGGAAGGATGCAGACTAGCTTACCACAGAAGTGCAACTTCCTGGAAAATAAAAAAAAAATCTTTTGGAAGCACAAGATATGAGCACACGAGCTTGTCCCCATCCCACACACAAAGCACAAATGCCTAATTTTATTACTATGACTTCCAGACTGTCCCCACCACTGCCCTCCCCTCTGTGCACTGGAGCCACCGTTGGCCAAACTGTCTTCAAGAAGGCCTCAAAGATGTTCCCCACGTGTCTTACACAGACCAGTAGCTTGGAAGAGGACAGAAAGCCAGGGCAATGAGGGTAAGGCTGCTGGCACAAACTCAACCAGTACCTGCCCTGTTTGACCTCTTAGCTGGGTTGTCCCAGTGCAGCTGCTGGGAGGGCACATCAGGTCCAGTTCTCTGGAAAGCTGTCAATCAGCATGGCACAGAGCCCGTGACACTCATGGGACGTGACACCTCGCGCAATGCAATGGAGACCCAACGAGTTTGTTTTGTACATGCCACCGCGGCGTCGGCAGATACAGCAACGTGCTTTGGCTAGTTCTGACATGGGAAGCATTCAAAGCACTCGCGCAGAGATAAGAGGCTCCCCTCATCCCCTGCCTGAGACACGCCGACCTCCCCTCCCTCCCTTCTCCCTGGCATTGTTAAAGACAATACAACAATCTGCCACTTATTTTTTTAAAATGTCTCTGTTTCAGAGGGGTTCCCCCCGCCCTCCGCCCTGTTTTTCTGAGGCCAATTAAAAATAAAAGTTTACCAGGAAGATGACAAGAAAAAAAAAAAAAAGTGTCTGATATCATTGGATCCGGCCTATAAGGATCTCACACATAAAAGAATTATGTCCCTGAGCACTTTCCAACAGACTTTCAGAAAATTTCATCTTTCTACTTCCCTGGCTGGATAGTCTGTTTGAGTAATTTTCTCTTTCTCCTGGGGCTGGTTGCTAAGAGACGCGCTATTACTTCTCCCTCTCTTATGACCCGATTACTGTGATCAGCAAAGACAGCGTGCAGACAACAGCCTGACACGGCTCATACAAGAACATCGGGCTCGTTACAAAATGATGGACTGTATTAACACTCCGCAGCCCCTTCGCTCGCCGTGGCCTTTGCAGAGTCTCCTGGCACAACTGGGGGCTTTTACTTCCCTGGCTTCTGAAGTGCGCGTTCAAACATTTTAAATCGCAGGACTGGGAAGGGAGAAGAATGGACTTTTACCTCCTGTGTTTCACTGCCTGTCAGCCGGAGCGGTGTTAATGGATCCTCGTTGAGAAACCCTCCTTTCCTTAACCTTCCCGAGAAGCGGTGCAGAAACTATGATTACCACTTTTTACTCTCCTGCAAAAAACTTTGCAAATATGTAATGCATGGCAGGTTAGCACATTCCCTTGAAGAGTTCGACAGCACTTTGTAAAGCTGATCTTGACACTTCAGGCGCCAAGAGGTGACCTGGTCCTGCAAAGAGCTAGAACTGGATTGCTCTGGATGAGTAAAGCAGCTGGAAATGCACCCAACTGTAGCTGCACGGTGGTCCCAAGGAAGCCACTGGGATGTCCAACGTGCTCCCAGTACGTGCTGAAACAGCCACAGCCCAGCACTGTGTCATTTGCAGAAGAGCCCCAGGTGATGGGGCCAGTGCAGGAGACTGAAGACTTGGAGCTCAGATTATGAGCTTGCGCTGAGGGTTACGTGGGGCAAAAAAAGTTAAGGAAAGTTGATTTTGTTGACATTATTACCAAAGACTGGTCTGCTGCCAGATGGTATGGCTCAGGATGGGGTCACCAACCTTCAGAGACCATCAGTCTCCACTTACTAAGAATTTAACCCTCATCACATTCACTTTATAAAAAGTTCAAATTGTTGTAATTTCTATTAAACCTATTTTTGAAAGACTGTGTTTATTAGCACTGTTTTAGTGCCATTTCCCTACTTTTGAGGGCTCCCTTCTCCTCCCACCAGCTTGCTCAGGAGCAGCTCCCGTGGCATGACCCCTGGGCAGACTCTCACACCAGAGGTGCCCGGACTGTACAAAGACCAATGCCATTGCAGAATATCTAGAAATGCCAGTCACTAAATATTTGCAAATGGATCTTGTAACAGACATGGCTCAGATGCAGAGATTCCTCTTCTTATCATTATTCCTCATCTCCATGGCCTTTCCCATAAGGACAAAAACAAATGCCAGTTCTCATGTCAGCGTGGTTTCTACCAACCAGCCCTTCATGCCAGGCTTTGCATTATGGTTTGGTCATGTCTAGACTAAACCAAAACCTTCCCTTAGTCATTGTCATCACAGGAGTGAAGAGTTGGAAAAGACCTGTGAGTCTTTTGCACTTCACAGCTCCTCAAATAGTTTGGGTAAATCCCCAATCGAGCTCCTAAAGCATACTCGCACGTTCTTCCGTGGCTACAACTTTTCAGTGTGCGTGCTAGTTAAAGAAGAAGACAGAAGGGGAATTTTTTGATAGTGATGTCTGCTTATTAGGAACTAGACCAGAACCCTGCTCATCCCCTTCTGCATAACCACCCTTCCTGGGGCAGCTAGAGCTGCAGGACTCTCAGTCCCACTTGTGGACCCTCAGCTCCTGTGCCCAGTCCATCTCAACACTCTTTGCTTAGCAACGAGCATTTTGGGCCTCATATATTTAGTCCAAATTGTAATTGTGCAGTGTTCACTGCCAGAATTGCCTGCTCTTTGGCCACAAGTACAGCTTCTGTGGCTTCAAGAGTTGCTCATTCATTCTTCTAACCTTTTATTAGACCAACCTGTAATATAATCCAATAGACATTTATTGGTGGCTCTGACTTAGCAGCACTCTGTCTGGCAGAGTAAAAAAGCTTTAGGCAGAGAAAAGGAAAAATATACATCTAATCCTTTATTGTAACAGTTTTCAGGGCATAGAAGAGCTGCACTGTGTGAACAAGGGCAAAAAAATAAAAAATATTACTCCACTGTTAACTGTCATGTAACAATTGTTATTATTTAACACACTAGCATCTGGAGGATGTTAAAATTTCAGATTAAAATAAAAGGAACAAGTGCTGCCTGCTTGAATTCAAGCAATTTCTGCATTAACATTGCTCTCTCGCTTTGATTGGGCACTGTAGCCCTTTAAAACTATATAAAGGACAAACATTATCTTTTTAAAAGTAGGTTTGATACAGTTGATGACAGATGTTTGCAATTTGGGTTATAAAAAGATGGCTTCTTTCCATTCCAGTGTATGTCAGAACCGTCTTTTTTTCTCTTTTTCCGTTCCCTTTTTTGCCCTTTTTCTTTATTCTAACAAAACTATTGTGGTTCACAGAACAGGCCACTGCAAAGATGAATCACTATTCAATGTTTGAAATAATGAAGTGGAAAAATTAAATATAGTATCTTGGAAGAACAGACAGACAGGAGGAAAAGAAAATAAAAAAAAAAAAATATAGGCATAGCAGAAAAAATTAAAAATCTACCTGCTGAGGAGTGTAATGTTTGCTTTATGATACCAACTAACACAGAAAATAGGAGTTCACTCACCAGAATGAAAATCAAAGCTAGGCACTACTTCAAGTAGTTCCCAAATAAGAGGCAATGTGTTCCAGAGCCTGTGAAAGTTTAATATTTGTAATTCTAACAAAACACAGTCAGAATTGTTAATAAAACCTGGTGGCTTGACTTGACATTTTGTGAACTACAGATAAGTATACTGGTTCAATAATAGTTTTTATGCACCTGTTTTATGTTGCATTTTTCCCGGTGCCATTATCTGAGGTGGTATTTCAAAAAAGAAAATGTTCATCCTGAGAGCAAAGCCAAGAGCACAGACCTACATATTTGTCTCATAACACAAAAAGCAGATGCAGACATTATTATCCAGCCCAAGCAGCACCAACTTCTGGGATGACTGCAATCAAAACAGTAGGACCCACCCAGAGCCAGTTAATTCACACCAGTGAGAACCACAAGTCCTGATACCGGTTCACCATGCTGTGGACAACAGGAGAAAACTGCATGTCTCCACAACTCATAAGCTGTCGAGTAGAGGGATGCTGCCTGGGCACAAAGGCACCAGCTCGGTCTCACGCCTCTTCAACACAGCTCAACTTGCTTGGGGCAAGTTAAATCCGCTATTATACAAATGAGAACCACCACTCATTTCCAACTGGTTTCACTTGGTTCTTAACCAACGGGGAAGAGGATGTCATTAGAGAGAAATCAATGGAGACTTCCGAAGGGCTGCTCTGAACTGGTTCGCAGCTACCCCCTTAATGAGGGACCCCCGCCTTCCCGCTTGTTCTGCGGGGTTTGGGGGCTTTGTTTGTGTTTTAAATGCTCTTGCCTAGAAGGTAGCAAAGCTTCAAGTTCATTTTGACTGGCTGTATTTTGTAAGAGCCTGTGGATGGTGCAGTCCTGACAGTAATGAATAAAGTATTGTTTCATCTGCTCCATTTCGTTCAGCCCAAGAAACACTTGGAAAAAGGAGCACAAGGATTAAGAAGGGCTTCAAAAATTTATAATACTCAATTTAAAAAAAAAAAAGCTTTCTCAAAAAAAAAAAAAAAAAAAAAAAAAAAAGGGGGGGGGTGTCCACAACTTTTTTTTTTTTTAGTCACAGTTTAGAAAAACCAAGTTGTTATAAATATTGGCTGTCCTTGGGA
>NW_015090872.1:5790962-5808067 GCF_001431845.1 Calidris pugnax | reverse complement strand
GTACCTCCTCTGCTGTGTGTGCTTTTGTTCTGGGCAGTCTGTCACTTGTGACCATACATTAAGTATCTAAACTCTCTGGGTTGTATGGGGGTGTGTGCTTGTTGTGTGGGTTTTTATCTAGTTTGACTTTTCACCTCCTTTTAGCCATACTTTCTTGTTGTCCCACAATAAACTTGAATATTAATTATATGGTATTCCACCTCTCTATCGTCTTCCTCTCCCACTGTGACATAACAGCTCATTTTGGTAAGAATATTACCTTTGCAATTGCAACCATCTGAAAAAAAGAAAAGAAATAAGAAAAATCAACCAAAAAACCCAAAAAAAAAAAAAAAATTTTATAAAAAAAAAAAAAAAAAAAAAGCATAAACATGGGGGCTGTGCTCAGACACAGTCAGGGCGATTTGGAACAGTAAGGTTACCTGTTTATTTCCACAACTGTTTTCATCTCCAAGACCTCAGTCCTGAGAGGGGTGGGACCACAGCACCCATGGCAATGATGGGACCAGAAACGGGTTAGTGCAATTCTCAGCCGATTGTTTTTCTCCCATCACTGAGACACTGCCTCACCCCTGGAGCATCAATGATTTTTTTCAGTTGGTGGCAGAGCTGCGAAGCAAGGCAGGCGGCAGAGACCAGCAGGTCCTGCTGGAAAAATTCTGGTATTCTCAGGACTCCATTCAGTATCAAAGCAACCAAATAACAGCATATTCTCATGCCTCATCTGGGCTGCAGGAATGGCCCACATGCGTAACTCCCAACATGTGCCAGCCAGCGAGCCCCCGCTTCCACCGCGATGAAAGACTAAATCGCCTTATCTCCTATTAGTGTCGGACAAGGTGCACGCAAACCACCATCGGAGCATGGCTGAGACACCACTCACTGCTCCAGGACCCCAACCTCCTTCCAATGCCAGGCACAGCACCACAGCAGCTCACGGGAAGCACCAAGGAGAAGGTATGCCACCTCCCCGCCTCCCCACCAACACAGCCCTCCCACTAGCGGGGATTCCTCTTACTCTGGTGCAGACCCAGCACAGGCAACCTGAAAAAAAACAAACACAAAACGTGCAGAATCTCCCAAGTCAGCCTGAATTTATTCTTTCAGGGCTCTCATCCAAGTAATGAATAGTCTCTGAACCTGCTTAGCTTCTACGAACTGTCAGGGACTGCAGAGAAGGGAACAGCATGACTAAAACACTGAGTGTCTAGTCCAATAAATCCATACCCAACCTCCAAAAATTAGACAGAGCCACTGATAGCAGCTGCTTGTAAACAAAACCCACCAGGTACATCTGCCTACAAAACAAAAAAAACAAACCCAAAACCCAACAAACAACCTGATAGTGCATGCTCCCAGTCCCCTACAGACATAGGAGAATATAATTTGCCAGTGCTCAAGAACCTGCACACACATGAAGAGGAGAAGGTCTGGCAGGAACAGACCCTGGGAAACCTGGATCAGCTAGGTTCAAGCATACACAGTGGTGTCAACCATGTAACCTCGCCCTAGAGCTGGTCCTGCTATTGTGCCTTGTCTCATGAGTCAGTGCCCTGTCCCCCAACCAAGGTAAATAGAAGGAGTTGGTTGAAAAAAAAAAAAAAAAGTAATGAAAACCTCAAAGCTTTACATGAATCTTGTTGTTCACCATGTCCGAAAGTTGCCCAAAGAAAGGAAGAGCTTGCTTTGATTCTAATCCCTTCATTTAGTTTCCATTATTGCATCAATATTAACTGTTTCTGCAGGTATTATATTCACCAAGGGTGGCAATTACAAGAAAAAGACATCAGCAGTAATAAATACTGAACTTAGAAGGACCCAGCAGCATAAAATAAAGTGGCTAATTTTGCAAAGCATGTCCTCAAAGGGTGACAGAGAAGCACATCTAAGCACTGTGCAGCCCTGTAAACCAAACCGCTGTCCTGAGAGGGATGCTGTCTGCACATCCCTTTCTGGCCAGGGTTAGCACTTCAGTATCTCGGTCTGTCTCAGGCAGCTTGAGAAACAGGCATGGTTAGATTCGTATGAATGAAAGGCATTGCAGGAGGATGAGGAACGTGGTTTCTTGGGAGTGGAGACAGTCATCTTTGCAGGAGCTGGAGACCTCCTCAGGGCCAAGCAATGATCCCACACTTCCTAGTAGACAAGGATGGACTTGTTCCCCTCCCTGCCACCATCAAATCATCCTCCAAGTGATCACACATGATGGCAGAGGAGCTGCACTCAACCCGCAGGAACTGGGGCAGTGCTCCTAAATGCTGGACTGGGAAGCCCAACCCTGCAACCTAGCCAGACTTCATTAGCAGTGCTGTTTCTCCTAGACTTGCACTCTCATATCTGTGAGATTTGATTTGGGGGGGAGTGGGGAAGACAAGGGGAAAAGAGCTTTTGCATTTATGAAAACAAGCTTGAAATGAAAAGGATCCAAAGTTAGAGGCAGATCACACCGCAAAGCCTGCCACTCACTCTGCTCAAGCCATCCAATGGCCCAAAGAACCCTGACTTGGGCTTTTCTGAGCACCCCAGGCTGACAACAGATTTTTACATGTTTTTGAAACCCCTGATGATTTTGGCCTCACAACCCCTGGCACCGTCCCAGCACACTCTAACTGCCCCACCACTCGTTTGAGAGCAGCTGCCAACTCTCCTCCCTGTGCCACAGAGCATGCAAGCTCACACCATTGCTGCCGCTGCCACCATGGCAGCGTGCACAAAGTTGGTGGATCAACCATCACCAACCCTGCTCTCGCCAGACACCTCCTTTGTCTGCCCTGGAGGGCGAGGCCCCGTTCCCTGGGATTAGTGAAAGGAGGAGAAAAGGGAATTTGCTTCATCTGCAAGCTATAAATCCTCCCCATCTGCCAGAGCCCAGTGTAGATGGGAACAGCTGTGTGGCAGAGTTTCCCCAAGGCCCCAGATCTGTTGATGATGCTGAAATACCAATTTAAGTGTAAGAGCTGGAAAGCAAGAGAGAAATAAGCAGTAGGGAAAGGAGGGAGGACAACCATAGAATCACAGAATGGTTCAGGTTGGAAGGGAACTTCAAAGGGCATCTGGTCCAACCATTCTACATGGGCAGGGACATCCTTCACTAGAACAGGATGCCCAAAGCCTCATCAGACCTGACCTTGAACACTTCCAATGGTGAAGCATCCCATGCTTTTAAAGGAAACAAAATTAATACCGTTTGCTTGGAAGAATGCATTATTTTACTTAAGAGATTTTTTCGCTGAGTGAGTTCAGCGAGTGAGGATGAGACCTGTTATGCATGTTGTTAGACAGGGTCTGCTGAGGAACAGAGGGAAGAGGCAGGTAGCGCCCAACATGTGTGAGCACAGAGAAAGGAGCTAAACAAGAGGTGGACTGTCAGGACCCATGGCTGGATGATGTCTCATCCATCTCGGGACCTATATTTTCCCAACAAGCAGAAGATGCTTTCCAACTGCAAACACAGCCAGCTCCATCTATGGACCACCCTTGGTCCCGATGCCACTCTTTCAGAGCCACTGCTCAAATGTCTGGACACCTAATTTTAGTTTCCAGCCTAACTCATTAGCAGCTACACATCCTCCCCATGCACACTTGTTTAACTTGTAGAAAATAATCTTCCCAAAGCTTGAACAGCTCCTCCTCCCTCTGTGGGGTAAATACAGGGCTGTGTAAGACGCCAGGCACCTGTACATCCCAGGAACAGCGGTGCTCAGGCCTCCCAGGATCAGGCAAGTTTGATTCCCCATGAACTGTCGCAGTGGGGAACACTAGCACTAAATCCTCCAGAAAACCAGCCCAGACCACAGCACGTGGAAGTCTGCTCCGGTGTTTGTAGGACCTGTAAAAACACAGCTGTGCTCACCTCTCCAGCCATGTGCCCAGCAGAGACCCATGCAGCACGTTAATCAAAGCTGTGGTCTTATTATTATTACTACTACTGCAGTCATACCTGGAGGCCCCCAAACAGATCCCTGTGACAGCAAGACACGGTCGCTGCTCTGATGAGTTGACAAACCTAGTTTGAAACAAGTCGCAGAGAGTCAGCGCGGCACACAGCGAGGAGGGGAACTCGCAGACGCTGTGAAAATTGCTCACTTAGCTGGTCTAAGCCACGCACGCCTTGAGTGCTTCCAGTCACATTAAAATGCTGCTGGTTTATAAACTGCTGGCTGTTGAGTTTTCTCCCTTTTTTTTTTTTTTTAGTCATTTAACCATTTCCAACTTGTTTTAAAGTTCCACTGAGTAGCTTTTAATCTGGCTGATCCTTGTGCAGGAGTCAAGGGGAGGGGGGGGAAAGAAGTAAAAATCAAAGTCACGGTGAGACCATGGAAATGCCTTGGTGGGAGGGAGAGGGGGGGACAGCCGTTCCCCCGCCGTGCCCAAAGCCCATCACTCCAGTGTCTTTCCCCTGTGCTTTCAATGTGTTGAAGAAATAAAACCACAAATGCTATCAGCTAGACAGACCCACTACATGGGAGCAACAACCTACAAAATAATAACAAAGAAAGGCAAAGCCAGAGGATGCATTTTCCCGAATGTTAAAAGCAATGAGCTGAAAGAAATTGCCGGGAACAGAATTTGCTGGTCCTCCCAGAGACATTCCCGGTACCATCCCTGCAGCCTCTGGTAGCAGGGAGCCAACTCCAATGGCAGGCCAGGCGGTGCCAGGCTGTGATGTGCATGGCAGCTTTCTGCCCCATGGCAGCTTTCTGCCCCATGGCAGCCCTGGGACAGCCCTTCTCTGGAGCGGTGCCGCTGCTCACACCCATCTCCAGCAGAAGGATGCTGAGCTGCGTGCTACCCACGCATGGTGGAAAGCCCACGTGGTTCCACTGAAGGACCTCTGGAGGGGCAGGAAAGATTAAAACATACTGGGGTGCAAGGGGACGCTGAAGCTACAGACTCGCAAAGAAAGGAAGGAAAAACCTGTGACCAACAGAGAACAAATTTAGGCAAAAAAACCCCGTGGTGCCCCTTTACGCAGGGAACCAGTGGGGCACGGAGCAGTTTCCCAGGCTGAATTATTGCTGCAAAAACAACGGAGGTCATTGAAGAAACAATTAGGGAGCCTGGAGCAGAGAAGGGAGCCATAGAAAGTGAATGAAGCATGTTGGGCTAATTATTTTCTCACTGACCCCCCCTTCGCCTGCCAGATCCCAGAAGTCTCGTGTTCTCAGGGTTATATACAGCTGGGCTAATGGCTTTGCACCGGCTGCTGACACCGAACAGCAGTGTGTCACCTTCTGAAAGTGGATTAGCTTAAGCTGCAAGCACGCTGTCACATCACTAAACCAGTCCCTGACCAGGTCTTGGCCAACCCTTAGCTCTTCCAGGCCTGCCAGATGACAAAGGGATCTCCAAAAGCTCAGCATCAGACAAGGTAAGGGATTGGCACTGAAAAAGGCTTCCTGTGAGCTCCCCAAGTCTCCTGGTTTCTAACAGGACCTGGCGATGCTCAGCTCCTTGTGGAACTGGGTCGTCAGTGGTGCATGAGAAATGTCTGCGTGCCTCATCTCCCCTTCTCAGCCTTCAGTGTCTGCTCTTAGGGACAGCCTCCTTCCCCAAATGCCAAGGAAGAAATAATATTTAGAAAGTGTAAAAGTTCCTAAGTCACATATAACCAGTTCTACAATCACTAAAGCACCAATAATTAAGGCATACTGACATTTTTCACACACACAAAAAAATTTAAAAATAGTGGCTGATCAACAACAGTTTTCCTAGAAATAAAAGTGAAAGTGTTATTTTGCATTACTATTTTAAATTTTAAGAGAATTAGAAAAACAAGAATTTCCACTTGACTTGAAGGTGACATTTTCATTGCACTTCAGAAACAGATTATTTTTTACTTTTTTAATTCCAAATGTCTTTCTCTTCCTCTTACTCGCTAATGTTTTGTTACTGAAGGCAACAGAACAGGTGCAAATGACTTCGCTTTTCCCCTCCAACACATTTTCTTTTTTCGTTCTGAATTCTCTGAAGTTAGAGCAGCAAAGGGAAAAAAACGAAACACTCATCAGACTTTTCCAACTTTTCTACAAAATGTCCTTAACTTTAGAAAATTGCTCAAGTGCGAGATTTAATATGCTGCTTTGTTTTTCTTTCTCTTTTCCATTATTCTGTAATCTTCCTGAAAATGCACACACTTTCAAAAAATAGAGTAGAAAAAGGAAAAATAAGATACCGATGACATCTATCTTACTGCACTAAACACAAAAGAGGGAAAAGTGGTGAATAGAACAAAGTAGAGCATCCAAAACCCCAAATCAAAACATGGTTTGGCAACTTCCTTGAATACAGCTGAGTATTTCTTTGGGGGGTGGATGGAGAAGAGGAGGGGGAAGAGTTTTCCACCCATTTCTAACCATAGTAAATCACTGGGAATAGAAAAGTCACTACCCTGCCAAGACAGTTTCCACTCTCTTCTAAAATCCTTGGCTTCCACCTTGTTTCTGTGGCAATGAAAGTTCCATCACACACTCGCCACTGTCAGCCAGGGGCATCCTGGGTGCTCCAAATGGCAGGTTTCCAGATCCAGACCCCAGAGAAGCTCCCACTGCTGGGCTCGTGTCTGCAAGTCAGGAACCTAACTCCCATGCTCACTGCTCAACTGCATGAAGACAGGAGGACTTTTACAGTAGGACGTAGAGGAAGGCGGGAACATGGTGATTAATAGGTGTTTTGCTGCTCCAGAGGACATTGAAATGGTCATGTAAATATCCTCAGAATTATATCATTATTTCATATTCAAGAGAGTTCCATAGTAGAGGAAAAAGAATAAAAGTAAAACTGAATCAAACCAGCAGGGTGGAGAGGAAGCACTCCTAGACCCATTTGGCCAAATTTATGCCCTACGACCCTAATTATACTCATACACCCAGAGCACATTCTCACATTTATAAAGGATTCTCATCATGCTGAGAATCAATATTGAAAAGGGTTGTCCAAGATCCAGCTCCTTGGATCAACACATACCAGCAGAGACCAAACACGCAAAACCCGTTGAAAAGCACCCATCTCAGACAGAGGACAAGAAACAAGAAAGGTCTGTCCCCATATCCTCCCCCAGCCCTGCGTGTCTCAGGAGGGTGGCTCCCCAGAGCGAGTGAAAGAGATACCTTCACATTCTTCTTTATTCGAATGATCTGAAAAAGGGAGGCTCCCACAAACTCATCAACAAAGAGCAAGTCAAGAACAGTGTGTGTCAGCAGTCAGTTCATGTGAATTAGACAGTTGTGGTGCCTTCCTAAAAAAATAAAATACTTACCATCACCTCCTGGTTGCTTATATGGGTTGTACTTTGGCTTGGGGGCAACAACAGGCGCAAACTTCTTTGGTGCCTGCTGGGTGGACACTGAGATGCTGGGCGTCCCGAAGGTGTGTGTGGTCTCCATCCTTGCAGGAACGTGTCCAATAGGCTCATTGGTACTCTTGGGTGGTAGCCAGGATGGGTGGGACATGGTTCAGATCTGAGAGGAGAGGCAAAGAGAATAACACAGGCATTGGGAATTTAGGCTGAGGAAATAACAGATGCAAACCTACTGTTTTACTGGTTTATAAAATCAAACCCACAAAACCTTTTAACATGCTTATCCTTAAACATATGGGTCCTAACGTATGGAACTTATGATATAAACTTGTCTGTCTTTCCCCAGCACGTCAGAATTACTGATCAGCTCATTGGTGGTGCCTGCAAAAAAGGGTTGCTATTTTCCTCTTCAACCCAAAGTGGAGGCAGGCTGATACCCTGGAGAATCCCATCCATCCCACCATCCATTCAGCACGGTAGTGATATTCCTGCCTTTCCCCGTTAGGCTTTTGTGAGTACATTAACATACAACCGTGTAGGTGCTCTGGGGACAAGGATAACCACAGAAAGGCAGACGCACTTCCAAAATATGCCTTTAACACTTCTCCACATGTCTTCTAGGGCTCCATGTCCCAGCAACTTCCATTCAAACTTTTACGAAAAAGGATTTCAAAACCAGCTAATCACTCTCGATGCCTTCGTTTCTGAATGCCCAGCTTAAGATATTTTAAAAGCATGTCAATTTTGAGAAAATGCCAGAATCCCACAACCGCTGACAACCAGGCTCCTTTTAGACATCTCGACTTGTGTAACAGAAAACAGAGGCAGTCCAAATCATTACTTATTTATGAAAATCTTGGCTTTGGCCTCTTAAAAGCCTATATCACTTTTGAGAAGTAGACTCAGATGCTGCTGAAAATGCTGCCCATAAAAAACCTGTTCATTGCAATGAACAAATGCTTTTCCCTGCACACAAACTACACTCACTGGGTAGCAGTGATGGTCCTACAGTACCATCAGATGGTTCCACAGAGATGGATTTCAGATGTGATGAAGAAATGAAGGCCCCACACAGACAAAAGCCAATGCTGATTTTGGAGCTCTTGAGCACCCTAATGCTTTTGCCCACACTCTGCTTCAGTGTCAGGACTCCTCAAGGCCACCAAAACCAGCAGACAGCTGGAACCCAATCGGGAAAGATTTGGTTTGATCATGGAAAAGGATCAGTGTAAGAGACAGCACCAGGCCACGGGAGACATTACCAGAGTGCCACTGCAGAAAAGCACTTCCATCTGGGAACAACAGGTCAAAGCAGAGGCACTGCTGGGCTTGCAAAGAGGTGGTCTCCAACTGCAGCAGCAAGTGGAATCTACTGGGGGCTGAGATGAGACAGAGATTTGTAGCTCTGCTGAGCGTAGCAGCAAAGGGCTGTATTAGCTGGTGTGAACCGTCTTCTGAGCTCAGAGTTGGAAGAGGAAAGGGGACAGATGAAAGGTGGCCTCTGGCAGGTGTAGACCCCCTTGGAGTGAAATCATTACCGAAGTCCACAGTGCTACAGCGCTCCAACTATTCTGACACAGCTCTGTGATCATGCATGCAGCCGTCTATTTGAAGGTCTCACATGGAGGTATTTCCAAAGCTGAGAAGTGCAGCCACACACAGCCTGCATTCCACGCAGGAACGCAGCCACAGGTCCACTCCTAGCCTACACCTGGGCATCTTCTTGGTGCCTCACAGCTAAGGCTTCCATGCACACATGCTTCTCAGAGAAACAAACAACACTGAGCTCTTCAAACAGCCCCCAGAATTATATGGAACATTCAGGCAGGAAGAAGGCATATCTAAGTCTACCTAGAGAAAACAAAGCAGAAATCACACTTGGTTTCTCCTTTTTCCTAATTTGGGCTCACACATCACTGGAAACATCAAGACTAAGCTGCTGGGAATCAGGACCAGAGCTATTTTGCCAACTCATCCTGGCTGGCAAAGCATCTGTATCCTACATGCTTCATGGTGGAGCAAATTCAGTTGAGAGCTTTATCAAAGAAGCAAATGAAGAATCTTGGGTATAAACTAGAGACAGTATCCTGCATGGATAACATTGATCTAGCAGTTTTCTGTTAGCAATGCTGAGTCTGTCTGGGGAAAGGAGCAAGGTCTCCATAATGTAGTTTGAGGACAGTACCTCCAGCTAAGAGCACTGACTGTTAAAACTGATGTGTAAATAAGTGTACTTAATTCCAGGCCAGTAAATTTACTCCAGGTAACAGGTTTCCTACCTGTGGAGTACTTTCTTCTTAGAGTCCCAATGTCTGACCCAACACTAGGAGACAGATAATTTGTGGTCGTCTTCCACCTCCGTTGCTCCTTGTGTGGCAGAGGAACTGGCAATCACCAAACATCAGCCTCAACACTTGTGGCTCTTCCTCACTGTGCAGTTTGCCTGCTTGGCATGCATGCAGTGGTTTTGCAATCCCTACCACTGGAGGATGAGCCTGTTGTGCTAGACATGCAATAACAGCTAAAGGAAGCCACTAGGGCCAGCATGGAGGGATTGGCTAGAAATGAGGCAGACGGGAGTGTGGCAGGAGCATCCTGGAGATGGACAAGCTACAAAGTCGCCACTTTCCCTCCCACATATGACTGTCTTCCAACCTTACATTAACAGTGCAGAGCATCATTCCGAAAGCAAGAAGCGAAAGGCAGGTCCTCTCCACAGGGCCAGAGGGGAAACCAGCCACGACAGGTAGGGGTGGAGGGTGTATGAACCACGCTCCCATCACCTGGTACTTCCCATCCTCATCAGCAGCCCCGATGGACCTAGAAAACAACTGCACTTGAGCAGTAAGATTCACCTACACTGCTGCCTCCTCCTCCAGCATCCTTCAGAAGTGTAGAATGCAGCAATAAAACTCAGGCAACTACCTAGGTTTAAAAGCTGAAAGCAATGAGGGCACTCAGCCTTAAGAGCCAAACAGGACAACTCTGCAGAGTGCATTACATCCAAAGACAACAATACCTTACGCACTGCTAAAAGCATTCTGGAGTTTTATTCTGACAGGTTTTCAGCCCCTGGCTTGACATCTCATATGAAAGAGCATCCTGCTGCATGAAGCCCCGTCAGACCCTGGACACTACTTCCATACTCATTCAAAGCAAAAAAAAATATCCCAGTACTGCCCAGATTATCATCAGTCCTGTTTTGGTAGCTCCTTAATTGTTCCTTAACCATCTCCCAGGCAACACGCCTTGGTCCCACTGAGCTCTCACAGTCTGCCAGGCTGATGGCAGGGACGGGTTGAGTGATGCACAAACCAAGAACATCTGCTTTGGTAGCCAGGTTGCACAGTGCTGGGGATGGCTCAAGGCAACGTGAATCTCAATGAATGAGCTTAAAAAGCAGGCTGCTCTTATGGACAGCTCAGAAGCATGAAGACCATGCTGCTGTAACTCAACTGCTGACTGTAAGCTGGCACGCAGGTCCCTTTCCACTACCCTCTAACACATTTGTTTTTGGCGGTGGTGGTATTTTCTAATTGTTTCCCTGTTAGCCTTTTCTCTTCCTCTTTCTCCCCCTCTCATTTTCTGTTATGCATTCACTGCCACTCTTTTTTCCTATCTGTGCCTTGACAATGTTTTCAGCAAGTTCCCTCGTCCTCATCTGTTCCAGCCCCAGCTCCCTAGCCTCAATTAAATTTAGCCTAACTACTTTGAGAGGTCATTAAAAAAGAAAATGAATTAATCTCTTTTTAACAACTGAAGCTAAACTTCTGGGTTTGCTGTTATGTTCTCCCCATTTTTTTCATCTGGTAAAAGGCCAAGAGCAAGGCAAAATATAAGGGACAGTGGCTTGCAGATGGGCGCAGCCCCTTGCCTCTCTCTGCAGACTTCTCCTTGGAGAAGCACCTAATTCAGACAAAGCCATTAGTGCTCCCTCACCATTCCCTGCAACATTGTCCAGTTTTCAGTCAGAAGCTACTTTGGAGCAAAACAAATGAACATTTTGTGATGTGGACAAGTAATCAAAACAGCACAAGGAAACTTGGGCTTATGACCAGTGATCTTACTCTAAACTTACCACCATATATGCCACCATCTCTTGTGTCATTATGGTTCCTGCACTGGACTGAGAACCTCCAACAGGTCAAGGCAGTGCTTTTCCTGCTAGCCAGCAAACATGACCAACAAATACATGTTTCACTTTTGTCTTTGAAGTGTCTCCTTCCAAAAAAGTTATATCTGCCAGTTGTACAGTAAGCAGTCTTGTTTTCAGAAGTTTCTAACTAGGTGTGAGATGCAGGGAATTGCAGAAGTCAGTGGTTACAAGAAGGCTAAAGTCACTAAGAAACTGAAGAGAATAAAAAGAACAAACTATTGGATATTGCAGGCTTGAAAGAACCAAGGAACAGATAAAACAATAGAAGCAGTATCAAGATGGATACGCTGGGGGAACCCAAGAAGCAGGATCAGAAAAAACATCCTAGGAGCACGCACGCTCACAGGGGATAACAGGCTGAAGTCCATTCGCTCACCTTGGCTGTTACAACAGCTGCATTACCCACTTCTAAGGTGAATACAGCAAGCTCCTCCCTCAAGGGTAATAGTGGATGGAGTGAAAAACCATAAAACCCAATCTGATTATTTTAGTTCTTCAAAAACAATCCCACCCCACTGGAGAACAGTGAGTCTCACCAGCCTTTTGCTGGCCAAGCCACCTATTGCTGCTCCTTGGACGCCAAATGCAAAGGAATCTAATCCTTCCACTGCTCAAGTCAATGGCTGGACCACAGAGCTCTCACTGAAAAGTTAAACTGCAAGTTAAATCTACAGTTGTCCCCACATTTCTGCTCCAAGCAACCTTTGGAACCTTTGTCATCAGAGCCCATGTCCCTGGCAAGCCTCCCAGAGCAACAGCAATCCCTTGCTTCCCCATCAGTGCCATATACCCCTCTTTCTTGGCTGAAGCCTTCTACGTTTCTGCCTGCCACACAGCCATACTCCTTAGTCAGCAGTAACTCTACAGCTCCATTCCTGACCTGGCTGCTACAAGCTTTGTGTACAACTCCTTACTCACTGACCACTCTCATGATACCCCTTTCCTAAATTCACTGCCCCACCCCAGACAAAAATCTCCTAAATCTTCCTTATGTCGTTGCTTTGAAACCCTTCTCGTTGACCATCTCATCTATCCCTTCTGCACTGTGCAGGTTACTGAACTCTACCCAACTACTACTCTGCGAAGCTTCTGTTGAGCTAGAGTACTTGTTATAAAGTACATGTAGCCTCAACTGAAAGAATGCAAGTATTGGAGAATCTATCACAGCATTAGGTAAATTGTTTGGACAAGCAATTAAGCACCATAATTACAGGTTCTCCTTTATGTCTGGTTTTAAATGTATCTGCCTCCACTTCCAACCATTGGATTTTGTTACGCTCCTGTCATCTGCATTACAGACCTGCCTCTCTTCCTTACGCGGATCCTTTCAGAACACAGCCAGGTCATTGGTTAAATCAAATCAAAACATTTAAATTAAGTATCAATTAAACTCACTGTAAAGAGCAGACTTCTCTTGATTCATTCATGTATATTTACTCTGAACTCTCTTCAATTTTTCACCTCCCTTTTATGAAATGGTGGATACTAGCGTAAGACCATTTTTTCAAGAATGGTAACTTAAAATGAAAGGGGTAAAATGATTAATAATATCAAAGACAAAAACCAGACTAAAATCAGCTGTGGCTGCCTGAGGTTCTGTTATCCTTCCTTCCTTGGAAACATTAGTCATCACCTACTTTTGGAGGCAGAGGATAAGACCAGACTAACCATGATAAATAACATTAAGAGCAAAGAGTGGAATCAGGCTGCATAAATAAGGAAAACAGCGTGCTCTGGTTCTATCATTAGGACGATCTTAATGCCGTAAGTTCAGAAAATTTTAACCGTGAAAGAATACACTGTAGCAGAGGAACTGGAATCCACGAATCCCAAGATGAAACCACATTATCTAAAAATGTCAGACCAGGAATATGAATAGAAGATAATATCAGCCAGTAATAAAAGCCTGACAAGGTTTTTTGTTCCTTTTTTCTTCTTTTATTTTTTTTTTAATGTGTGGGCATAAGTGCTTATTTTTGCTTTTAATTACAGGATGTCATTCACCTTTGAGAAGCAAAGGTAAAACAAAGAGGGTTCCAAGTCAATTTAGACTCACATCAGATAAGCAATGGAAGGGTAGAGTACCAATTTGTCTACTCTTAGTACATTCATCTCTGAGACAGGCTGGCTTTTCTGTGATTAGACTGTACCCAAATAAATCTTCATTTCATTTTCATATTTATAACATGGACCAAATACTCCTTGGATGTTGATGGACTTTGCCAAGACAGAAGAATTTGTCCCTGAGTTAATTAAGCTAATACCTCATAGTGGGTAGCAACAGTGTTTAACAAAAAACGGGCAACAACAGTTTGTGCTTTCAGACAGTCTGCTCTCTCTTTCATCCCACTCCTTCCTAAACGCACTGGCTTGACGCAGGTCCATAATGTTCTTCATATCACCCGTGCACAGTTAACCATCACTCCTAAGGCCAAGGGATTGACCAGATAAGGGAATCAGGACCTTGTTTGTTGACAATAGATGCAACTGGAAGCCCTACTGCAGTTTCTCTCTGATATTACTCAGGAACACAATGAAGACATCCCATTCCCTGGGTAACCCAAGTTTGTCTCCAAGGGTTTACAAGAACCATGTGTAGAAAGGCAGGCTGCAATCCTCCCCACACTCCCGTCTCTTCTGTCCATGTAAAAGAACACAAAGAGTAAACTTTTGATCACCTGAGTTTTAAAGATCAGCTCTAGCACTGAACCAAGGGGACATCCTTCATGATGCAAAATCATGCCACACATTTCCCCTTTCAGTTAGAGGTGCAACCTACAAGACTGGATGTTTCTACTCTAAGGTTACATGTCTTCATTTTTTTGCCTGAAAATCCCAAAAGCGTAAACCCAAATGCCCTGGTAAAAAACAGTTCTTTGCTTTGTCCTCATCACCTCCACTCCACTAATTAGCCAAAGGCAGTAATTGAGGCTGAACAGAGAGTTTGTTCCTTACAAACTCCCAAAGCTGTTTGTTTCTCTTGGCACTGTTCCCCTTTGAATGTTAAATGAATTTATTTCTCCATTTATGGCCAATGATCTTTAGCCATGATGCTTTCCTGCTTCTTGTGGCCTCCAAAAGAGGATATAATGTCAAATTTCTGGTCTCATTAGAGGTCTTTAACCAAACATAGGAAGTGCCATAGGTACTTACAAACTCAGCCCAAGCTCTCCTGGGATGTCTTTCCCATATGGTACTAATTACCCTCATCAATTTTACACCATATGGGAAATTATGTGATTTGGGGAATTGGGATTCCTTTTGAACTCCCTTAATCATTGCCAATCTGCACAACATCTCACTGAGTTTAAGTCCTGTAATATTAACCAGCCCAAAGAAGCTCCTCCCTCAGACGCCTCCAGTGGTAAACTGATTCTGGTCCTTCATGCTCCTCAAACATTCTGTGAGCAACCAGGAGAACAATAAGGCTGCAGGAACAACTCTGAGCACCGGGAATCCTGTGAGTGGGGCTGACATGACCCTCGTCACCAGTGAGCAGTGGAGAGCTAACAGGACTCAAGGAGAGCCACCAAGTGACTCTGTGATGTGACAGAGAAGAATGGAACAAGCTGTCACCCTCCAGTGACTGCCTTAATGACCGTATGCAATCTTGGTGCATATGGACTCCAACTCCTTGTGGCACATCTCTCCCTCAGATCAGCTTTCTTTGCACCCTTTTTATACTGTTTATGGACATTTCTTGACGCTTTGCTTTAGTCTTTCACAGAAGGTGTCAGTTGGAACAAGTTTTAACTATCCCTCTCCCCCCAGACCCAGAGTTTCCTCCAATTGCCTGGAAAAGTGAGGGTTTTATTATCTTCAGCTCAATTCCCTCTAATTAAATTTAAAAATTAAATAAATAAATAAATCAGAGCCACTTCTTCACTTAAACAGGACTGAAAGCATTCACCAATTTCCTGCTGTGGGACATCACTAATGTAATCACAGGAATTAAAGGAGAAAGAAACCTAGTTAGAGCGGTGCTTGTGCTGAATTGTTCCTCGAAGCATATAATCTACTATCATATCACTCTGGCTTTAACAGCTTCAATCAAATTTCCATGGGATCTTCTATAAGACCTGATTTAAATTCACAGTTCGTCCTGCTTTGAGCAAGAGGTTGGCCCAGATGACCTCCAGAGATCCCTTCAAAAATCAATTATTCTATGACTCTAAAAACACAGACTTCCAGCTGTGACTTTATCTGCACCCAAAAGGGTTTGCAGCGGTACAGCTGTATCCCACTTAAGATATGCCAGCAATATCACCTACTGGCAACGCAACATTATATTCCTTATTCTCTAGTTGCAATGGTTCACAAGTGAACACAGCATGTGCCCATTCTTTTAACTGAATAACCAATACTTGGAAAGTAACTTGCCCCCCCCCCCCCACCCACGCCGACTCAGCCCAAGCTCTCCTGGGATGTCTTTCCCATATGGTACTAATTACCCTCATCAATTTTACACCATATGGGAAATTATGTGATTTGGGGAATTGGGATTCCTTTTGAACTCCCTTAATCATTGCCAATCTGCACAACATCTCACTGAGTTTAAGTCCTGTAATATTAACCAGCCCAAAGAAGCTCCTCCCTCAGACGCCTCCAGTGGTAAACTGATTCTGGTCCTTCATGCTCCTCAAACATTCTGTGAGCAACCAGGAGAACAATAAGGCTGCAGGAACAACTCTGAGCACCGGGAATCCTGTGAGTGGGGCTGACATGACCCTCGTCACCAGTGAGCAGTGGAGAGCTAACAGGACTCAAGGAGAGCCACCAAGTGACTCTGTGATGTGACAGAGAAGAATGGAACAAGCTGTCACCCTCCAGTGACTGCCTTAATGACCGTATGCAATCTTGGTGCATATGGACTCCAACTCCTTGTGGCACATCTCTCCCTCAGATCAGCTTTCTTTGCACCCTTTTTATACTGTTTATGGACATTTCTTGACGCTTTGCTTTAGTCTTTCACAGAAGGTGTCAGTTGGAACAAGTTTTAACTATCCCTCTCCCCCCAGACCCAGAGTTTCCTCCAATTGCCTGGAAAAGTGAGGGTTTTATTATCTTCAGCTCAATTCCCTCTAATTAAATTTAAAAATTAAATAAATAAATAAATCAGAGCCACTTCTTCACTTAAACAGGACTGAAAGCATTCACCAATTTCCTGCTGTGGGACATCACTAATGTAATCACAGGAATTAAAGGAGAAAGAAACCTAGTTAGAGCGGTGCTTGTGCTGAATTGTTCCTCGAAGCATATAATCTACTATCATATCACTCTGGCTTTAACAGCTTCAATCAAATTTCCATGGGATCTTCTATAAGACCTGATTTAAATTCACAGTTCGTCCTGCTTTGAGCAAGAGGTTGGCCCAGATGACCTCCAGAGATCCCTTCAAAAATCAATTATTCTATGACTCTAAAAACACAGACTTCCAGCTGTGACTTTATCTGCACCCAAAAGGGTTTGCAGCGGTACAGCTGTATCCCACTTAAGATATGCCAGCAATATCACCTACTGGCAACGCAACATTATATTCCTTATTCTCTAGTTGCAATGGTTCACAAGTGAACACAGCATGTGCCCATTCTTTTAACTGAATAACCAATACTTGGAAAGTAACTTGCCCCCCCCCCCCCACCCACGCCG
>NW_015090872.1:5723788-5790800 GCF_001431845.1 Calidris pugnax | reverse complement strand
GCCCCCCCCCCCCCAACACCGCTGCATCAACACTTCTGGTTTTTGCCAGCAGATCCACACCAGTTTGGGATGTGTCTTTTGTTTTATGTACTAAAATCACTACAACTTCTACAGTATTACTCAGGAAGAGTACAGGAAGACAGCAAGTCCATAGTAGAGATTGTAAAGACATGAGAGTAAAGAACAGTCTCTCTGCTACAAAGATGTTTGACAGGTTAATATCACCATGAATAGTTCATTAGATACCAACCCAATATCACATTCTTTCTTACACGAAAACCCTGCTGCTTGGACACCCTTTCTTAAATTTCCTTCTTAGATCATTTCTCTTGTATCAGCTTGAATAGTGGAAAAGGTAGAAGGGCAAACTAAACATAAAACTTCTTTTCTTTCCCAATATAATTGCATTAGTAGTTTTGGGATTAGATGGAGGCTATTTGAATTTGACTGCTGCTGCAAAACACACACATAAAAGCTGATGAACAAGATCTTCCTTTTACAGCCATGTCACATTCTGGTGTTGGATGACAAACTAGGCTTTAAAATCCCAATAAATTGAACTTGACTGGCCCATGTGCATTGAAACAAAGAGATAGCACTGGCTCCCCGGAGATATATCTATCTAATCTAATCCAGCTATAATGACTGCATTACAATTTCACCAGAGAGCAGGCTGGTTCTTGACTTCTGTGGTATGAGACAATCCTCAGCCACTCCAAACACAATCATATTGGATAAAACAGTAATCCAAGGCCTCAGCTACTTGTGGTCACAAAAAACCCCAGGGCAACTGCAATAGAGGAGGGAGACCTGGTGGCCGGCCCAAAATGCTTACTCAAATACAGCAAAGTTTGTGGTTGAACCTTAAGAGCTGCCCCAGGAGGTATCTCTAAGCCAGACAAATTTCTTCCAATTTTTAAAGCTCCTCTTCCTGATAACTTGACCTACAAGTTTGTGAGGTTGTTGCTACACCACAAAGAAAAGTATGAGATGGATGTTTCAGAATTTTCTGTATGAGAGAGGAAACAATATTAACAAGGACAGTAAAACAGGCAGAATGATGCAGAAAAGTTATTTTGGGAGCCTCAGACCATGAGCTCCCTTACACAAATACTGTTTTCCTGCACACAATTTATTTTCAAGATCCCTCTGCCAAAAAAGCTGCTTTTATTCCTTCTATGCCCATATTCATTGTCTTGCCTATAGCACAGCGCAGTACTTGGCTTCCTACTTCAGCAAGGCACTGCCAAGCAACACGGAGCTTATACATCAAATAAAATGGTTAAGGGACTGGACTTCTCAACCAATGGAGACATTCTGGAATGAGGCTTATCAAGAGAGTCTCACATAAGAGAAAAGAAATCAGCACAACAAGAGATGGCAAGGTTAAAGCTGTTAGAGCAAGCCCAGGCTGTTTGGATGCTGATGCTGGCTGTAAACAAGAAGGAACCGTGCAGAACTAACATTCAGCTCAGCAGTGAGATATCAACAAGACCCCAGTGGGACCAAATGTGACTCTGGCAGCATATTGACACATAGATAATTGTATTAGCTTTGCAGAGCGCTGTGTGTACATGTCTCAGCCTGGGGAGAAACAGCAGGGATCTGAGCTCAGTAGAGAGCGGGACACCCATACAGAGTGAACAAGGAAACAGTGCAGAGCTTGAGGTCCTATACAGCAAGGCTTGCGTGGGTGTAGGTGGGTTGTTTGTTTTTTTGTTTGGTTGTTTTTTGGGGTTTTATTTGTTTGTTTTGTGTTTGGTTTTTTTTGGTTTTTTTTGCTTTTACGATGGGTTCCCTGCACTCCACTTCTCCTCTAAAAAGCTGTGATTGGAGGAAGAATCAGCTACCACTGTCATAGAACCACAGAATGGTTAGAGTTGGAAGGGACCTTAGAGATCATCGAGTTCCAACCCCCCCACCATGGGCAGGGACACCTCCACTGGAGCAGGTTGCTCAAAGCCCCATCCAACCTGGCTTGAACACTTCCAGGGATGGGGCAGCCACAGCTTCCCTGGGCAACCTGTTCCAGTGCCTCACCACCCTCACTGTAAACAATTGTCCCCAAAAGAAAACATATCTGCTCTTGGCAGTCTGAACCCCAAACTGTCAAGAGGATTTCTGTTAATGTAAAAGGAGCTGCAGCCCAGAATATGGTCACCACATGGATCCCACTCAAGAAGGATGCAAGTGTGGGACCAACACCAATATAACCTTCTTGTGACACCTCAAGGGGCTGGCAATACAAACCAGACTTTGAAACAGTGATGCCTAAAAAGCAAGCAATTAAATCAATTAATGGACAGGAGCTGTGTCCAGGATCAAAAAAATTTTAATCCCTGATTCTTTTCCTCACACCGGATCCATTTAACTTTTCCTCCTAAGTTCCTCAGCCATCCTGAAAGTCACAGCCCCAAGTATAACAAACCCCTGGATGACTTCTCCTCCTTCCTGAGAACTGCACCAACCTGTGCCTTGTTTCTAGCAGCTCAGCCCATGGCACCTTGCAAATAATCAGGGGAAATAGCCTTTTTCCTATGGAAAATCCTATATCCTAATACACAGAAGAGTGATTGCTGCCAGATGGCTGGCAACTGGTGCTGATAGAGAGACAGCTAATGGAAGCAAGATACTTGAGTGCATGAAAATTGTAGGAAAGGAAGTACGCAGACCCCTTCATATAAACAGTTAGAAAAAAAGACTACATTTCTCCGAGTTTCACAACAGGTGATTTGACATCATCACTGAGCACTCCAATGTATTCTTGTCTCCCTTTTGCAACACAAAGCAAAAATAAAGATTTAAGTGCCTCCTCCTTTAAGAAGCTGAAAGCCTGCAGTACTGCCAGGAAAGAAAGAGGATCTCTGCAGGTTACCAACTCCTGCTTTTAGCAGGAGACTGGACTATCACCAACACTAGATAGGGCTTGCTGTGGCTTTGTCCTTGAAAACCTCAAAAATGGAGAATCCCCTGCTACCTGGTGACTTGTTCGAGTGTTGCACTATTTTCTCAACGAAAATGTTTTTCCCAACTCTCCAGCTGAAACTCCCCATCAACTATGCACATCCACAGCATTTTATTTTGCCATCTGGACACAAGCATTTGGCTCCGTCATCTTCATAACACTCCTGACAATAGCTACAGGCTGCCATTGGATCACTCCATTGCCTACTCTCCATCAAAGACAGGATACAAAGCTTCCTCAGCTTCTTCTTGTACACCATGTGCTCTAGATCCTTGACTGCCCCTCCTCAAGACCCTCTCCAGCTCTTCAACATCCCACTTCAGCTGGAGGACTCAAGACCAGATAACAGCCTTTCCTGTAGGGCATAAAGGCGAACAGTAACTCATCTCAGTCTACTGTTCAAGCTTCTCCTGAAGCAACCCCATATCCAGTTTGCTTTATTAGCAATGATAGCACACATCGGACTCATATTTGACCTGTTCCCTACCACCTACTCCAGGTCCTTTCATCAAGGAACAAGGAAGAATAAAGGGCATATTTTGAGATGGTGCCTAAACCGGAGGAGCTCTATAAGGTCCATGGTGACATGGATAGAAGGGTAAGTCATCAGGTGACGTTAGCTACCCCAATGGTATTTGCAATAAATACAACATAGAGCTCATTGAGAAGACAGCTTTTCAAAGAGTCTGTGTTCTGTAAGCATGGGGAAATGGGTGAAGAGGAATATTAAGAGCAAAGGCAAGCATGCCATGACACTGTAGAGCACATCAAGATAAAGCTCTGTTTTAGTAATCATAGGGCATTAGTTCTGCTCTGAATAGAAACTTGTGACTGAAGATAAGTCCTTGAGATTTGGTTTTCAATTCTTCTTTGAAACTCATAAAACCACTGAGCACCAGCCTAGGAAACTGTTCTTCTTCCCTTTTATCTCAGTGTCCATTCATTCAAGAATAGTTATACTCAAAGCTCTGGGAGATAATTCCTCAGCTGGTGCAAACCACAGTGCCAGCGATGAAGTTAACCCAGCCAGGCATCCACACTGGCCTTGCAATCTCGCTAAACAAACTCATCATATCAAAAAGCTAACTCCAGTTGCTCCCCTGCTATCACATTGGTGTCTGCTGGTTTTGACAACCCAAATTAATCGTTTATCGTCCTTCCCAGAAATCAGTATGCAGTTTTGTTGTGAGTTTCCATACCAGACTGGCCACACTGGTTCCCTAGACGTGAAACAGCTCAAATCTGACAGTCTGCAGGAAAACATTACAGCACTCATCTATCTTCAGTGCACCTTCTCAGACGAGAATGTGGGGGGTGGTGGAAGAGAGGAAATGAATCATGAGCAGAGGGAATTTTTGGAGGGAAGGAAGAACAAAACTTTTAATGTATCTAGAGACAGTGATACACTGCTGCGTTTTAGCCACTGCTGGAAACCACTTGTGTTCTGCTTTCTAACTGCGCAAGGGCAGCTGGGCCACGCAGCTGGTAAGTGCACACACAGCTCAGTTAATCAAATGCCCTCTAATAGTTGCTACCGCTATCTCACGGGTCTAAGCAAAGCCTGTTCCCACACGCAACGAAGTGTCTGCAAGGCGTCTCAGTGTGCCTTTGCCGTGTAACACACGGATTTCTCTCGCGAAGTAACACGGTTGCCAACACCTTAATCATTCCACGGGGACCTTCAGCCCTGCCAGCCCCTTAAGTGGTTCATTACCTCCAGCGCACTCCTGCAGAGCCCCCATCCCAGGTGAGCGGTGTGAGCACAGCTCTCTGCCAGGTACAGGAAGCAGACTGAACCGCGGGAGATCAGGATCCGTGCAGATCAGGTCTAACAGCCTATCTACCACCACTCTTTGTTCCCGCGAGTTTGGCCTCGTTTACTGCAAAATATCTAGGACAAAAGGCACGACAGCAACAAGAAACCACCTTTGAGACTGAAATTATTGCATGTTTCTTTTCATGAGATCCTGTGGGAGAAAAGATGCTCGCTCCTCTGCACGGACTCTCTAAGTGGCTGTGGAGACCAGCCAAATAACATAACCGAGGCACCTGAGTTGCATGCACATCCCCAAAGCTTTCTTGTTTTTAAGTTAGAAACTGCTGCCTCAAGTCATAAAAATACTATGTTTTGAAATTGTATTGATATGTTCTTGGCACAGAAAAAAAAATAAAGTGCAAATGCAACCAATACGGAAACTTGAGCTGCCCTTTGTTTCTGCAGGACTTAAAACACTAAGGGAAAAACCTAAGCAACAAATTAAATTGATCCATGGAAAGAGGCAGCCTGTTAGGACTGGTACACAGACACCTATTTCAAAACTAGCTTGAGCACATGGAGGCATAACTAACCCTTTGAAGTTTCTAGGTTGCTCCCATCAAGTTCCTTGAGATGACACTGCTGAGGACGTCATCCTGAGGAATCACCTTGAAGGCAAGTCCCTTTTTAAAGCCAGCTACCTCAAAGACATTTTTTGTGAAGCAACAACCAGGAATAACGTTTCACTTGCTTTCTTCATGCCAGCTCTGCCCTCCCTCCTCTGCAGCCCCCTCTACAATCCATTGCCCTTCCAATTGGAGTTATGATCTAATGGCACAAGATGATACAGAAAGGTTATTTCATCATGCAAGGAATATGAACATATGCACATATGTATGCATAGACATGTGCACATCCCTGTTTTTTGGATTCTACATCACTTGTTCAGGAAACTGGTAGAGGGAAAGAATAAGGAGAGAAACCAACAGTTGCTCACATGGATCAACACTTCCAGGCTCTCTCTTTTGCAGCTCATCTCACTCATACTTGTGGTTTCAACATGTGATTCACATTAGGCCCCTCTGCTCTCCATTTGATGGTTCTGTTGAACAGATGTGAATTTATTTAGTCACAGAGCCTGCTCTTTACACTGCCTCTTTGTAGAACAGATGGGATTTTTTTTTTCCTTTCTGTTCAACAATATTCAGATAATGATCATACCCAGTGCACAGGTTTGCTTGACGATTTCATATGAAAAGGAACAACACATGAAGGCAGACATGATCTCACAGGAGCTCTCTTCAGCCGCTAGGACACACCATGAGAGGAGATGGTACTAATGGAGAGTGCCAAAGTCCAACACCAGCAACATCTAGAGAAGCCCAAGATCTCAGGGATCCCTGAGGCCAGCCCCATAACTTCGGGTGAGTAAGTGACACACACCGCACCTAGCAGGGTCAGGAAGACACAACTCCACTAACCACCCATCGCAAAGAGCGTCTCCCCACATGAAAGCTCTGGTGGAAGAGCGAGATGAAGGGTAAGCTCCTGCAATATTCATGGGGACATGAAACCATGTCCATCTCCTGGGACTCCTCAGCATGGTGAAATAGCCTGGAAAAGCTATTTGCTCCCTGTGTGGGCATTCTTCTTTCTGCACTGAGAGTGCCTTTGGCAACGGATGAAGCAGAACTGCACAAAGGCCCTCTCAGAGCAGAACAAGACTGCCCACATGAGAAGTACGCTCGGAACGGCTATTGCACTTTAAATTCACACCCTGGCTTTGTTTCGCAATTCTCCCCCTGTGCAGAAAGGCCCTAGGCCTCAGATTCAATTTCTGCCCATATTATCAATAGCTGAGCACCGCTCCCATCCGAGGGTAGGATATGGCCTGTACAAGAGGCCAAAGTACAACCTGGGAGAAGGACAAGCTTCACACTTGCTTGGCGCTACCCCACATATGGATGGGCCTCTATACTGCTTTAATAACTGAACACCGATGACTTCACCCTCGCAAACGGCCCTGCTATGTGGGTAAATGATCTCTGCTTTGCCACAGAAACCAGGCCCAGGATGTGTACACATGGCACAGGCAAATGCCATGCCCACACCTGTGCAAGGATCTAATCCCTTTCCAAAAGCTGCAGCCTTGTCCCTGAGTCACGGCTTTGCCCTCCACGCATTGCCCACTTGTTACAGGGATGACCTCAGTTTCTAGGACTACTTAGGACTTTCATTAACTCACCAGAAAAAAAAAAACAAAAAACAATAAACATATATATACACATACAAACACACACTTTAAATGTGGTCATATTGAAACTTGGGTTATCTGGAGAATGAGACTCCAAGTTTCAAAAGGGAAGCAAAAGTGGAATTCTCTGCTTGAAAGTCACCCGGGACACAGCCATTAACACCCCCTCCCTAGGGGCTCTAAAGCTGAACATTTAGAACAGTAGAAAAATATGTGTGGCTTTTCTTTTGGGAGGGTGGGCATACAATTAGGCAGTATTAAAAAGCTAGTAGTTATTAGGCAGTAAAATATTTTCAATAAGAGAAGACTGGAACTGAAAAGGACAGCTGAGCTCCTTGCAGGGCAACAGGCACTTCCAGCTACAAAGCACCTTGTGTCTTCTGAGAGCTTTTTCTTTCTTTTTTACTTTTTCCCTTTTTCTTGGCAAGTTGTGAGCAACACCAATATAATTTTCATTCCTATTAAATGATGATGCTATCCAAATATTCTATGTATGGACCATACAACAGCTCTTCACTCTTTTGTACATCTTAGGAAAAAACAACAAAGCAAAACACTGTGAAAGGGAGACTTTCACGAGCATAAAGCAAATTTATGTGACCAATTCCCAGAGGCTGGTTGCCTAACCTTCAGTATGAGCCTTCAATAACTTTCTCTGAGCAGTCGGAACAATGGGCTTGCTTTCCTCCACCTAAGTAAAATGAAATTCCCTCCCACTTTGCCCCACCTGCTCTGCAGACCTGGTGGGGCTGGTGCTCCTGCTGAGGCAGGACCAACGACAATACAGAACATGGCATCGTGGAACAGGGCTGCTCTGCCACCCTTTCAGGCCACATAGGAAATCTTTCCAGGCATCACTCTCCATCTGCATCTGTCACCTCCATCCAGACACTGGGGACAACATTTAGCCCCTTCTTTACAACACACTGAGCTCAGAGACAAAAAAGCATTCTGTAGGGGCCATCCCAGTGCAAAGTGCACAGAGCTGAAAGGCATCCAAAACGCAAAAGTACAGATATACAGATTTCAGTGGAGGGTTAACACTGACGGGGAGTAGAGCTATCTCGGCTGGGGAAAGCTCATGATGGATAGCAGTGAGCTGTTCAGAAGGAAATTAAGAAAACATTTTGAATGCCCTCCTAAAAAGGAACAAATAGGACCAACACTTCAACAGAAGGGGATTTTTTGCATCTCTGAATGATAGCGCTTCGCTTTTATGGCCTGCGGCTGCTTGGGAAATTCAAAGCTATTTCTCTGAAGAATTCACTTGGACAAGCTTTATGGCTTTGATCAGTTAACTATTTTTTAATGCTAATCTACCCCAGTGATATTTGTCCTCCTTTTCCCCCATGTGCACAGAAGCACAGACACAGACAAATACTACACAAAAGCAAACATTAGCCAGATGAACAGCCAGGAACAATGACATCCAGAGCCCATAACCAAACACCAACTTCATTCTGTTTTATTCTTTTCTCTTCTAGCAGCTCAAGATCCTTTGGCCCAGTATGACCTGCTAATGGAAATTTAGGAATCAAATTTCAGTGCCCAGCAGGTATAATGCTCACACAGTGATTTGGCCACAACTATTCTCACTCAAGTAAAAAATTTAAATAGTTTCCCCTAAAAGTTGCAATAAAACATGTGACTGAAAGGCCTTATTTAAAACTTAACACAAATCCTGGGCTGCAAGTAGCCCAAGTGCTGCCCCAGATGAACAAATAGAGGTGCAGAAACAGCTATTTGCTTACACTTATGGAGCGAAGATTAAAAATTAGGCAAGAACAAGAATGAAGTTACCAGACACTCGTCATCTCACTGGAATTGCTCTAACCTCCCCCTTAATCTCAGACTTACAACCTGAGCACCACACTAAACAAAACTCCATTTACAATCTCAGCATACAGATTTGTCTCCTTATTTAGGGCACCAAAGTCTAACTGTGTACCAGTAACACACCAAGTACCTAAGCCAATACTCAATTATCTGTCATATTAGTTGCACTACTGTGACATCCTATAACATATATAGCAGTCACTATACCAAAAAACCCCTGCATATTTAAGGGACAGTCCCTGTTCTGCAGTACCTTTGGTATTCAGGCTGCTATCTAAACTTTGCTTGCTGTCTTTGGGTAACAGATTCAGGCAGTATTTCCTGTGGCAGAGAATTACACAGGCTGATTACCCTCCACGGAAAAGTGAAGAAATCCTGGAAGCAATTTTCTGTCTCAATTGTTCCCAGAGCCCAGGAACAATCTTTTAGCCCTCTCCCTATTTTCTGCTCAATGCCATCCAGGCTCAGCGGGCAGAATCTATCACACCACTGCCTCGGGTCTGGGTCCTACAAACACTCACCCAGGTGAAACTTTACACATGAGTAGCCCCACATACTTCAACCAGCACCAGCCTTGGACTTGGCCACAAAGTTTTTAGAGGACAAAAAGAACAGAATGAGATAGGCGAGACACTCAAAGTACCTGAGGAATGTGCAGTCCTATGTAGGACCAGACTTACCTCAACAGCATAACACAGCTAAAGTGTTTCTGATGCACATTTCTTAACCTAGCTCTTTCAAAATTCATTACCAGAATTTTAAAGGAAGTCAGGAAGAAGCAGCTGTACCTGGGAATTGTGTATCACAGGTAGAGCTCATAAGACAACAGATGATTTTCTCAAAGTAAAAATTTCATTACCATGGAAAAAAAAGAAAAAAAAGACAGATATTTTCTATGGTGAAAAAATCCCCATACCATTTTTAAGAGAAAAATCTAAATGCTCATGGTTTTCTACCAGAGCCTGAAAGCATTCCCATGCAAAACTACCATCCCAGAGCTGACGGCATTTGCAGGTGTGGAAGGCTGGTTTCCAGTTTCTGAAGCACTCACATAGACTACACACCCCAGGAGGCACCACCATGCCAGTGCATCAGGAACTCCCAGGCTGCATGGAATGAGGGGATGTGGTTTGGCTACAAGACTGACCCACAAGGATGGGGAAAGGATGGGTACTACATACCAATCCGCACCCCTCCATGTATGCTGCAGCACTGACTCCAAATTTGTATTTGTCAACATCTTGACAACAAATAATTTTCACCCGTGTATACACCCACACTCAGAATTAATCATATCAGAACCTTATTTTCCATCCAGAAGAGTTTTGACAGAAAATGTTCAATTTGCCCTAATCAATGGGACTTAAGCATCAGTCAAAATATTTTCTTGACTTGACACATCAGTGCCAGAGCGGGAGAACAAGCTCTTTAGAAGATCTGCTTCCAAAGGCAGGTACTGACCTTTGAGTTGTGTTATTACTTTTTTTAATACAGGTAACATCTAAAATACTGTTATTTTTCAGCTGATGCTGCTGGGAGAGAAGAAGGGAAGGGGGCTGTGTACCTGCTGCAGAATCACATGGCCAATCTTAGTTTTCAAATGAGGAATTTGGTAGTAAACAACCTTTTCCTTGTACACAAACATTTTTAATTTCATGCCCTGCTAATCATACATCTGTTAGAGCTCCTTTTCCATCCATTGCAGTAATGATAATAAAGGAAAAATCATCGCACTAACAATGTGGTTTGTCTAAAATTAAAATTGAATAATAATCAATTGTCCTCCACGGGATGACGGAACGCAGTGAACAGCAGCACTTGCTCGATGAAGGTGACAAAGACACAGTATGAAAAGTGACACCTTCACATCAGCTCTGTCAGTGGCCCTCACTGCTGGCAGCCCCTCTTCCCTGGGCACGTTCATGTAAGAGTTTCTGGGACTGGCTTCACCAGACAGCTTCTCTCAGGCTTCCTGGTGGTCCACGCCAGCCACCACCACCAGCAGAGCCTCTCGTGCCATCATTCTGCACCCACCAACCATCTTCTTCCCCACTTCTTTTCCCCTCTATTTTCTATCAGCAGGATACTACTGTGGAGGTGCCACAGCAATGCCTCCACCTTCCCAAATCTCTTTCCACCAGTGAGACCCAGTGAGCCTCACCGTATCAAACTTCAGACATGTTCAGCGCCCCTACCTGTGCCTTCCACATATGAGATCTGGCTAATGTGCTACTCAGAAGTGCACCTAAATATGCAATTAAACCCCTGAAAACAAGTTCTTATCATCTCTTCAATAATGTTAGTGAAATTTTTTACGATGAGACACTGGAACAAGTCGCCTAGAGCAGTTGTGGACGCCCAATCATTGGAAGTGTTCAAGGCCAGGTTGGATAGGGCTTTGAGCAACACAATATAGTAAAAGATGTCCCTGCTTACGGCAGGGGGGTAGATTAGATGATCTTTAAAGTTCCCTTCCAACCCAAACCTTCCTGTGATTTTATGATTTCAAAATTTACTGTCTTGCATTGCCCACACTTCTGGATTGCTGATACACAGCTTGTGCCTTTTTAGACTCCTCCTATTCCCATAGCTGTGCTGGGCTAACTCCAAATCAAAAATATTGCACTTGTAAGACCTACGCAACGGTAACCACGAGTTTTAATAAGCAGTGGGAATCCATCTGGAGCCCCAGGTCATGTGGCACAAAGACGTTATGGGCAGAGGTACATGGCTCTGCTACACCTGAGACTCCTCTCCGGCCTCCGGTCTTCCCATTAGCATGCCGAACCCTCTCCTTCCAAAGGCTGTTTTCCAAAGCACAGTTATCTACATAAGCTCTCCCTTGTCTTCAAGTGCAGTTGTTTGAGTAATCGGCTTTGAGGAGACTTCTGAGTTAACTAATATCAATTAATTACTCCCATTTTACAGATAAGCAAACAAAAGAACAAAAAACGGGAAGTACCCTGATCTAAATTCACAGAGGGAAGTTCAGGGCACAAACACACTCCTTGACCTGGGTCCAGAATAATCAAAGCCACCAGGGAAAGGACCTTGGCATCCCCAGCCCCCTGGCTCCTCCTCCAGGAGCAACACCAACCCTGCCCTGCACAGCAGCCCTTTCAGCTCATGGGAGGATTCACAGGCTGCCTTAAGATGTTTATTTTACTTGTCCCTTCACGCTAAAGCTATAGGGATTAGAAATGCTACTGTACAAGCCAGCTTTTTGTTACTCAAGAGACAGCTTTACCCCCGCTGCCCCAAATGCTGAGTTATACCTGGAGGCATCAGTGCTCCTCCAACGGGGCTCATTTCCACCAGCGCTGCTGCCTGAGCCCCAGCACGCAGCAAGCCTGGGGCAAACCCTGGGGACACAAGGTAAAGGTAAACCAGGCTGTACCTAAGGCTAGGTGACCACGATCAGCACGAGCACAGGCATTGATACCATCCCATCTGTCAATATGTAAAAGCATTCAGCTCCGGATTCCTCCGACCTCTAATCAAAGTGCATTCAGTCAAACAACTCTACCAGAATTAACAGTGGAAAGGGAGGGGGAAGGAATAAAAAAAGACTTTGTTGAGCAAAAGTACTCTGAGACACATTTGATGTAATAGTCATATGATTAACAAACTGTCATATCAAAGTTTTCTGCAAAGTAGGAACACTCTGACAGTTCATATTTTAAAAACTGACATTTTGATTCATTACTGTAAATAGCACTCTGCATTAAATATTGTGACAAGGCATACAGTGTATTTTTTGAGCTCTATAACATTTAGGAAGTACTGGATTTTTTTTTTTTTTTTAAGCATGTATAATATCAAACGCAGTTAAAGCAGAACTCCAAGAAAGCTTCTAGAGGAGAGAATCATTATTTCTGAAATAACCTACTTCTCTGCCGTCATCTCAAGCACTGCTGGGAACTTTGGCCCACAAGGATCTTAATGTACTGTTTGCATAATAAAATAGGGAATTGTCTTGCGGAACAAAAGAGCTATAAGGAAAGTGGCTACATTAAATAATGTAAAATTACTCACTAGCAAATCATTCTGAAGTTGGCATAAGAGGAAGAACACTAAAAGGTGCTGAATTACCACTCAGAATATGAGAGTGCAGGTTCATAACCAAGATAAACAACATGATGCCCAAATGACTGTCCAAATGTGCACCCTGCTTATCCCCTCAGCCTTTAGCCACATGTTTTGACCCGTCCTCTGTCTCACCACTCACACCTATAAAGGATAAAAGTGACCATACGGGCAGAAATGAGGGCTGGGGACACATGGACAGCAGGACCACCTCAACTAGCAATTGTACGAGCTCACACTGGTTGAACCTGTTCATGAAACCACCCCTGGGTTAATTTACTGCCCATCTTCCCCGACATTTAGAGACCACTATATCCTTCTCAGCAGCCCTGTTTTGTCTATTTAGATTGCGAGCTCTTAGGGACACAAGGTGTCTCTCCCTGTTCACGCCTGTGCAAGGAGACCTCAGCCAATCTGTAAAACCTGCTGAAACCCAAACGTGGGCAGAGAGCTGCTCCCAATCCCTGCAGCCCAGCAGAGCCGTGCTGGTGGCAGGCAGAGGCAGGGCAGGCAGCACCCCCTCACTGACAGGGCGAGCGGGAAGAGCTGCCCAGGCAGAGCTATCGAGGACTCCTCCTTGCACAGGAGTCCACAGCAGGGCAATTCAAACTATAGGGATGCTGCGAGCCACCAGAACCAACCCACCTGCCAAAACCACTTAATCCCCTTACCACTCCCCACCAAGTCCCTCCCAGCTCATGGATCCCTTTCCTTGGATCACCAGTATCAAGGCAGATAGGATTGGGGCCAGAAGAAATAACGCAAATGTTTTGCATTTCCTCAAAAGCAGCCTGTGTGACAAAGAAATTAAAAACAATAGCTCCAGCTAACACAGAAAGACCTGATAGAGCAGCAGGGAAAAACTGGAGGCCACCCAGCCTGTTTGCAAGATGCTCAGGTGCTATTAGGACTGCAGTCAAGGGCTTTAGAAAGAAAAATGGTTACCATTATCATTGCTCACAGCCAGCTGCAAGTGGAGCTCTGGGCTCTGTCTACTGAGAGAATGGATATGCTGCCATAAACGCGAGCCTGGTCCAGGACATGGCGAGGCAGTCACGCACGCTGAAGATGGATCACAACGCTGGTTTAACAGGGGTCTGAAGCAGCCTGTGTTTCCCGAGGAGCAGCTACACGCTGCTCACATGCTGGAAATCTCGCGGATGGGTTTGCATGCCAGCAAGTGTGGTAGTAGTAGTGGTCTAGCCAGACATCCAAAACATATTGGCACCACTATAATTTGTCCATTCACCAATATGTTTTCCTAAAAACGCCCATATGCTTTTCCTGCAGTTCCCATATGCTTTTGCAAAGAGAAACAAAAACATTTTGTTAGTTGCGAGCGATTGATCCCCACATATTTCACAGAAGTCAAGTAGAAAAACAACAACAAAAAAAAGCAGTCAGCTGCTTCCCCCTCCCTTTCCTCTCTGTTCACGGAGGGAACTGTGAAGAGCAGGGAAAAAAATTCAGCCCACAGCAAAATACACACACAGCTCATTTTCTGCACTGCAAGATATTCTAGGAATTACAGGAGGAATCTTCATTAAAAACAAGCTATCAAAGATCTGGCAGCCAGTGGCATACCAGACAGTAATTCAGTGTTGGGTGTTCGGCGCTACCTCTGGTCCTCACCCATAGGAGGAGGCACATTAAACAAGCCTGAGGGTGGGGGGACAGCGTGATAAAGAGGTTAAAGTCCTTCAGATTCACAGGACAGCTCATGCGATGCCAAATCTATCTACACCTGCAGGTACAAAGCCCCCTCTCACGTGTAGGGCTTCCCAGGGAGGTGCTGCTTTGCTCATGCAAATCCCAAAGCAGCGAGGGTGCGCGGGGAGGCTGCTGGGTTCAACTGGGAGCAGGCACGTGGGTGTACAAGTATGTGTGTGTCAAGGCTGGAGCGTGTGGGAACCGTAGCTGTTTAGTTACAGACTCATTAAGAAATGCGGCAGACCCGGGGCCAAACGTTCAAAGAGGAGCAGTGTGAAACATTTCTCTGGAGAAAGATTAGCGCGTGTTCTTCTTTACACAAATAAAATTAAAGAGAGAATCGTAATATGGACAAATCAATTAACTTCTGAAAAGCCAAGGGCACTGCATGCAAGAGCAGACGAGAGGGGAAGAGCTTTGTTACAGGGACGCAGAAGCAACACATAGCCTTTCTTCCCTGGCAAAGAAATTCAGCTATTGCTATACAAAGTTCTGATGTTAGCCCTGTCTTCATCACGCTCACTGTTACGGGAACACAGCTCCTTCCTTCCCAAACTGCCCATACACATACCCATATATTGCTATAACCCTGCGCATCAAGAGCTTGGGATTATCTTTGTGAAGACTGTCAAAAATACATAAGGGCAGACACCAAAGGACTTCTGCAGTGCCTGACTTGGCACCTTCAGCCTTAAGGCTGAAGTTTGAGGCTGAACACCTACATAAGAGACCCCAAACAGCATGCACCCTTCTACCAGCATAAAGATTTTCTGTGATACTGTCCCACGTTCTACAGGTCTCCCACAAATTTAACCAGGAATGCTCTTTGCAGTGTTAGCATTTTCTTACAGCGTTCTAACCTCACACAAAGCCTAATGAGAGGCCAGATGCAATAGGTCAAGAGTCCAGTTTTCCAAGGAAACAAAGCTGAAAACCCAGTCAAGAGAAGATAAATCAATCTCTTGCACAGCACACAGAGTAAAAAAAAACAATTTGTTGGAGACAGTTTGCTTGGCAAGATAAATTTTATGATATGTTTTCGTCCTGAGAAGAGTTGCAAGCACCTGAACATCTGACTTCACCACTCACAAATATATTGGTGCTGTTACTTAAGCTTTGAATAGAAAGCAGAACTAATATTGTCTCATTAGTTAACAGTCTGTAAGGATGGGCTTCTTCCTAGATTTCATATTTAAAGCAACCCACTGGGGCAGTTCATGAGACTTAGGAAAGCTGTCACAGAAAGAGTGAGACTAACAGAAAAGCTGCCATTAATCTTCCATACCCAGCAACTGGGAAGACCAGGCCTTGAACCAAATTCTACTGTCTTGCTATTAATCTCTTGTCCGCTACTTATTAAACCCTTGTCTGTCTTTGTCTTTCAAGTTTTATTAATGTCCCCAACTGTTTGCAGTAAACAGGATGCTGAAATCTCATCTCCAGCTAGCCGTAATTTACACAACAACAAAAAAAAAAAACCCACAAAAAATGTAAAACCAAGGAGAGGGGAAAGGAAGAAAGGACAGATGTGCACTGAGTATCAAAAGGGAAGAATGGAAGTGCAGTTATATTCAGTGACACAACAGGGTAAACATCTTGCGATTCTCAAGTCAGGAATCATCAAGGCAATTGGAGTAGCTCCACTAGTGGAAACCACCAGGGCAGTGGAAGAACAAGTCCCAGTACACACCTTCCCACATGGCAATGGATTGCTCTGGATCCAAGCCGGCTCGCAAGGCAGCCCCTGGTGCTCCTTCTCCTACTGGAGAACTTCATGGCACCGAGCAGTTACAGACCACCCACCAGCCATCCCTGTTCATTCGTTACCTCCTTCACAACAGGGCTGCTCGCTGCTTTCTTCCCCCAGTTGCCATGACTTTGTAGCACCTCTAGCACCTCTTTTGCCTCCTGGGATGGCACAACTGAGAGAGGCGTGAGGACAGACCTACTGCCCTGACACTGCTCCTTTTTTGCAACCTTACCTTTGCTGCAGTCGAATCATCGTATCATGGGATGGGCACAAAGCACAATTCATGTCCTACACATAATCCGGCAAGAGACTGCTACTGGAGTTTGGGGTAGTTTATCAGGGTGATCCTTAAGTCACAGCTAAGTATCTCCAGTGAATTTGAGGGAACTGGCAATTCTGAAGAATTAATTAATTTGCTCCTCATGTAAACTTCTACTCAGGTCAGTCTCAATAGGCTTATATACTTTTCTGCTTTTGTCCACTGAAGCACAGTTAGATTAAATCTAGGAATACGGTCAACTCTCCATCATCAGCTGTGAGTGCATCCTGGCTGCAGACAGCCATGCCATGGACGGGAAGCAAGTTCAGGTCCACAAACAGGAAAGTCTTGTTAAAAGTTATACGGCCCATAGGACCACGCAATCATTCCTATGCAACACTCCCACTCCCAGGAGGACCTGCACGTTTCCTGCCTCCAGACCCGGATCCAGAAATAGTAAGACCACCTTGAGCCTCCTGGGTTTGCCTGGCCTTCCACCACTCCAGGCTTTGCACAAAAGGCCATCATTTACTGAATGACCAAATGTGGTCCCAGGGTCTTCCCACTCTCTCTAAGCTCAGCAGTTAGCAAAAACCCCAAGACCTGATCCATTCCTCACCTGGAAGCAAGGCAGCCGCGGCAGGCACCCAGACAGACGTATGGACAGGATCTTCCAAGGGACCTCTGCAGGTGCAAACAGAAAGGTCAGAATAACCATTTTGTTCATCGTAAAAGGAGAAAGTAAATCAAGCTGGTTGTGACACCCCACCAATAAAACAGCCCCAAAAGGGCCTGTAACACCAGCTGCCCCTCTGTACAGAGGAGACCATAGCTTTTTTTTCCCCTCTGATACAACTTATGTGTCAGCCTGTCCCTGTTTTGACCCATACAAGGGTTTTTCACACGTTGGCAGGACAGATCACATCTGAGCAAGTGTCAGAGTCATTGAGGTTTATTTGGGAGAGAAGCTACTTGTTTTAAATCACTGTAGAGCTGGTGAAAGGCACTGACATAAGGGCTGCAGGTAACAAGGTCTCTTTCAAAGCCTGATCAGACACCTTTCTGCCTCTTACGCTTAAAGGGCCTTTTCTTTCTGAGCCTCCTCCTCTGCTCAGTCCAATGGTGAGTCATCCCCACAGCGTTGGCTTTGCCGTGCGAGCACCAGGAAGAACCGAAACTGAGATGGGATGCATTAAACACACAGCAACTCTGGAAAAAGCATCAGGGTGGGACAGCCCAAACCCTACCTCCACCTCCAGCCCTGGTTTCCTTTCGGGTGCCTCCAAAGATGCCCGGTTAAAAAGAAAACACAGGTTTTCTAAGTTACCACAAGCTGCTTTCAACCAGCAGCCTTTCATACTTCCAGCTTATTGATATCTGAGCCTACTCTGGTGTTTTCTATTTCCTTTCATCTCAGTCCTGGAGAAATAAGCAAGTTTAAAAAATACTATCAGTGATAATCCACCCCTGCCTGCCCCAGTTCTCCCAGCCCACCAGGTTCTCAGCTGCCCCAGGTGACCTCCAGCTCCTCCTAACTGCATCCTCACCTGTATTTTCCTAAAGCCTAATTATCTCTAACAAACATAGCTGAGATTAGCTAAGGAGTTAAAAATCATCAAAGAGAGGGAGGAAGGGAGGAGAGACATATCTAGACAGTCACATACATTATTTTTTAAAGGAAACCAGACTGAAACCCATTAGCCCCACCATCAACTGCCCTTGCTCAGGAGAACCGCCTATCGCAGGGCAGCAGCTTTGCCCTCCTGGTCCACGGTGGAGGAAGGGGAGCACAGGGGAGGAGAACAGCAGCCGTTGCTTTAGATCCACATCAGAGCTCAAGGAGCACAGAGAAATTTGCTGAGGACCTGCCCACATGAACACTGGATATTCCTTTCATATTTGCCGTGACAAAAAAATTAATGTTAACATTTTTGCAAGCACTGTAAACCCATATCAAGTAACAGCAAAGAGACAGACAGGTGTCCTGACCACAAAGGAGGCAGCATATGCGAAGAGTTTGGAATTCATTATTATTGTTATTTTTTAAAGGGGGGGGAAAAATCCCAGAGATTTTTCTGTGCATGATACATTTTCTGCTCCCTGTTTGATGTTGCTTTCAGACTGAAGACTTCAAATAGCTAACGCTAACCTATGCCTCAAGCCTGCTTTAAACTAATGCCCCTTATGTGAACAGAAATGAATGCGTGGTGAATCTCTTATGCCACACACAGTGGGGGTGCTGAGCAGTGGTCCACATCTCCCAACTGCCACATGGACACAAATATGCTGGGGGAAAGGAGATCCCAGCTCTCTCAGCATTATAGCCTGATAATTCAGCAGGGGCTGGAAAGCACAAGCTCCAGGTCAAGAGCCCAACCACAAGCAGTCACAGAGAACAACATAACTACTGGCATTTTCTGCAAAGTATGTAGAGATATATATATAATCTGCATAGGCTGCACTTCCACGCTCTCTGCTTGCCTTTGGGAGATGCTTAAGAGTAGCTGCATTTTAATTACTAGCCCCAATCAAGGGAATCTGATCTTGACAGCGAGGGAAGAAGAGCAACCTGAAGTTACAAACTTTGGGTTATGTGGGTCCCAGCTCTTCGCTTCTTTGCTGACATTACTGCTTCCAGGAATTAAATCAAAACTCCACTTAACTTCAGAGAGGTTACAATTTGCATGTAAAGCGCTGCCTAAGCCTCAGTTGTAATAAATAGATATAGCTCCACTGAAATCGAAGAAGTTATTCTGATTTTGTCTGGTTACAGATCTACAGACCCATAAACATTACAGCTCATCCAACCTCCAGCTAAATTTCTTCTAATAGAAGACCATTATCTTTGTCAGATTGATTTGGATAACTTGTTTAAAGCACTCTTGAAGACTCATTAGCATCTTTGGGTTTTGGTGGTTGTATTTTAAGAATAAACCCCAACAGCTATTAAACACTTGAAAAAGGCTTGTTAACAGTTTACAAACAAAGCTGGAGTGGAGATATAACTATGGTTTTGGCTTTTCATTGGGAAATTGGCAAAATGGAGGGAGCAAAGGAAAATGAAACTGAGCTGTGCACACACTGAAACAAAAAATCCCCCATGTTATTTGACAGATACTGAACTAAAAAGAAACACAGGGATGAGGGAAGCAAAATGACACTAGAAAAACCCAATCCCATCCTCCTTTTGAGCCTCATTAAATTTTATTTCAGGTTTAGTGGACAGACAATACAACATGCAACCCAGGAAATACAAATGCACTTCGTTGGCCATCACTTGCCATAATAGCTGATCTCAGGTCGAGCTTCCCTCCCTTGAGCCTTCTCACCCCCCTGTAATAAAGCATCCCAGGGACAAGCTTGTGCTGACCATGCTCCCCAGCAGCAGAGCAATGCTACTGACTGGTTTTACAACTCTCTGCCCAAGGGTGGATGCCACTGACCATCGTTACATCCATACCATGGACCCATGGTTCTCTTCTTTAAAGCACCTCAGCAGATGAACTTGTTCCCTTGGGCAAAAGGCCACCCCATCCGCTGCTACCGAGCTCCTGTTCAGACTGTTGCGACGCCAGAGCTTTGTTGATAAAGGAGAGTCTTGGTTTGTTTGTTTTTTTCAGTTGGCCTGCCCAAATTATACTGCCAAATATCAATTATAACCCAAGCCTTAGGCAGGAAGAAATGGAAGAGTCTTGCCTGATGTTTTGCAGAAATTCCACGAGCATTCCAAGCCCTGCCCCAGAGTTCAGGTGCCAATTAAGATGTGCTATGAACACCTCAACAAAGAAGCTCTTTTTAGCAGCTCCTTGACCTGTGAGCCTCCAGAAGGGACAGCTTTGACCAGCATCACAACCTGGGTCAGCCAGACAGAGGAGTGGTGGGGAAGGTTTGAGCTATTTCCTCGTCTGCTTTTAATTTCACTCATTTATTACTCAAGTTGCAGAAATACTCCAAGATCTTGGATGTCTCTTGCAAGCCACTGCCAGGTCCTGTGCTAAGAGCATAACAAGGGCACTGTGGTGCCAGCCCACATCTCACAGCCATCAGGCTGCTCCATCACAGCAGGAGCTACGTTCCCCAGCTGCTCTTCTGGGCTGGCACATCACCATGTTTACAGGTATGGCCAGCTCTCCGCTGGCTCAAAAGGGAATGGCCAGAGAGCAGCACAGGCACAAAACAAGTACCCACGAGGACATCAGTACATGCATAGAGGCAGTGAGGAACGGTGGAATTTACAGCCACTCCATTGTGCACTCCCTTTTGCTCTTCCAGCCCTAGATGCAGTCTCAACATTCAGAGCTCCAGACCTCTAGCCAAAATGCTGCCAGTCCAGCTTAATGAGAAGAGGATAAGCTCAATTTTACCAGTCAAATAGGAAGGGACTCAAAAACCAAAAATAATTAGTAGTAAAAGTATTTTGTTAAAAATCAAACAAACCTGCTCCCATCAAATCAAAGACAAAAGAGAAGAAGGGATATGGAGAAACAGTCTCTGCTGTTCCTTCAGAGAGCAGCTCCCAGTTCCAACCAAAGCTCAGGTAGCTCAGGTGCAGGAGGAAAGCCATCACGGTCTGCCAATGTCTCACTGCACTGTACAGCCCTACTGCACCAAAATGCTACTGGATCGTGGCAGCTGTTCATCTGGGAGGGTGAGAGGATGCTTGGACACACCGCTTTACTGTCCTCCAGACGTGTTTGCTGAGCTGGATCTGCAGGAACAGCAGATTTGGGACAATGATCACGTAAGTTCTGCTTGCACTGCAACTCAATAGCCAAAGCACAAGTACCTGGGGGTACAGGGCTCCACAAGTATCCAGGGGTACAGGACAGCCAGACCCCGAGTACGCAGGGGCTGCCAGCCCCTTGCCCAAGACCCTGCCATGCCCAGCTTCTCCAACAGGCTCCCTGCCCGACAAGGACCCTCTTTTCCACCAGCCAAGTCTCCCCGCTGCTGTAGGAGCTTCCCAGAGAGACCAAGGAGAAAGTCAGGCACAGCTCAAATAAGCACCTGGATCTACAAACAACAGATTAAATTCTCAAGCTACAAAACTATGTTTTAGCAAAAGTGCAATTGAACTCCATGTACTTGTTACATTTCTAAATATACTCCGGTTGTCAAGACAACAAAGAGACTGATGGATCTCTAAAGTGTACTGTATCTATTTAATTGTCAGCATTTCAAACTGACTCGAGGAGGGAAAAAAATGCTGCGTGATAAGTCTAATCGTCATGGTTACCACTGGCTAACCCCATAATAAAAATATAGATATTCTAGCTAAATGTGCCAAGCCATGTGAGGAGCAGATGGGAGACATTCTCATTACTGCGACAGCCTCCACTGGAAAACTAAACTTGAGGAAGGATGCGAGAGACTTTACAGAGATCTCAGACACAACAGACGCCGTGGGTTGCATCTTCCCAGTCGTTTGGCAGCAGTCACTCAGGCTTTTCCACAGTGCACATTCGTCCCATGCGTGCTGGGACAGCCCATGGGGCTGGGGCTGCCTAAATTGTGAGTATTCTTGTTTGGAGATCTCATCCCTCACCCAAAAAAAGCCCAAGATGTGAGCTGTTACTCCTTAAAAGCCTCTAGATAAAATCTCATGTGCCTTGGATTCGCACTCTCACCCTCGCCCGCTTGCTCTCCTCCCCTCAGATCATGCCGGCAGGAGGCTGCTACAGCCTGGTCCTTTTGCTTTTGTATTGTTAACAGCTAAAGCGAGGGCTACACCCAGCCTTGGAGAAGAGAAACAAGTGGAAAGAAACAGCCAGCCACTGCAAATACACCAGCCTGAATCTGAGCTGGCAAAAACATCATGCATCCCCAGCCAGCCTCTGCACCCCGTTTGACAAGCACAATTGTCATGAGGTTCCTCCTGAAAGAGATGCTTTCCAAAAATCCCCTCTAACATTGGGTTTTTACATGGAAGATGTCCGCAACAAGATCCAAAATATCTATCTGTGTATAAAATGATTGTGCCTTTCCTTCACTGACCAGAACTCATCCACCTAAGCTCAGTTCTCACTTCATTAAACCAAAGTTGAAGTTGCAGGAGAAAGGCACAAGTTTCATCCAAGTATGAGGAGCAATGGAAAACAACTCACGTTCACCTGGTGAGGAATGATGTCAATGAATGGTCAGGTTTACAATTAGCCTGAAACTTCCCCAACATTTTTGACAGAAACCACATCAAAGTCAAATCATCCTTAAAAATCTCCCCCAAACTGTTTCACTCCTTCATACAGATAAAAGCTTTGTACCTCTGCTTTCATGAAAACCATAAGGCACTGCCTAAAACCATCTCCAGGAGAGCCACAAAGTAAAATTCGATCCGGTTGGAAAACACTACTTAAGAGAAACACCACGTTCCAGATGCCTCAAGCAACGCGTTTGAGTTCATGATATTTTCCCTGGAGCTTGCCCCTGCTCACTACCAGGATGAACAATTTCTGAATTCCAAATATGAGATTCTCGGTGATGTAAAATGAGCTTTCATGCCTACCAATACAGTCACCGTGCGGTTCACCCTCATGTAGTGCTTCACAGAGTGGTCTGTGCACAGAGATGGGCAGTGAACATCAAAACAGAAGTAGCACAGAAGTGTTATTTCCGGGCTTTGTGTGAGAATTATTTCAAATACTACTAAGGTTAGGAGCTAGAAAGGAGACAAAGATGCCTATCTCTCAAAGCCAAAGGGACTTAAAGGCAGCTGTTTTTTTAAAAAGTATTTGGGTACACCCAAAGCAAAGCAGCATCAGCATTTCATCCCTAGGTACCTAAATAATTTTGAAACTGAGCATTACCCATAAGGAACTTCAAAGACATTACACCCCTTCTGAACGCTGTATCCAGAGCTTAACCGAGATGAAATATGGAACAACCAAAAGCTTAAAATCATGCTCCAAAGTGCGCATTTCAACATCACATGGGTGTAGGAACCTAACTTTGGTTTTCCCGTTACCGAAAGTGCTCGCCTAGGGCACCAGGCTCTTACGGTTATGGCTTTGGGACAAATATTACATTCTGTTCTAATAAAGTATGTGCTCTCTGGAGCAAACTCCCCAGGATGACTCCTTTGCTTTGGCACAAATGGACTCATTTGGTTGAGATAAAAGGATGTTCCCTTGCATCATTTTCATTTGATTTTTTTTTTTTTGTAAGATAGAGAAACAGTTAATTTTGCTAAATGAGTGCTCTGTTGCCATGACTTCACTGCAGACAAACACAAAGCCATCAAGCTCCTTTTCCTTGGGCGTTGTTTTTTAAACAGGTATTTGATCATCTTGATTCTCTTCTTTCTTTTTCCAACATCTGGATTTCCAGCAACACCCCACAGTCAGAGACATCCATAATGGCTACAGCTACTCACTAAATTAGAGAGATATTCCTGCACACGTTCATCCCCTCACAATCCACCTCTGCCAGCTGTACCAACGCACCCTCTGTGACTCCAGCACACAGGGCAGTGCTACCTGCAATAGCAGGCAGCAAATCTCTCCAAAGAAAACCCTAAATTTATGAGATTAGTCCCCAAAGGTCAGATATTCCCACGCCCCTGCCAAGGACTGAAGGAAGGCTCCATCCTGCTCACTGGCAAGCCAGGCTGTTGCCCAGGATTTTGCCCCAGTCTAAAACCAGAAACCTCAATTAAAATCCTTCCCACTGCCTCAGTTTCTCAGGCAGACGAAGGCTGTGCATACATGTCATCCGCCTCTGTGGGGTCTTGCGACATTGGCTGAGTTAATATTCATGAAGTACACTGGGGATTAAGAGTATTATAGACTTTACTGAGGTAGAGGTTTTTTTTTCTTTTTTAATGTTTGCATTGAATAGACAGACTAAGTAGAAACGGCATTTGTAGCCTGCAGCCATTATCCTAGTAAATGGCTTATTACAGCATGCAGCCTACCAGCTCACCTCCATCCTGTCTCACTTAAACACACGTAGGTGGAAGTGCTGCTCATTCCAGAGAACTTTCTTTTTCACTGTCTCTGTCTGATGGAGACTCTTGATATCTGGGCTCACAAGACAGGGCTTAAGATATAAATACTTCAGTACAAGCTTGTTGTTTGGTACCTATTTATGACAATCACAGAACAATTAATTACTTCCCGTCTAAGACTAATTCCCATCTCTTCCAAAAAGGCTGAAGGGGGGTGAGTTTTGTCTCAAGACTTTCAATTTCCTGATGAGTCACAGCAGATCTACTACAACAAGCTCAATACTTCAATCAGCCTGTTTCTTTTCAAGGTATATTCAATACATTACTAAGACGTGGAGTGTGCTATTTTAAGGGCTAATTTCAGGCATTGTATGCATAATGCCTGCTCATCCGAACACAAGCTTTCTCCCGGACGAGACAGATGTACCTCCTGCACCACCATCCCTTCTTCCCTCCTCCCCACCTCCCACTTTCCTCCCCCCTCCCCAATCATATAGATAATAAACACTGCAAGACCAGAAAATGAAGAATTGTACATTTGGTGCACTGATTTTTCACAACACATAGTCCTGCAATAAGCAGGCCTCTCTTCCACTTCATTAGTTCATTCCCTGCCCTTTGGCAATAAAATTACATATGTGACAGCAGCATCTGACAAGAAGAAAACATTCACAGACTGCACGGGTTGCAACAAGTCCACAGCGTCTTGCCTTCTTCGTTCTAGGGCCAAGAATCATACATTTATTTTTCTGCCCCAGGGAGCAACTATGCATCCCTGTACGAATCCTCAATTGTCCCCAGTTCCCACGCCACCCACTCACAAGCTCCCAGGCTCCCTCAAGTAGGCAGGAGACACCTTGCCCAACCTCTGAGCAGCAACACAGGTTATAGCGACTAACAGGTACCCTCTGGTCCTCATTCATGCCTTTATTTAACAGACTCTTAGATACAATTTATTGTGTTGATTGGGCAATTGATTCCAGAAGGGTTGGTTGAGCACAACAGACTATACTCTGCATTAGCCTGACCACAGTCAACTGTAGTGGAAACTGCCTCGTCCAACCAAAGACTACTATGAAGACCAGAGCAACAGTCACATCTCCCTGGACCATCCAAGGGCCCAGGTTCTCAAAAGCAATGCAGCTAAAAGCTCCCAAACACCAACAGCTGCCTAAAAAATGTGTAGCTATGATGATAAACCGGTTAAAGACCACAGTGTATGGGTGAGAGACCGGGTACAGGAGACAGACTGCTATGGTCTCACTTTTTGAGCCACTAATGTACCATCAAGGGCATCATCAGCTGCTGTAAGAGCAGACACTGCACAGACACCACCTCAGGACTACACTTACGCTACCTGCTAATGGCAGTTTTCCCCATGGCACAACTGGACGATGCAAACAGTTTCTGTGCAAACAGCTTCAGTGCCAGTTTCTGCCAAGCCCATGCTAATTGCCAGCAATTCCAGCTCAAATATTCTTAAGTCAGAAAGTATTTAGGTGACGCGTAACCAAAGTCTCACATTTGTCTCACCACCTCTCCAGTGGTGACTGAACCTACTACCAGCTATGAAGATCTGTAACTGTCTCTTTTTCTTTTCTTCTCCTTGGAAGCACTTTCATGTACATTCTAATTTTATGTCAACAGAAACGCAGAAAATTTGTGGTCTTCGCAATGCCCTCAGCCTGTTGTTATAATTGAATTGTCAAAACAGGGCAAAGGACATGGCTATTCCATTAAAGTCCATGGATATTCCATTGAAGTCAACAGATCCTCCAAGGCTCAGTGGCTTCTCAGGTGCTACTTTCAAAGTGTCAACGTCTCTTTGTGCATCACATTTATCTGAAAACCTCAGGGCACCTTAGGAATATTCAACCAGTTTCACAAAGCCTGTGGGAATGAAAAGGGCAAGCGGTGAAGGATCATTCCACACTGCCGTGTCCAACTTGGAAGAACCAAGGAAGAAAATAGACTGAGCTGAACTGCAAGTTTAAAACATGGCAAATCTTCTTTTCAGTAGGCTTGGTTAGTTAAGGTCACTTTAATTAAGGTGAGGATACTCACCCAAATTTTATAGATTTCCATGATATACACAGTCACCTCAGTCTGGCTGTTTACAGGACAGGCAGCAAACTCCATGAGATCTACGATGATATTCACTTTGAGCTGCAGGTGAGAGAGCAACACAGCTCTGAATACATATGAACCCCCAGCTGGAATCTCAGCACCCATTCTCTCTATTTTAGAGTACCTGTGATAAAGTTTCTTGAGTGAGTCTGGACTGGACTAACCAGCATCCATTTCTAACAGGACCAGAAACGTGTGCTAGGCTGCGCAGTTCTCCTCTTCTGCAGGTGGGAGCCAGCTCCGTTAAAGAAAGCATCAGGCAGCAACAGAGATCATGGCTGATGGCCTTGGCTGTGGCACAGAAAGTGCCTGCAGAGCCACGGCCTCGAGACAAGTGCAAGAAACTTTCTTAAAAACTAGTGTTATGAATAAAGAGAAAATACAGGACCACATTAACAAAAATGACAAAAAAAACCCCCAAACACCAACAACCAAAAGGGATCATAAATTCTCTTTTTAGGGACAATATTGCTGGTAGCATATGGCTCTGGAGCCTAAACAGACAAGTGATGAGATTCAGGCTCATCTTGTGTTCTTAAAACATGTAAGACCAAGATTCTCCCATGCCAGGCAGTTAAGTCCCTGTGCCTTCCTAAAAAGCCATTTGGAAAGTTTCTAAATGCAATAGGAGAAAAATAATCCTGATTGGTCCACGCCTGTGTCTCCCTCTCCTCCCATTAGCACACAGGGAGAAGGTTGGCTTAGAGCAATAGAATGTTTCAATTTGAATATGAATCACTCCCCTGGTGAGAAAACAAAACAGAAGCCCATTTCACACGAGTCTTATCTGAAGATATAATGAAAACCGACACATCTAAGAGGAGCAATGGAAGTAAAGCACAGTGAAAATACCAGTTCAGACAAACAAACAATATTTTCCATCCTGAGGACCCCAGAGTGCTTTCCAAACTCATAGAGGCAGGGACCATTTCATCTGCCACTGAAATGTGGTCACCTCTGGGTGGGTACTCGGCTGAGCACCACATCGTAGTCCGCGGTGGAGGTAAGAACACCATCGAAAAGAAACTGCATGAGAGTTTAGGAAGGCACAATCCTTTGGTAGGAACTGGACCACTGTCTGGAAAAGTGGAAGTTGGTTTAATTTTGATTCAAATGATTCAAAATGGCATTGTGTGGGCCGAACACCTGAACACCAGGCACATACGATGCTGTACTTAAAAGTGACCGGCTGTAAAAAGGATGGAAATCAAACTCACATATATTGGTGCTCTCCAGCTTCTGGTTTAAAAGGTTACAGAAAACAGTGGTCCAGTAGAGGATTAAAATATCTGAACCTGCCTGGGGATTACAAATGAATTTCTGATCATCCACAGGACTGAAGGATCAGGATTTCCTGCCTGTGGTTCAGCTGCTATCTCCACATGGAGTGCAGAGTAAATTGCTTCTCCTCTCCCCAGCTCCCATCCAGCAGGCACAGAGGTACTAGTAGAACAGTCCAAAAGGAAGCAAAGCATTGCCATTCAACACTGCTTTAGAAAGTGGGTCTTGACTATCGCCAGTTTTGCCAAAACACTGACGGAAGCATCATTTTCATCCTCTCTCCTTTGCCCCTTCACTCTTCCCACCCACCTGCTGTGCCCTTGGTCCAGGCTGTCACCTCACTGAAGACAGTCATGGCCAGTTGTTACAGCGTTGGTCAACAGAAGTTTATTCAAACTCAGGCCTTTCGCATGCTACTGAAATACCAACAAACGAGAAGTACAGAAATCCCTCAAGGAAGGGGCCCTGAGTAAGTGATCTGCACATTTCCAGAACTAAATGTTTACTTCTCCTCCTGGCAGCATCTGGAAGCTTGCAGACGATTTACCTGCATCTTGGAAACAGCTGTTTAATCCTACAAACACATCAACAATTCACCTTGACTCAAAAGAATGGTTTACTAGCCTCTGAGAAAACAATGAACAAAATCATCATCTTTTTTTTAGTTTTCTTTTGGCAAATGTCTGATAAAGCTTTTCTGAAAGGAGCTTACTTAATCTTTTCCCACATTGTATTCTATATACAGCTGCCATTTCAGAAACAAAACACAACAAAACTTGGTGCGCAAATGCAAACAAATCAGGGTTTGGCCTGATCTACCTAAACCAAAAGCCAACTTCCTCTCCTGCTGGCTCAGCAACAGAGACCCAAAGCCAGTAAGTTCCTGGCGTTTCTGAGAGACTGACTTTTGGATGGGTTTGTGCGAGTTTGTCTTCAGTGCCTTGGGACTGCATGATAATTCAAGGGGAAAAAAAAACCCTTAGAAGGAACACGGATGATACATTGATTTGGACAACTGCTACCAAGCCATTTCCCTGTAGAACTGACCTCTCTCTAACCACAGAGTCATGTTCTTGCCTCTCACCCTCATCTTGGTTTAAACAGAAGTAAGTAATTTGGTTTTCCTGGGGAGGGCGGGGAGAATAATCAACAAATCAATAAACAAGAAAGGAAAGTTACAATGAGCTGAACATGATTTACAGGTAAAGTGAATTGCCAGGAGATTCAGGCAAAAATGCATTGCTGATTCATCAAACAAGTCATTGAGATGTCTTAAAAACAAGCTATCAAGAGAAGTCGCTCTTCCTCGCCACCTCTTATTATTAGTTACTGCTGGAAGTGACCTTTTCTGCAAATCTCTAGACCATTTTGAAGTGCTGGAGACTTTAGGAAGCGAAAATTAGTTCTTAAAAGGAACTAAACTGCTTCAAAAACATTTTATTAAAGGTTGCATCTTGCTTCTCTCTCACCCTTGGGTATTTAGGATGAACTACCCCCTACAAGAAAACAGCCACTGTGCGGTTCTAGACGAGAGTTCAAAACTCAGCGATAGGGGTGCTTATTAAGTTGTAGAAATTGAGGGAGAGAGAAGTTGCTGAAACCAAGGGACAGAGAAGCTGCCTGATGCCACCAGAGCAAGCCAGCAGCAAAAGCCAAGGAGAACCAAGGAGCCCTGTCCCTCAGCTCTGCCCGCAGCCTTGGGAAGGGCTTCGGCAGGGAGCTGGCACTGCCGGCAGCCAGCACGGAGAGCTTGCCTGACGCCAGAATCTGCTCAGCCTGGCAGAAGAAAGAGTAGGAGGTGCAATTGCTGGCAGGAGCAGGCAGAGCAGCAAAGCTGGTGGAGATCATAAATGGAAGAGTGTTGTAAAACATGGAGGTGAGCACAGACTGACGCTCACCTTCACAGTTCCCCCACAGAAAAGCACGCCTCGCTAGACTCTCAAATCTTTGAAATGCATCCAGCCTTTGCTGGATCAATCCAGGAACCTCATTCATATGCATGTTTGTTCTCACACGCAAACACGGCAAGGTTTTAACCACACACATTTTGCACAAGTCCCACAGGCCCAAACTTACAGGTTACTCGGGAAACTTGGTCTTAAAGGGGATTGTAAAACCAAAGGAAAGAGATTACAGATAAAGGCAAAGACCACAAAGAACTGCAGAGCAATTTGGGTTGGACAGGAGCTTTGGAGGAGCACAATACGGAGGTTCCCCAAAACACCCAAACTTCAGAGGATCTTTTTCTTGAAACAGGTCATACTTAACAGATTGCACTGACCTTCCAAAACTGATTAGTCACATGAAAATACGGGCCTGGTTCTCTTCATTTTATATCACTCCCAAGTGGAAAGTTCTCATCAAAGCTATAATATATTCAGTTCCAGAAGAACAATTAAGGTGGCATTAGGCAGGCAGTTGTAACTCTCTCAATTAAATGGCCTTGCTATTTATCAGTATGTGCTGCACCTTTAAAACTTTCCAAAAGTGATGGTCTTTTCTGCGCATGCTGGAATATTCAAGAGCATTTCATATCTATTCTCATATCAAGAAAAGAGCAATTAGATCAATAATGAAACAGAAGTGCTCCCTTTTACTTTCTGTGGTTTGCAAAGAGGTTCATGTTTCTATGTGAGCACAGCTCTTGTTTTAGTGATGTGAAAGTGTGTGGTTTGTGTGATACCCAGTTTCTTCTAATATTTGAGTTTCTGTTGTTATCTACCTACAATTTACAGTAAAGCATCTTTTATTCTCACACCTCTCAGTCTCAAAATTAGACCAATTTTCCCAACAACAACATTTTATTACCCCGTGGAGACCTTTTACAAATACTGGAAAGCTTGCCAATGACACGCTCCTCACCAGTAGAGCATGAAATCACAGAAAATGGCATTGGTGTTACCAAGTCTACCTATGCATGTGCCAGTGTATACAGACACATTAAGGAGCAAACACAAGCTTTTCATTGGGGAAAAGGACCAATTTTGTGTTGGGAAAAGCAACTAGAATTCAGTTGCAATCTGTGCCAAGGGTCCCAAAGAACTACATGAAGTGGATAAAGATTAATGATAGAATCATAGAGTTGGTATGGTATCCCTTGGTATCATTGAGTCCAACCATCAACCCTACTCTACAAAGTTCTCCCCTAGGAGAGGGGGCTACTGTGCAACATTTGAACCTCTGTTTACGTATAACTATTGTGCGATTGTGATTAGATTATCAGTATTTTCAAAAGTATTCTAAATATTTAGAATTGGGTTTGGGTTTGTTGGTTGGTTTTGGGTTTTTTTCCCCCTGCTGCAGAACATGGATCTAATTCTAGCAAAAACATCTTAAGAACCCTCCAAACGGGAAGGACACTGCAACTACTGCAGATGGGTACACTGCTGGCTCCAGCATGAAACCAAACCATGCCATTTATAGCATTTCGACCCTCTCTACAACAGACAAGAGCACTGATAGTTTAGCTAGAAATGTTAATTTTCCAGATAGCTGTTTCTGGCCACGTGCTCTACTCCAGAATCCTTGACTCTGCTGTCCCTGTGGCTCTCAGAGAAATGCATCTTTGCCAAACATACTGAAGGTCCCAAAGGGAGAATTCACCTTCTGCTACAACACAAACATCAATCCAACAATAAAAAAATCTCAAAACAACCAGAATACTAAGTATTTCTGAAGAAGAAAAGTAAATCACCAACAGCAAGGCTTTCATCCCTGTGGCAAGTCATCTGGGCAGCTCTGGAGTCTGAACCTACAGAACACCCTAAGGCTTCCCCATTTCTCAGTGACTTCCCTGAGAAATTCTGCACCTCTCTGGACCAGCCTAGTCATTTGCACACAAGTATTCTTAACAGCCATAAAATCGTCATGCCCTCTCTGGCATTAATTTAATACTGATGGCATAACACTGCATACCCTAGTCATCCAGCTGCTTCGACTAAGATTAATTCAGGCAAGCCAGGACACAAATGTTCAAACTCCTTGATGCATCTTGCACCCATCCAGGGAGAACTTGGCTTTCAGCCAGCCTGCATAAATCCTGGTGGGATTAGCCAATGTTCAAGAGGCTCCTTTATGGGATAAGTAAGGAGGTCAAGCACTGAGATCTAAAAAAGGCCATGACGGGTATATATAATCCCCCCCATAAGACACATCCCTCCACCCGTTACAGCCAGCAATACGGATGACTAAGAGCACGCAGCAAAAACCATTATAACCAAGGCCATGGAAAGTGGCATATGTATCATTTACCCATGTCATCGTAACATGAAGTGAATTTATCTGATTTTATCATCAAACATGCCCAAAAAGGACACATTTTGAAAAGATGCGCAGAGAGAAATCTGAGAATATTGCTTACGTGGTTCTAGCTGGAGCAGAGCTGCTGAAACATTCCCGTTCCGTTCCTTTGGATTCTCAGCAGATATCCCTGATGCCATCAGGAAATGGCAGTAGCAAAATCTGGACTAATGTGAGGCGCTTCTCAAACGTTTGGGCAATGCTCAATAAAACCAACGTACAACACACTCTGCTATAAAAGTGCCCCAGTTCAGTGTTGCCACCATAGGCAGTTATAGGTCAGAAAGTGCTGTTTGATTAAATGCTTAAATTTCCAACAGGTGCTAAGCCAAAAATATTCTTCAAAATCAATGTCACAATAGATCACAGTGACCATGGAGCTCAAGAGTGCCAAATTTCAACATCACTTGGTTTTCCCACTGCTATCTCCATGCAGGAGACCTGACTGCCTCCCGCATCCAAGCCCCTCCAGGCCAAGGTATTTTCTCAAAGTTTGATGACATCATAGGATCTTTCTTTGGTATAAAGGCAAAGACAGACTTGATACAACAGACAGACGATGGAAACAGCGCTGTTTATTTTAAAATTAACTCCTTACACACCTTAGGAGAGCCATCAGCTGGTCTATCCCTCACCAAAACACCAGAAAGGAGCTAGCGCTGTTGCTGTAGTGTAACCCAATGCTGGGAATGGCTCCAAACATCTTTCGGGAAACTATCATGATAATAAAATTTCTGCTGAAGTCATACGGCTTTCATGTAGCCCATCTGGGGCTATCAGGAAGTGGGACCCATCTCAAATCAACCACAAGCTCCTTGCCAACAGAGACTCCCATCAGCAGCACAGCACAAGCCACTGCCCTCACCTGAGCACTTGGCCATTAGAAAATGTTGGAAAAGCCTCTTCCATTTTCCTTCTTCCTCAGACAAGTTCACTAACTGCCCCTACAGGACACCAATTGCCACCCCCCACCGACAACCCGAGCAGGATTTGCACCACTGCAGACGAGGTGAAAAGTTTTCTCCCCATGCTCCAGACCAGCCCGCGGACCCTCTCCCCCATCCCAGCATTAACAGAGTTTGCCATCAGCTCCAAGTGACCTTGGTGCAAACAGTAATTCTTGCCTCTCTAAGCAAGAATTTAGAAAACCAGCTTTTACTGAACAGATATGTCTGGCTGAGATTTGCGATCAGATGCAATGCACGGTACAGTGTGTGACCTGGAGAAATATTACCATCAGCTAACAACAGCACACATTTCTTTCTTCCCTGTCCTTCATTAGCCTCAGAAGCTGGCCTTGCCAGCAGCAGTAATGCAAGCTGAGACAACAAAGCACATTAATGATGGGCCCCATCATGTTCCGTATTAATTACTGTAGCTGGTAGTAAACTGTTGGTTATAAATTATATTTTGATAAACTGCCCTTTCTTTGACAAGCCAGCTCAAATGTTTAATGTTGCACTTAATCCTCAGATAATACCCCAGGAGTCCTCACTATACCCAGCAACAAATCAAAGCAACCTTCAAAAGGCTGGCACAGGTCCCCTTTTCCTACACACCCCGACCTGAAACTATCCCATTGCACCAACTCCATTACAGGTCAGGTCTGAAAGATGAGTTGCCAAGGGTCCTACAGAGGTGCCCCAGCACTTCTCTGCATGAGGGCGCAAGGCGAAAGCCGGCATGGAGTATGTTTATATACATAAACACACTTATATACACGTATAACAGCTTTCCAGAAATGCTGCAGTGCTACAATGTTTTGCAAGGTAAAATAACAGGGTCATAATCCCCAGAATATCTCAGCATTCAAAGATTTAAATCATTCTGCCCGGGACTGAAATGGTCAACTAAAATCTTTATCCGAAAACATCATATTCTTATTTTTGTTTCTTTTTAATTCAGTGACATTTAGCTAGCAGAACAGCTGTTAGCAAAGGTCTAGGAGAGGTGGAATCCCATTTTCTATATAAAGAAAAATGTTTTGGAGGAAACTGCAATTTGACAAAAATACCCATTTAGCAAAGTACATTTTAAAAAGTGGAAAATATGTTTTGCTTTTTCTAAGGTAGCAAAAGATCTACTGTGGCTTATGAAAAGAATCCCAAGTCTTCAGAACAAGGGTAAAAACTTATTTTGCAACACACATCCAGGAAAATAAGAAGGAAGATGCCCTTTCAGAAGCAGCACAGGGCAACACTCCTCATCTCAACCAGATGTGCCCATCACCTCCCACCACCATCAAAACATGTGAAAAAACTAGCCATGGTCTTCCCAAAGAGCTGGACCAGTTCTCATCAGTGACAACCAGGAGTTTGCAACTGCCTTCAGACAGAGCTGGACCAAGTCTGGCACAGTCAACACTCCCCTTTATTTTACTCAGAAGGCACAACTCACCACACCGAGCAACGACAAGATGTTGCATGTGGGATTCATAGTGCTAAAAACCCAAAAGCTCAGGGAGAAGATCAGCAGCGGCAACTGAGAATCCCATCCTCTCCTCTGCAGAAGGATGTGAAGCCCTGCGGCCTCGCTGCAAGCGGCACATTAAAACTGCTTACAGGGAGTTTTACAACTGCTTGCAGACCAGGGTTCAGTCTTATTCTTCCACCACTGGTGGCAGATGGTGCATGCTATTATTAAATCTCGATTTCCAGCTTATAATAGTAATTGTATGAAAACTTCTGCCCTTGGACAACAACTCACTATATTTTGGGAAAAAGCAGAAGAAATCTTGCAGTTAAATAACTTTCCTATTTTAACAACTTAAAAAAAAAATACTGTAACATAGTTCTCCTAATTGGAAACACACAGAAAATAGGATATGGCCGTATTAGTTAAAGGTCAATGCACATTTACCCATCTCTTTCGAAACTGACAGTATTCTCGTGACAGCCATAAAAGCTGCTTTGAATTTTAGTTCCCTAGAAAGTAAATATAAGGAATCCCAAAGCTGTAACCACAAGTGCCACAACTCTTAACACTGATGTCATATTCAGCTTAATGTGTGCTGCAGAAGTCAGGATGGTAAAGCTTCAAAATCATCTCCTCTATGGTATACAGGAAGAAAAGAGTAATTATCCCCCAGCCCATTGCCCCGGGCATGTACCACAATGCCTTCATTTGATGCAGCATTAACAGCAGGACATGTTTTATTCCCAAGCATTTGGCGTGGGGCACTGCGGGGCTGGTGGGACCATTTATGGGGTCTGTTACAGACAAGTATCTCATGCGACCGTACATTTCATTTCAGTTTGCAACTGCTCCTTCCAATTCCAACTACCAAACAAATGCTCTCTTTTTTTTTTTTCCCCTCCAGAACCAGTTCACATCCACTTGTGCCAATTTGGTTTTGTATCAATTAGCCAGGGCAAAGGGGGCTTCCTTTCAGCCCCTTTTCTGGTATGTTAGACAGAAGGGGACAGCGTAATTAATAGATGTCAGGTACAGTCCCCCCTGACGCATTGATTTCTCACTACTTAGGAAACACTCGGGAACACGATCACCCCTGGCAGTCAGGGGTCCTCATAAAATCCATAGGCCTGAATTTACAGAAACTGCTAATCATTTTGGATGCTGAGAAGGGGGAAGGCGGAGTCTGATTTTGTAAAGCAAAGGAAATCTCTCATTAACTGTAGCGCCTTAGCAAACTTCAAAGGGAGCTTGAAGAGCTGGAGAGCCAAAAGATTATCAGAGCAAGAGGCAACAAGGAACCGTTCGATCCCAAGCTGCATCAAGGCAGGTGGGAACACTCCCCCTGAGCCAGAACAGCAGCATCTTTGAGGCACCCAGACCAGGTATCGCTGCAGCCAGACCAGTTTGCTCCCCAAGCACCCCCATTGTCACACCATATCACAGTCATCACCTTTTCACTGCAGACAATTTGGATTTCACCAAGCCATGTATATACAATTTCAAAAATCTAGGAAAAGCAATGTTTTATGACTATCCTTCTTGGTTATTTCTTTTAAGGTTTATTTTTTCCATCTCTTACATGAAGTCCTCAAAAAAAACTCAAGTTATTCGATTATTTTCATCATCCCCTGGTTCTGCCCAGGAGCACGCAGCTAACAAACCACGCAAGCACAATATTTGTACAAAGCCAGTTAAAACATCCTCATTCTGCAAATACTAAACCTCCCAACACACACCACGCAAATAAAAAGCACAGAAAGAAGACGGTCTGCAAGCATGTCAGGCAACCTTGCTGAATATTACGCTTAGCATTGCACAAGCGATAAAGCATTTTTCACTGGGCACAAAGGCTCAAACCCCAAACTGGCCACCCTGAACTGCTCACTCCTACCCACCCCACAAGGCACGGGAGCTCAATCCCAGCTTTAAAGAAAAACCCCCTTTCTTCAATTTGCTGAGTGATGCTGAGTCTCTCTGGAGAGATAATGGCACTTTGGCTGAGCAGCTTGTTTTAATATAAGATGAAGATGATAGAGGGAATAAAGGCTCTCCAAGAAAGGAGATGTCTGTGCCATGCAGCCAGCATGCTACAAACCTTGTATTTCAAACCAATACAGATAGCAAACGGTTACAGCTCTCTCTTTAGAATTAAGAAGTCAGAAAACACCGCACTTCTCTGTTTATCTTAAAAATACTGCCCTGTGTAGGCATCTAGACAATCCAGTGATCTGGTCTATGACACAGAGAGATGTATGGCAGAAAAGTAAAGGAAGTAAAGGCTGGTTTGAAACACCACCCTATGCGTGCACATGGTCCCACACCACCACACACCAAAGTATACATCCACCAGCAGCTCAGCTTTTGCAGCCTACGACTGCTGAATGCCTTTTCCACTGGAAACCTTTCTGCAACGATAATCTACTACAGAAGGAAAATCACTAGAGGAGGACACCCAGTAGCTTCCAGCCAGAACACAACACGCCTTCAGCAAGACCTTTGATTTTCACAGGCACACACTGAAGTTGTTCTTCACAAGAAAGAACAGCCCGTCTGTTGCATAACTAACCTTAGGCTGCGTTAGATAAGTCGTGCCTTCTCACAGATCAACTGACCTTAAATAATGTCCCCAGTGTATTCAGAGCCAATAGGTTTCTTTTTTAGAGCTCAACTGACAGGTCTTCTCCTTCCAGCTATTCCTTCAGAAAGGCACACAAAGAAGGTTTCAAGAGAAATCTCATGCTTAGTGTTCCAAGAGCAGCTTTCCGGGCCAAAAACGAAGCACAAGATCTCAGCTCCAGCGTTGCATCTCCCTTTGAAGGCTTCTTCAGCAGCTCTTTGCAGCCGAGCAAGTGAGAGCCTTTGCAGGACTGAACGGGGATTGAAGTGGATGACAACTGGAAAACCCAGTATACCTCGGGAAAGTTTGCTGCAGTTCTGCCACTGAGTCAAGCCAGAAGGAAAAGAGCCAGCCATGGCGATGAAGCACCGCTTTGTATTCTGGATAAGGCAGAACAAAGGCCTGGTGATGAGGAGCTCTCATGTGTCGTGCAAGGGTCAGCAGCAAAGGCAAATTCCACCATGGCATTTCCGTTCTGTCGCCCAACCAGTTACTAAGAGTGGATACAGCAGGATCTTTCATTGCTTATCCAAGAATGCCATTTAACATGGCTGTGCAGCATCACCCCAGTGCCACATTCCATTCCAGAGGTGGGATATCAGTCCCTGCGCAGAGCTGAAGCTCCAGGGCAATGTGCAATGAGCAGATGAATCATGGAATCATATAGATGAGCTCCTACACCGTTTCTCTAACCTCCATCCTGGCTGTGATGATGATGTTGGAGCTCTGCAGCAGCCTGAGACGTGGAAATGCTCAAGAAGAGATAGAGACAGTATGAGAGTAAGCAAGTCTCAGCACCACCCCTGGCAGGTCGTTTTGTTGTCCATGTCTGTGCTGGTGGGAGCGATGTTTTAGAAGTGAAATGCTCTCCAGAGCAAGGCTGTAACCCTTTGGAAACACAACTGCCAAAGCAACTGCCCAGTAAACCCGGGGCAAAGGCAGAGACGCTAAAAGCCTGGCTATTTTCTGACACCAGTTTGGCTGTCACACAGCCTCCACTCGAGCACCAATTTCCCTACCTAAAAATCAGGGCTTCCCATCTTGCCACATGCTTCTCCATTCATCCCACTGCTGCTTGATGAGAGTTTTGATACAAGGGCAGATACAACGCACGCATCCAGTGACTCCCTGACCTCTCCTGATGGAGCACGCTGTGCCAGGAGCCCTGCCTCACCTCTTCAGCTGGTCAAACGGGGCTTCATTGACATGGCTCTACCCTACAACAGAACCATGTTCTTCTTTCTATAAGCCATCACTGCATCTCGCTATAACTGCATAAACCACCAGACTTGCAAGGGCTGTTCACCCCAAAGGAGCTCCTCCACCGCTAAGGAGCTTTCTAGTAAACCGAGCCCTGAACACAAAGCAAAGGGCTTGCAGAGCCGAGTTACCGGAATCTGTTCCTCCCACATTAGTCAGCATATGTGAATCCCCTTGCTTCATTAAATTTTAATTGGAGTACATGTGAATAGGTTCTGCTGGTTACTCAATCAAAGGGAGTCGGCATACAAGGTGTTCGCATGAAAAGCTAGAAAGCAACATCTTTTCTAGCTTTTCTTTCAGATTTTTTTTTTAAGATCCATTGTCGATTTCTTCAGGTCAGTTGACGTTTTTGGGGCTGCTGCAAAGAACCATGAAAAGTAGCCACAAAGCGCAACTAAAGCACTTCAGAGGGAAACCGGACACAGATCATTAACCCTGCATTCCTCGTTATTATCCAGACAAAAATTACATGCAAAACCCCAAAGCAGCTGTTGCATTAGCCAGCTGATTGGTAGTGCTAAACACAACGATCGCTTTGCTGCGGTGTGTCATGCATGTTTGGGCTGGACTGTCTAGAGTTTCATTATTTTAAGTGTCCTTAGGTACTCTGAAACCACAGCAGATTTGAATCTATAAAAAAAAAAAAAATCTTACTTGTAAACTTTGAGATTTCCTCAGTAATCGCCTTCTCTTGTACTGCAACACAGATGCTTATTTGTTCACATACGCCTTCCTTGAGCTTAGAGAAACTTTGCATGTGCTTTCTTGCCTGCCTAGAACAGGACAACCATCTCCAGAACTCTTTCCTTGCTGAAACCACGAGCTGTATGACCGGATTCTCAACTTCCATAAAATCCACATAGTTAGTACAGCTTGAATTGACTAAAGAGCAGTTTACACCGCTGAAAATCCACCAGTAAAGCAACTCCAGCCTGCAAGCTGGGGACGGGAGCCCAATGCTCGACGGCGTGAGAAACAAAAAGCAGTGATGTTTGTTAAGTGAACCAACATTTAAAAAAAAAAAAAAAAAAGAAGAAAGAAATTGCAGCAATTTAAAACCACAACAAAGAATTTACTGGACTGCTCCTGCACACTTGCTCAGAAATATATATATTCTGTCCAGTGATAAGTTCTGGCAGCCTGGGACTCTGACACACTTTCTATGGCAATGTCCTAATATTAGAAAAATTTGGTCATAAGCTAAAAATGTTACAGAAATAGCATAGGATCATAAGTTACCAGCTGAGTCAGAACTCGATCTGCTACTTGACTTTTATACTATTTTACTCTTTTTAAAAAAAACAAGCACATCACACAGAAGGGTTTTTTTTAGACAGTTTGCTTCTGCCATCACTTATGAAGAAGAATGAACCTTTGTAGGGGGGATGTCACTCAAAACGGCAAAAAAAAATTGATCTGCAAGAAAGCAAAGGACAGAGTTGCACTCATATACCACAGCCATGTGTGTAGCAAGCCCTTCACTAAAAACGCAGCCCCTCCATGGGCAAGCTCTGGCAGGCAGGAGGCTGCCTCTTGGTCATGCTCACAGGAGAATCCTCCACCAGAAGCCCAGGGATGAGGACGGAGTTGTGCCTGGTTCAGTGGCATAAATCCCAGGGATCTGAGGTGTGCAATGCAGTCTTCAGCAGAAAAGCTTTTTATTTGCACTCTGTACTTGTAAATCACTGGTAAATAATTAACAGACAGCATAAGCATGTAACAGAACGGAGTCGCAGGTGTTAGCAAAGGAAAACTGCTATAAATGGATATGTCACAGTAATAAGCCGCCTGTTCACCTGTTGGGTGCTGCAGAAATTAATTAAACAATTTAGTTTTCATAAATTAACCCCTGACACCCAGAACCTTACTAGAAAGCACAGTCATATTCCTTCTCTGTTATTTATGACCATAACTCTCTCTCCTTTCACAGCTTGGGCAGTCTTTAAAACGAAGTAACTGTGGATTGCTCCAGGCTCATCTTCCTGGGGAGAGCCCTGGGGCCACCCCTGGACCCATTCATCCATCTGGCAGAGGGAAGGGGAGATGGGAGGGAGGAGGCTGCCCCAGCATCTCACTGGGAGTTGCTGGACTCACTGGCTGCAGCCACAGGAGAGGATTTGCTGAGTACAAACACAGGGAGAAGGCGGAGGACACCCCCTCTTTCCACATCTCCTCTTCAGTTTCTCCCTCCTTCCTGCTGCTCCTCATGCCCTACAGGCTATTTCTGCAAACACAGCCTGGGAGATTTTTTTTTTTTTTTTTTTTTTTTTTGGAAACCTGCCTATCCAACTTGGCTTCAAGAACAGGGACCATTACCCACACCTCTTTTTTTTTTTTTTTTTTTTTTTTTGCAGGAAGGCAGAGGAGCAGAAATCCTCCTGCCAGGTGTAGCGCTGCAAAGGACCCAGCTCTGCTATAGGAACTCTCTGCACTCCATGAAAACACCGGCAACGTTCAGCATCACAACATTTCAGCTGCAAACACACAGCTGCTCGAAGGGAAACAGGCAGAAGGCTGCCAAAACGACAAGGAAAGGGGAAAGGATGATTCCTCAGAGAAAAGCAGACGACTAAGAAGTTATTCAATCCAAAGTGGTGCTCTGAGGAAAGTAAATTTAGTGTCTAGCAATTGTTCACTGCGCGTCCCTCAGAAAACATGCTCATCTGGGCTCGTCGGCACCTCTGCCTGGAGACAAAATGCAAAAAGACCCTTTTCTAACAACAACTTCAAAATATTTAAGCTCATTTCACCATGTTTGTTTTGGTTTTGAATACAGTAATGTACAAGCAATGAATTCTTTATTTTTTAATTTTTTTTTTTCGAAGTACAGCTCCCATAAGCTTAGAAGTAAATGGGAGTGATTTGCTTCCTGGGGTATGTAACTGGAACATTTTTCTAGCACCTAATAAAACATTGTTTGGTTGATACTAACCATTAAAATATGTGTTTCAAGTCATGTAATGTTCCCTGTGAAAATTGCCTTTTTGCTCCATGAAAAAAAGGGGCACTGAAAGGAATCCTGCAGCCATAAGGATCTCACTTATTTCATGGAAGTATCATTTTAAAAGCCTCACAACATGATCAAAGCACTGTCGAGAACAGATGTTCCAGGCTTTACAAATTCCAGCATAAGTATTTTTATGACATTTATCACTGCTAAATTCTTTCAGCCAATGTTTTTCCCTGCAAGAAGCATGGAGACGCTTCCCTCCTCGAGGAAGACGTGCTCACACATGGCCTCAGCTCCAGCCACCGACCCATCATCCCTGCTCATCCACCATGAACAAGAGACATGTGGTTTCCCCCATAGCTCTGGTGGCAGCCAGCTTCAAGTAGGACTGGTCCTACAGAGCTGGGCATGGTCTTCCCCCCTTCACAAGGGGAAATCAATGTAGGACCTGTGCCACTGTAATGCATACTCTGGCTCTTGGCTGAGTGCTCATAAAGACCCTCTCCCAGAAACCTCATTGCTCCACTACCTTGACACCAGACTACAGCCTCCAAAGCCCTCTGTAAGGTTCTTTCTTCTTGACCAAAATGCACACCACCATCCATTGGGATCACACCAGACCACCACCAGGCCATGACATGCCCTGAGCAACCTCACCTGCTTTGAGCCAGGGGAGGCATGAGAGACCTACAAGATCCTTCCTACCTAAACTGTTGGAGGACTATAGAACTCAGGACACGTGGAACTCACCACATGGAAATACCCTCAATCACATCAACACCCCAGGAAAGCGTGCTTCCCTGACCACAGCAGAAAACATGCACCATACCTAGCTACAAGGCTAGATGCAAGTAGAAGATGTTCAGGCAGCTAATGTATTGGACGCTACTAAAGCCAGATGAACAGAGCCAGAAGGAGTGATAATGGGGACCCACAGGACTGTGCAGGAACCTGCTTGTTCTTGGGGGAGCAGCAACAAGTCCCCATTCCTGGAAATGACCACCAAGGCAGGGAGAGCATATTTCAACTGCATTTCAAATCATAGCCAAGTTTCCACTGAGCACAAAGTTCCCGAGAAGTTTAGCTCTCCAACAGTTGGTTGCTGTGTGTTCCATCTTCCCAGGAACATCACCAAACTCTCTGGTTGACAGAAAGTCTAAACACCATGCAGTACTAGGCAGTTTCGTGAGAGTGAGCTGTGCACCAACACAAAAACTCACAACTCAAGAATCTGAAACACACAGTTTATCTCTGAAGAATAGCATGGGGTTTTGTACCCCAAAAAATAGGATCTGAAACAACCAGCTCCTGTCAAATTTCACGTATTCGCAGAAGAGGGTGTTTGTGAAGAGGACCCCACAAGCACATCACTTCCCTAATATGTGCCCAGTTTAGTTTCACCTGTTTCCATGCTCTCCCTTCCCAATTCCTACAACCTGCTTGCACATCCTGTTTCACTATGAACACAAGCTTCTGCCCTAGGGCAATGCTGCCTTCACTTCTCCTCATGGGGTAAGGTTAGATAACAGTCAAATTGGGTGGAAAAAAACCCCCAACAAGTTTAGCCCTCTTGCTCATCCAGGCCGCGAGCCCCATCAAGCCATTGCCAGGGGTGTGGCAGCTTTTCACCATGGGTGTTGCACACCACCAAGATGGCAAACAGTGACAGGTCCACCATTAGTCACTCATCAGGAAGATGGTAGAGCAACCCCTTGAAACACAGTACAATGCACAGGAGGTCCCCCAGAACAAGGGAGAATGAGGAAAGCACATGACAGTTTCAGTGATGGGAAGAACAGGGATGCTGGAGGTGAGCAGGTATCTGGGGAACAGCAAGGACAACCAAAGGTGGTAATCTGAAGCAGTCAAGCAGAAGCTGAAGGGTGTGGAGGAGCCAACTCCAGCAAACCGGGGTCTAAAAACACCAACAAAGGAATCATACAGAAAAGGGGACACTTTTCTCTCAAGAAAATATGACACATTGCATGTCCCTGTCAGCTGTCACCTTAGAGGACTGCAAAAGACTCAGGTCTGTATTTACCCACAAGCAATCACAAAAACGGTCTTCCTCTCACCAAATGCTTGTGCTTGTCTTGATAAACCTCTTCTTTTGAGGACTTCTACTACTGTTTAAAATTCACTTCTTTATTTACAAGGTACAACTTTGCATTTTAAATGCACATAGAAAATTTGCCCCCCAAATGCTTTTTGTCGAAAATTAAAATACACGTGTAATCTTGTCACACTGGCAAGAGGGATTTTCTACGTGTATGTGCACACACGTGTGTATAGGCACAAGCAGGTGCATGCACACAAACACAGGCACATTCACACCTCTACTGCAGAGTTTCTGGAAAAGGACTGTTCCCCTGCGTGTCCTTAAAGGGAGAACAGAAACAAGGGGACACAGCCACAGTGTCACACAGCCACGCTGCACTCCTCTGCTCCAACCTCAAAGACAACCAGCACCGAGAGCAAAGTCTCATCTTCGCACGGGTCCTGTCTGGTTTCTCCCCTCGTCTGTGGGCACTGGTGGGGCACAAGGCTGGGGCCACCCCTGTCCTCGCACTGCTCTGGTGACAGTGCTGTCGGTCACAGAGGGGGAGGATGGTGTCTTCAGAGCCTGGGACGCGGTGAGGAGATTTTAAAAGGGCGCTCGAGACAGCATCAGGACTTACTGATACTGTTCTGCTGAGTTACTAACATCGCAACCCCGTCCAGACCGGGGCTTGTTTCATTATCTCGTCTTCCCACCTCAAGTGAATTTGCTGAGCAATTTTAAGAAACAGAGAAAAAGGCTATGACCAATTTTCAGGCCGCCTGATTTAGCCATTAAAAAAAGTAAGAAAAAAACCCTACAATGTTTCCCTCTTGTTTTTCTAAATAAAAATAATGTATAGCCCTAACTTGATCATAAATATGCTCAAAAGCTGTCCTTAAGTAAAAGCTTTTGATAACAAATTGCCTGTGCTAACTGCTATTTTACTGTTGAATTTTTTATTGTTGCTTAAGCACTGCAATTATGCTAATAAGCCTGAGAGGATGGTACACTAAAGCATTGAATGTGACAGATATAATACTCAATAAAATGTTAATCTTACCTGAAAATTGGAATCAAACAGCCTTATTAGTATTTATGGATATGGCATCTCCAACATGTTTCTTAAGAGGAATATATATATGCAAAAGATATTTCCAAATATACCCTGCTATTTCTCATACCTCCATACGATTTAATTCAAGGTGGCTATTACCCCTGCTGCTAATTGCCAGTCCCTTTTGGAATAAGAAAAAAGACTGTCGGTGTCTGGGGCATGAAAAACCCTGATGCGTACTGTAGGGCTTATTTTTTCCCTTTGGCAGCTGCCCATGGGGACGGGGACACCGCTCCCCAACTGATGGCAGGGACACGGGGCTCAGGAGGGTGCAGGAGCACACAGCAAAGGCACCGCTCTCTTTTTGCCACGCTCCATCATCTATTTTCCCCTTTATCTCTAACTTGACGTGCGAGGCAGGCAAATCCAGCAAAGGGTTAGGTTATTTACAGGTGCTGGAGAAACAGCTTTTGGATTTTAAGATGGGACTAAACATGGATTTATTTATTTTATTTTTAAACTTCTCAGCTGATGCTGACGAGAAACCAGACCCATCTGTTTCGCTGCGAGTTACGGCGTTGCAGAGCTGGACGCCGAGCCGCTGGGCTGTCGCAGGGGATTTGTCACCGAGGTGCCACATGACTTCCCACAAGTCGCATTGCATTTTGCACCGTTATTTCACCACCCAGTCCAAGTCTGATTTCTCAATTGATGGCATAATTTTTTCAGGGAACAAGCTGCCTTTTACCACATGTAGCCTTTTTTTTTTTTTTTGGTGAAACCTATGGGTCTCAGACCCAACCTTGGGGCTCCACTACCCTGCACTTTCACAGAATCATAGAATCATATGGGGTTGGAAGGGACATCTGGAGATCATCTAGTCCAACCCCACTGCCGGAGCGGGTCTACCTACAGCACGTTGCACAGGAGCTTGTCCAGGCGTGTGTTGAATGTCTCCAGAGAAGGAGGCTCCACCACCCCCCTGGGCAGCCTGTTCCAGTGCTCTACCACTCTCACATTAAATAACTTCCTCCTTATGTTTAGGTGGAACTTCTTATACTCAAATTTGTGCCCATTTCCTCTTGTCCTGTCACTGGGCACCACCGAGAAAAGACCAGCACCACTGAGAAAAGACCAGCTTTTCCTGTGGGTAAAGCAAGGGGCTTTCAACAGCTTCACCTCATAATATCATAACCTCAGAAGAGCCATGTGTTTCTGACAAACTATAGTTACATCCATGCCCAGGGGTCTATAGAGAGACTATTTCTACACAACGGACTGGTGTGGGTTTCAAACACTGCAGGTTAATGCTTAAATAGCAGCTGCTGGCTTCCTACTTCAGTCCTCATGCTGCTCTCACCCACAGAAGTCAATTCTGCTGTCAGGACTGCAGAAACATCCATAATCAGCATTATACCTTCTGACAGACAAGCAAGATTCTCACCGCTGGACGCTGCAAACCTCCTTGTTGGCAAGCGTCAGGTGGGAGACATCTAGGAACTGTTTCGATGAATAGTCACAGCGGGGAAAACCCAACCAGCTGCCCACCAGAGTCTGGGATTCCCAAAGTGCTCAAAGATCGCAACGAGAACCTCCAGGGCACAGCTCACAACACACCGGGACACGCTGGGACCTTCTCAACTACGCAACGCACGCTGGCTTGCACTCCGACTGCATGGATGGAGCACATGGATGGAAACGGGACACTTTGCTGGAGACAGCTTAGAGCAGCTCCACAAAACCTTGCCTGCAGGTGTAAGCAAGGAGCACAGCATTAGGAAAAAAAAAAAATAATTCAGTTGCAAAATCAAAGAAAAGTACTAGTTTACTGAGCTTGCACCTCGGAGAGCCGGGAGATGTGCCCAGGGCTCCTCTGCCCCAAGTTAACCCCAGCACGGAATGCCAGACACCAAATTTTCTTGTGCAGCCAGCAAGTTAACCAGGCACATAGCTGTGATGTGCTGCGGGACCATAAGGCAACCACTCCCATCAAGGTGGCAGGACTCGCCTCTGCCATGTTAAGTGAGTCTTGTCATTATTTTCAACCCTGCAGGGAAATCTAAATTGAACTTTGGCATATAGGCTTCTTTTGCTAAGCAGCAACACTTGAATGTTAACTCTGGTCCTGACAGGCATATTTATGGAGTATTCTTTGCAAATAATCTTACCCTGACCAGTCCGAAAGGTCAGAATCATAAAAAATAATAATAACAACAATAAAAAAAGCACAAGGCTGGAAAACCATCACTGCCATTGGCACAACCTCTCAACTTATTAACTGTCCTTGCAACAAGGTGAACTGCAAGGTCTCGGATTTATTTGATTGATTGAGATCAAAAGATGAGGGGGCACACAGTAAATTGTATCTTTCCATGAACGCATTTTGCTTTCAAGATTTGAGCAGATAGTTGCAGGAACTGAAAAGCTCAAGAGGAAGAAGAAAAAAAAAAAGAGGAAAAAAAACATGTACAAAGGTGACTTCAGAAAGGCATCCCCTTATTTCTCTCTTGACACCATCTGCATTTTGTATTTCTTAGAGCTATTTGAAAGTTTCTTCCCCATTCCTGTGCCCCTGCGACACAACAGCTTATCTCTGCTAAACAGAAAATGATAACGAACAAGAAGACACTAGTATAACTCCAGGGGAGACATCAGCATTTGCTGACATTAAGGATGAAAGGTAAATATTAGAGAAACCAAAAGAATCCCAAACAAAGTCCAACAGGAGATTGAAGAATTTCCCATTGAAGTTCAGAAGCCTTATGAGACAGGACAGATATCTCACTATCCTTCTTAATCGGACGAAGGAAGATGAAGCACCTGAACCTTGTGTTCCTCTCATGATGATGGCTCAAAGGCTGCCTGAGCCCAGGCTACATTTGTCATCTGCAGCTCCCAAGGGAGCGAGAGAGAAGGGAGAAGCAAGGGAACTAAACGAGCAGCCATCTTCAGGACATAATTTCAAGACCCAGCTGGTGAGCCAGCATTTTTAAACAGAGAAAAAGCCTGCTGCGTTCGCTGTCAAGACAGGACAAAGAAACACAATAGAGAACAGGAACAGAAGAACAAGAACAGAAAAATGAAACTCTCCTCCATTTCATCAGCCCCTAGAAACAGAGAGGAAAAGTAATCATTTGGTTCCTTTCTCTGTGTCCCACATGATATTCGTATTTTGTTCAATATACCTGTACCTGTGCACTGTGTTCTCATGTCACAATAAAGAGATGAGGTTACCCAGCAAAGAGTTAAGAGGAAAGCCTTCACATGGATTACAGAAGCAACCCAAACTGCCAGAAACTCACTGCAAAAGAACCAGAATTGATACAACCTCCTGTTTTTATCACAAGTTTACATTACATGCCAACAACAGAGGATTAAACTCCTTTACCGTGAGCTTACAAAGAACATGGAACAAAGGTGCTGAGCATCAGAGTCAACTGCTGTTGCATCAAAGCTCATCATGAGACCAGGCAGCTCCTTCTGCACAGATACACTCAGCTTTGTCTTTCACCTTATCAGTTTTGAATAAAGTTAAGATACAAATTTCACACATTCCCATTTCTAACTATCACTGGGTTAAGGAGGACTCTCCAGAAGTCATCTAGTCCATTCCTCCACCACATGGAGGGATCAGTTCTCCTAAAAGCATGTCTGCTAGAGTTTTTCCAACTTGTTCTTAAACCTTTGCAAAGACTGAAACTGCCTAAGCTCCTCGGGCAATCCACTCCAGCGCTCAGCTATTCTTAATGCAGGAGATCATTTACTAATGTCTCATCTAAATTTCTTTTGCTGCAACTTAAGCTCATAATTTGTCTTTCTTACAGTAGGCAGATTTACAGTTTATGCCTTCTCCCCACAACAAGTTCACCATTTCCAAAATTTACAAGCTGAGGCACCAGTATGACTTGCTCTCTCTCCTCCATTCTCCTTCTGCTCAAAGCACGTTCTTAATCTTGTGTCTCTGCATGTGTATTTCTTTTCTTACCCTGGGAGAACAGGCAGCTAGGATATCACAAGGCTGTTTCAAGAGAAGATGCTCACATCCAAAGGCTGATGCATTCAGGCACACCCAGTTATAAAGTACTCTGTAACAAGAAAAAGAAAAGATTTGTCTTTAGGACGGGAGGCAGAGGGTCTAGTAGTAAGGAAAACCCAACAACTCTGAACTGCAATTTCTTCCACCCCATTATTTAACATTCAAACGGATCTTCAAAAGCAACATCAATGACTGTAGATACACATCATGCGCCACCACTCAAACTTGGCCACATTTTTTCTGACAACCACCATAAGGGTTTGATAAATCTGTGTTCTAGGAAACAAAGTGCTCACTGACTTTGCAGAAAGTTTTGCCAAGCTATAAGCAATACCCAGCACACATCAAAATCAGATGGCTCCTACTCCAAAGCTTTATTCACTGTGACAGAGGACAAATCTTAATGTTGCCACCAGCGACTTTATTTACAGCATCACTGAAACCAACAGAGGCAAGGCTTCTAAGTTGACTTTGAGATGCGAGTGCATGTAATTATGGCATAGACCCAGAGGAGAGAAATCAGGCCTGATGAAAGATTAAGTAACTTTTGTGTTCACAACATAGTCCTTACCTCCTGATCTTCGGTATGTTCTACCCACCAAAAAAGAAATCTCTCCTGAACCCAAGGTGACAACAAGGAAAGAAAGGATTTACATGAGCAGCGTTTGGAAACACAGAGGAGAGCTCTGAATAACAAAAACATTCCAAATTTCATGAGAGAGAACAAGCAACAGGGGAGAGTGGCAATAATACATTTGCCATCGTACTTTTGGAGGCTCTTAGAAAATGAGCTAGATGGTAGCAGGCAGTTTGCTACAGCAGCACCTTTCACCAGTGGATCATCTTTTGCAGCCCATCTCATCTAAATTCCTGTCTCCCCTTAGAGAGGCTGCTGCTAGTCTCAAAGGATCGGGTGGCTTTGTAAGAAATCTGCCTTTTCCGAGAGCTGAAGCCAAGAAATACTCAATTTGATGTGAAAATAAGATGCTTGTTGCGCATCTAAGGATGTGCCAATGCGACTACTCATTGTCTTCTCTCTTACATGTACCATTCATCTGACTTTTTGCTACCATTCATGCCTTTTGCTACTCCACTTTGTCCATTTCCAAGTTTCCACTTGGGATGCTTGTGTTTTTTTTTCCTTTTGCAAGCCTTCTCAGCCACCCTGGGCTTCTGCTTTCCTTGATCATTTCCACTCTTATCAATGTCAAACACTTACATCCGGCCCAACTGTTGTCAGCACAGGAACGTGACACACTCCTATTTAGCACAGGTTTGATAAAAGAAGTGCTGTTTCCAAGACTAAGGAGGAATACCTGCACAATAATGTCCCTGCAGCAGCACACAATAGCTGAGAAGACTGAGCAATAAATCCCTGTTACTGAAGATGAAAAACTCCAAGTAATCTCAAAATATATGCTGACCAAGTAATAGAAGAGTTTAAATGCATGTACATCTTTAAGGGCAAAAGGAGCTCCAAGGACTTCAGGGAGATCATCTGCTGCATCAGACAGGTTAATTCCCAAAACGCTAGTGAGATAAGGGTGTTTAGCAAGGGATGGAACTACGAGGAGCGTGCTTCCACCAAGAAAATACACCCCTTTCTACAGCCGAATTACAACAGCTGTTGAAAACCATGGAGTAGCATTGAATGGCAGCCCAGGACCGGGAGCCAAGAAGACTACCACATGCAACTGAAACTGCCAAGGGATTAAGTTAGGTCAAATGTAATTACACAAACTGGAACCTGGCCAGGGTACTGGCTGGTTTAAGAAAATTAAAAGAGGTGTTCAAAAGTTTCAGAGATGGAGTCCTCCTCCTGTTAATTATTTGGTGAGTCAGTCACTGAAGTCTCAGTACTCTGGGAGGCTGTCTGAAAAAGGGGAAAAAATGAGGCATAAACTTGAAAGGCATTAGAAGCGATTAGCAAAAGCCTTTGTTCTCCATGGCAATCCTTGCTGCACTAGTGCGTGAAAGCCTTTCATGTTCATGCTGAAAAGTGGCCTTAGTTCCTTTGATACTTCTGGGAGGAAGCGTTTAAATTTACAAATATCCCACTGTCAGAAGTTACAGACAACAGTTGAGGAACTTCTGCATATCCCAGCCAGGTCATGCCTGGCTCTAAAGCCAGCTCTCAGGCAGGCAGTGCTCCTGCTGAAGCGAGGAACGCAAGCAAGGATGCATAGAAGCTCACTGAGACCTGGAGTAACATCTACTCTACTTGCTAGTAGTGTACAAAAGCCAGGTCATGTGGAAAAGGAGGTTGCAACCACGTGGGACAGTGGCCTTCTTACCTTCATTCAGTTTTAGGAAGATGGAGAGCATTTTATGGCAGGCAATTGTAAGGAGACCAGAAAGGATGCTTCGTGGTCTGGCAGCTGAGTACCACTTTGAAAGATTAGATCCTGTTTATGCCTCTGCCATAAACCTCCTGAATGATAAGAGGAAGATCACATATATCAAACTTTCTCCAGATATTTATTGCTGTGCCTTTTCTGGCTAACTAAAGACACAGAGAGACCACATCCAGAAGAGACAAGAAGTAGCAGTCATGGATTGAGATTCTCAGTTCAATTTCTGATTGAGACTTGTACTACAGCCATGTACAGTGCTACAAAACATGAAGTGTTCTGAAAAAACAGGCCTTGTAAGTCTCAGTTTTGGCACCTGAAAGTAGTAGATGCCTCTGCTACCTCTGCATCTGAAAGTCATCATTAGAGATACACTCATTACTGTCTTTGAAGCAGTTGGATGTGACAGTAAAAGCAGTATGGAATTGGAGATTAACCTTTTTGGGTAGCTTACTCAGTGAAATTTTCAGATGATACACATTAAATAAACCAATTTTTGACTGATGTGAAAAACAGAAAGATTAAATAACTACCTTCTCAACAAGTGCCATACACCAGGCGTGTTGAGTGACATGGTTTCCTTTCGAAGCGACAGCAGGTGAACACACAACCGAAGGCTCTGCCATATTGATTTCATGCACTTCGGGGTGTTTTTTTCCCCCTTTTCAGAAAACAAGCCAGGAAAAGGCAGACACTTCACAGCACAGATTGGTGCAATTTGTGCTAATGGCCAAAGTGTAGATGCAAGCAGCAGCTCGCTTCTCTTCGTGTGGAACAGTCAACGGGGCAAAGTTCTGGTGGGACAATTGCTACCATGGCGCACCTTGCGTAGCCCAGCAACACCTCCTCCAACACACGGCTTCGTGACAAGCAGGGCAAAAACCAGGAGCACGGGAGAAAATCTGTGATGTCTTGCAAAAGTGTGCAAAAAACAGGGACAAGCAACTGTGGAAAAAGGCTGCAGTCTCTGCTGACCACACGCAAGCTGTTGCTTTTCCAAAGTGTAGTCAAACACTCTTCCAGATAGCAAAACCCCAAGTGCCCTAAATCCCTCATCCCTGGCACTCCTCTGACGAGGCAAGTCACTCCTTTGGAGTCCTCAGGCACCACAGAGACGGCAAGGTTTCTTTTATCAATAGGAGCAAAATAATACTGCTGTTCTTCCCATTCTTCCCAAACACCTTCCAACCAGCCTCCTCTGAAGCAGCTCCACTGCTTTAAGCCAGAACGACCCGCAAAAAAGAGGTTCCAACAGAAGCGGAGACCTAGCGTGGAAAACCAGAGTGAAACTGGTACAAGCCAGAGAAGACTGTAAGCAGCAGTTTTATAATGCTTTTTGAGTTTAAAATATTCAGCAAGGTCAACACAGAGCATGTAGTTATCTCCAGGCCTGTATACGCCCCAGGCTATACGCACCGACAGCAGGATGCTGACGATGCAGCCACCTCGGCCAGGCTGGTCTCTGCAGCAGAGCCACCAGCAGCTCTTGGCCTCAAGCACCCTAATTAGCAAAAGGTGGAGAGGAAACTTAACGACAGTATCATTACCGTGCACAGGGTCACCCCTCATTCCTTCTCCTCGAGTTGAGATGAAAAGCCCATGCATCCCTTTTGCAAGGGGAAGCCCTCACAGTGCTCCCCAATGCACCCCAGCACCAGAGACACATGCACCAATGCGACATACACCACAAATAATAATTGTCTTAGCATGACCACACACACCAGGGCCAGCCCATGCAGCAAAGGCTGGGGACAGCAGGGCAGCCTGAAGGGCTTCATGCTGAAGAGGGACCTGCTACCAAGAGGAGAAGGTGGACGATGTGGCCAGAGTGTGAGGGGGAGGTCTCCCTGCAGTGATTAACTAATATCTATAATGGCCTCTAGTGTCTGAAACAAAGCACAAGGAAATGGCACGGAAAGGACTAATGCCAAGCAGTAACAAAGACAGAGTCAGGGCTGTTGCTCAAATAAGAAATTGCTTTTGCCTAGGTTATTTGTTGTTAAAAATAAAAGTTTCCGCATGCAAGGACATCCTATTTGCTGTATTAAATTAAAGGGATGATTCAAGAGGGAGCAGCTTTCGGTAGGCAGGGGGGGGAAATCAATTTCAGGTTGCTACGGACAACTGGGCTGTCTCCTGTAAAACTAAATCGGATTCAGCTCTACCAACCTGAACGCTAAACATTCCCTGAAATACAAGACACACACGCTCTCCAAATAAATAAATACAATAAAACAGTCTTGTGTCATCTCCTGGCTTTATTTTTGCTGAACTAGGGACGTGCTCAAACCTGCTAATTACTGCAAAACACAGGGCTGAAGTTTTGGCTCAGCTGTGGCTTTCTGACTGCCAGTTCAACGCCGACCGCTGCCTTACAGGGGAAAAGACATTTAATGGTAGGGTGGCATTTGGCAAAATGAACCAGAGCGGTGCCCAGACCCACCTCGCTCTGGGCCCTTTTATGTGCTGTGGGCTTGCAGCAGGACCTAAAACAATGTTCTGCTGATCCAGGCTCCTGCAAAGCTCAGCCAGCAGGGGCCGGAGAAAGCTCAGCCTGGGCCCTTCAAGCCTGTCCTGGCTGATGCTGGATGGAGGCAGTTTAACCTGCCCTCGGTCCTTGAATAGCCTGAACAGAAACAACATTCTCCACCCGAGCAGCTGACCTGTGGTCACAGCAGCCAGGTAGGAACCTCGCATGGAGGGGCTGCTGGGTACAACACGATGGCCATGATCCGACAGCTGTCCTCTCCCCATGCCTTGCGCTGGAATAATTTCAAACAGGTTTTAAGCACCATCCCCACTCCCCGCAGAAAGCAAAGGCATGTGGGCACAGGGCTGCTTCACCTGTGGGACATTCTCCTCCAGCACAGCCTCCATCACCAGCCCAGAGCTGAGAGACCCCCAAGTCCCCACACCCCCCTGAGCCAGCAGAGTAGGGAGCGATGGCAGCCCTGGGAGCCTCACCACCCCTCTGTGCTAGGCATGTTAATCCCTGTGGTCCTCGGGAGCCCAGGGGAACTGGGAGCTTGGGAGAGATGATTAAGAAAGCAGAGGCAGAATTTGGCAAGGATCAGAGCCACCGGTCAGGAGCTGTACCTCCAAACTTCAAAGCCCTGGTCAGAAAGGAAGAAGCAGAGGTGATGAGGCACCGAATTTTGTACCCTTCCCCAACAGCTGTTAAGCAACCGAATAAATCCATCCAGATCAACCCCTCCCGTCAAGGCAACAGGAAACATTCCCATCCCACGACACTGTGAGTCTTGATTTTATGGAGCAGTTGATGTTTTTCCAATGAAACGTACCATTAAAATATAAGATTTTATTAGCAAAATCAATGATGTGTTCAGAGACAGTCCCTCATGGCTTTTAAAAAAAAATCTATGAATAATTATAAAACTGATAGCAATAGAGAACACTGTGCAATTATTACAGCTGTTTTACAGGATTCTAATAATGATGGCCCCTACTTCTGGTAAGACACCTTAAGGCAGTACCACAAAAAAATATAAATAAAGGAAAAGCAACACAAGCCCAGCATTCCCCTGCACTTACAGGGTGCAAACATGTTGCCTGCTTTGGTTTATTGAATTACCTTTTATTTTTTTTTCCCCCCAGCAAGAAGGTAACAGTCTGGAAACAAAAACACCACAACATTTACAGAAATATTTACCAGTCACCTCTCTCTTTCTCCTTCACCACTAGTTCCAGTGTGTTTTGTTGCACTAGAAAAGTAACTGGGGGAGATTTACTCCCATTTAACCCTCACAGAGGTGGATGTGAGAGAGGGAGGCTGTGACCTTTCAGCACCCACAAAATGCATGATGGCCCTTAGCCATGCACACAGACCAGGCATCAGGAGCATCTGAAAACCTTCTGCAAGCAATACATCCTCTGGGGACACAGGAGTGGAGTCCTGACAACCATTTTCCCCAACAGGCTCACTGCTTTCCCACAACATGCAGCCACAATGCCCGACGCAGCTCCCTCCCAACGTTTCGTCCAGCCCCAGCTGTGGCAAACAGGACAGCTGGATCTGCCCATCTCCAGGAGGAAGCCAGACGCACACAGGAACCCAACTGCAAGTCCAGCACCCCAAGTAATCACTATCCTCACCTCCCACAGGACATCATGAGCATACCCAATCCTCCCAGCCTGCCAGTCTCCTGTTCTCACCTGGTAGCCATCGTCCATATCAATACCATTGTGAAGAGCTCAGACCGTCAAGAAATGTAGGCGTTCCAAACCCAACACTCACTGACCAACTTCTCAGGGAGCTCTGGGTAATGCACAAGGAGCACCATTAAGTCCCAGGAACTGCAGAGCCCTCAAGAATGCGCGTATGTGAAGTGTTGCCAAAAAACGACACCTGTCAGTTCCACCCCAAATGTTCTGCCTTGCACCCATAGCTACCGATTTGCAAGAGCCTATTTTTCCTCTGAGTGGACCTTAAAGTCTCTGTACTCCACCTGGTTTTAAACAACCTTCAGATGCACGTGGGGATGGATGAGGCAAGAGTAACAAGAATACTCAACAGATGTTTTCATTAGCATAAATTTGCCATTCATTCGTCTTTCTTCTACCATCAAACTCCTCTATTATCCTCACTGGCTAATTTACAGTGCTTGTTGCAAAGTACAGTCTCTGAGAACAGAGACAGCACGGACTTGATAACGTAGAAGTTCAAAGAGCTGAGCCACGCATGACCTGTAAGCAGATTGTTGCTATTTCCTTGCACGTATAAAAGGGCTTTGCCTTCATGCAATGCTGGAACTTGTCATCATGAAACACCCTCCTATTACAACATGGCCCAGAGGAGCTACTATTTTGGGTCCTAATAACGTGCTTGGTTTTACAGGAAAGCAAGAAGGCAAGTAACATGGAACAACCCAGCTGTCAAGTAGAGAAACAGATGGGATCCTCACAAAGCTACACAGATTGCCTTAGTCAAGTGCTGTCACAGCCCATCCTCGAGATGGGAAAGCACGGTGCAGGAGCTAGATGAAAGGAGCTTGTGAAATTAAGCAGCATCATCACCTCTACAAGGCCTGCAAAGAGACAATAGAGAATTGCTTTCCAGGCACTCTGATCCCAAGGCAATAAAACATGACTCAAAGTTGTTAGGCTGTTTTTTCCCCTACTAGAAATGCCTTTTGGCTGAGTGACAATTGCTCCATCCTCCCACCTGCCTGTCCCCACGAAACGCAGACAGCATCCATGGAAAGATGCACCAGGAAGCACAGGTCACGTCCATGGTCTTGGAGCAGCTCTCCCTTCGGAAGCGAGCACAAACAAGGCTGGCTGGAGGTGTCCCTGCCAGCGTGGCCCCAGGTGCTGGCAGGCAGGCAGGCTGCCCGTGCACAGGCAGCACCGTGATTCACTCCGCTGTGGCGCCTAGTCCACAATTTGGCTTCCCAGCAATCTAGGAAACCACAACACCTGCCATGGTGGTTCAGCTCCTGTGTCGTTGAAGGACATGTCTTTGCATACCGTGAGTCAGCGGCAAACCAGGAGAGGTGATGGACTGGCCTGACCTTCCTCATTTGAACCCTTGAGAGGATGCTAAACCCAAGCTAGCAAACCAGTGCTTCGGAAACCCGGCACGCTTGGAGATACCAGGGCCCATATCTGATAAGTCCATGGTCTGTGCTTCATACCTACAGTTTGAGCCTGGACTAGAGCAGCCCCCGAGAGCAGCCGGCCATTCAGGCCCGCAGTTATTCAAGCAACAAAGGCTCAGGCAGAGGGAAGGCTGAAGCCAGATTATGAATGAAGAACCAAGATCAATTCCCTTACCTACCTTCTGCCTCTCATGAACTGGAAGACGCTATTCAGGGAAAATATAATTTAAAGGCAGAGGCTAATGATGAATCAGATTGATTTTTAGGACAGGAAAATAGATGTAATTGCAGTCTACCTGCTTGCAGCTTGACAGGAGTCATAGGGAGTTTCAGGACAACCTGGCCTCCTCTCCCCTTCCTCATCCCAGCCCCTTTCCCTCCTCTGTCCCTCCTCCTAAGAAACAAAAAAACCCTCACAGAAAAAAAAAGTTCCCTTACACCAGACAATTAAGCGCTGCCAGGAGTCAGCTCAATGCTGGCTTCCCTCTCCCTGCTAAACAGCACAGAGCCTCGATTAATGGATGTGCAGAGGGTCCACTTTCTGGAGAAAAGCAAATTCCGAGCGTGCAGCTGGGAGGAATGCATCGTATGTCTGGTATTCACGCTGCGCCCTCTTTTCCTCTCCCTTTTTTTGGCCGTATAAGGAGCTGCACACAGCAGGCTGGGCCGGGGAGCGCGGCGCGGCCTGCTCAGCGCCGCCAGACTCTTCCGACTTTGTTTGCCTTTACTGGAAATCCAATCAATCCATCTAGGAAAAAGGCTTCCATGCACACAACACGGAGCATGGGGTTCAGCCATCACGCTCCTGAGATGCAGGATGAAAAGAGGAGCAAGCTGACCTCGACCAGCCCAGCACGGGCTCCTGCAGAGATGCCTGCACACGTGCATACGCACAGGCATAAATTTTCTTAATTATATTGGAGGCGAGCAGGGTGCTAACTTAAAAATGGGAGACAATTACAGCTACAGTCCTAAAGGGCAGTTTCTCAGGTTAGCAGAGCTCAAGTCATATCTGCACAGGCAATAAAAGGCAACCTGGCCGTCAGCGCACGTACCTGGGGCTGGGGAGGGTTACGTGCCCTCAGCCACAGAAAAATACGTCCTTTCTAACACACACAGGTTATAAACAGGAGTGTGGGACCGTGCTTTAGAGAAGCAAATTGCTGGGAATTTTTCCTGAAGTCCTGACAGTCTCTAAGTTAAAGACTATTGCAGCAATTTCAGCAGCAGACTGGGATTTCCATACCCAGGATGGAATTGCAATATTACATTCTAAAAAATAAAGCCTTTTTGTCATTGCTGCTTCTGCTGTAAACAACAGACTATTCCTGTGGGCACCCAGGACTTTGCAGGAGCAAAAAGGAAAAGAGAAAAGCATGCTCGTCCACCAAAGGCAGGAAATCCTGGATCACAAATATCCATGAAGAACCCGCATCAACTCCCCTTCCTCAGCCCTGTTCAGCACGGGAAGGGCAGCTCTCATTTCATCCTGCAGAGTAAAGTGGTGACAACAACCACAGGGGTGGGGAGACAAACGTGGGATCAATCGTCATCAGAGCACACGGCAAACAGCCCCAGGAAAGAAGGAAGCCCACAGACAGGCTACCAACATCTGGACTGTCTCCAATTCAATCCTGCCTCTCCTCTCATAAAGAAGACCTGAAAAGATCTGCACGACCACCTATGCTGTTTCTTACCCTCGGCTACTTCAGAGCAATGTACACCTGGCTGTGGAAAGCAGACAGAAATCAGGGTCCCAAGCATGGTCACACTAGAGCTGGCCAGGCAGAAGATGGGGAACCTTAAAGAAATCAGCAACTTGATCCATTTCCCCAAGGGTGTTGTCTTCAACCCAGGCTGGTTCTCGCTACCTTGAAGGATGATGCAAATCCTCCATAACTGGCAGGTTGGAAGTCTTCTGCCCCAGATACCATCTCATTCCAGTGTTCAAAATATAAAGATTGACTTAATGGTGAGGCAGGAGGTTTAATCTTGCTCTCAATTTTATTTTGTTCTTTTGCCAATAGTCGTTAGCACTGGGATAATTCTTCACACACACAGAAGCATCCAGTCTGCCTTTGGGTCTGAGGTCACTGGCCTCAAGAGCCTCCTCTAGCAACAAGCCCTGTGCTCCAAATTACAGGCTGGATGACAGAGTTTTTTGCATTTTGTTTTTTGGGGTTTTTTTTTGTTTTTTTACCAGCTTCCAGATTCGCATTTTTCAGCTTTGACTGACCACTGTAGGTGTCTGTCTATCGGGACAAGGAGAACAGACACACTAAAGCTGCCTCCCCGCTTACAGACAGGACAAACTCAAAGCTTTCAGTCCCTCTGCAAACACATTTAGAGGGCAGGACGCTGCCTAGGCAGAAGCCGGAGGCTCCCCAGCAGCACCCTGCTAACTAAGCCCGACGGGTGCTGCTCCATTGGGTGACAATACCAGCCATCAGAGGCCCCCACAACTGGTCCCAAGACTACAGCAGCAGGCAGCAGATTATGAGCAACCCGAACCCACCCAACCACCCTGTCCTGTCTTCTGGCCTCTGCCAAACTTGGTAAATCCCATCCCCTGCTCAACACCAGCACCTTTGGGCTGTGATTCCCCATTACTACCCTCTCCTTGGAGGTCCAGTCCCACCTCCTGCAGATGCCTGCTCTCAACCCTCCACCTGTGCAGCTGCCTGCACTGGGGAATGGGAAGGACATCAGCCAGAAATCTCTTTGTGGTATCCAAATACAGTCTTCAGCCTTCCATTTGGAGACAGGGATGCTCTGAAGCACCCTGAAGCAAGTGGAATGACTTGGATGAAAACACACGGTTGAAACTCAACTGGGGAGGGGAAGATTTCTAGCCTCATTAATAACAGCCTGAAATTAAAAGCAGAGCTTGTAGTACAGCTGCAATTCCAGCTACCCCGCTGCTTGTGTTAACAGTGTGGCTTTATTATGGTCAGGGATTAAAAACAGCTCCAACAATTAAATGAGGGAGAAAAAAAAAAAAACAACCAACCAAAAATGACCAAGCAAAAGAACCACCAACAACGAAAATCAGTAAAATAAAAAATTACTGTGGGCTGGAATGATTAGCAAAAAGAAGTTGTGTGTAAGGAGCAAGAGTGAATGCTTCCTCCCCCGCTGCCAACAGGCCCCCACATGCCCCCCGCCAAGTGTATTTGTCCCCTACCCACGGGAAGCCACACGGTGCCCTGTGGCTCAGCACCAGCCACCGTCTGTCCCCGGTGGGATGTCACCTCCCTTCCCAGAGTACGTGCTCTGCAACCACCCTGCTCCAAGCGGATGTCTTGGAAACCTTCCTTGCTCACACTGCCTAAATGCTACGGCATTAAGAAAAAGAAAAAAAGACTTGCAATAAATTACTAATACGCCTTGAACTTCTTAGGAGGCACTAGTCCTCGCTGAGTAACCAGAGAAGGTCCCGGAGGCGAGAGGTGGGAAAGATCAGCAGACAAGAGCTGAGCAGAAGCATGCCTGCATTTCTTGGAGGTGAGCTGGTTGCCCAATGGTTCCTGAGAAGGCAATTACCCTGCCTGACCCGCTGCCTGTCCACAGCAGCCCTGCCACCAGCTGGGATGAGGAGCAGTGGGAAGCCTCAGTTGGTTGTGTCTCATTGCCTTTGAGGGCTTGGTCTATAATGCTGAGATTTGAACCTGCTTTCTCTTCTTTATAAGAATTAATAGCAATAAATTGATGAGAAAGAGGAGAACGACCTCCTTTCCCCTCTTTCCCAATACAACCATGCCCCGCTTTCTTTTCAAGCACTGGCAGCTCACCAACAGGCCCAATCTCTGCAGCCAAACCACCAACTAGGCGCAGGTTCAGCAATCAGCTGGGCTGCAAATCCAGCCCTTCCCAGGGGGAGAGACCCAGGGGGAGAGACCTCCACAGGAACAGCTTTGGGGACCAGGGGTTATGCAGGGACCTCAAAAGCCCCGGGAAGCAGTTTGCAAAACTCCTGTGTGAGCCGGAGGGAAAATAAAAATACATTAAAAAGTAAAGAATCACCTCCATGCACACACAGGAGCCAACAAACAGAATGGGAGGTGGCAAAAGAGACACTCAAAGCTGTTTCTCCAGGTCTCCAAGGATGACTGATTCTTCACACCCCAAAATCCTGACGAGGGGCAGTCCCAAGCCCAGGGAGGAGAGCCCTGAGGAGCAGCCCACCCTGATGCCCATGTGGGACCTCCCACCATCTCAGCACGAACAGCAGAACTCAATGCTCCCCTCCGGTTTTGGGGGACACAGAGGCAGGAAGTCCATATTCAGCAAGACATGATCTTTCACCCTTTGATTTTACCATCACTACTATGAAAGCTGTTTTTAAGCTTGGCACCTTTCATCTCCAACAAGATGCAATAAAAGCCAAAGGTCGCATTTCCAGGGAAATCACTTCTGTTCACTGCAAAGCTACTGGGCATTATGAGTCCTTTACAGGCCAAAAAAACAAACAAACAAAAAAAAACAAACAAAAAAATCACACGCAAGGCTCACACCTGCTTTTTCTCACAGTGTTTCTCTTCTCCACCGTCACAAGTTTCTAGTCCAGTTGCCCAGAAGCTTGGGTTTTCTTTTACTTCTTTTACTTACTGTTGCTTTTGCCTTTGAACAACAAAAGAAAGCGAGTGTGGCCACAGCACTGCGGGAAGGCAAAGATCTCCTCTCGGCCAAACATAGACACACTTACAGCTCTTCCACCACTGCAGAAGGTTTGGCCTTTAAATCAACCAGAGCTACCTTCTTAGCACTATGTGGATATAAACCAAATGACCAGATTCATAGAAATATGCTCTGGGCAACAAATTTCTGCAGCTACCACAAAGCTGTGATGCTCCAGAGCCAACCTCCCAACACAATGGTAGTCATCTGCACCCAAGACAACAAACTCAGGCTCCTCCAGTGGTTTCCCATGGGGCCAGACAGGAAAGATTTAGTTCTCATGGCTGCAACACCCCAGCAGTAAAAGCGACACTGGGAGCACCCAACACATCTGAGCCCCGTCCTGCTCCAGGACAGATACAGAACTGCTTTCCGTAAGGGATCAAAGCTCCCTTACCAGGGATGTGACTATTTGTTGACAGAAAAAAGTCATTTTCATTTTTGGAAACAGATTGGTGGATTCAGGTAAGTTTTCATTGCTGTAATGAAGGACGATGTTGTCCAACCCAAACGAAGAAGATCCATCGGTCTATGACAATGCATGTGTCTAGACAGCTGCTCTCAAAAAGCCTGCCAAGAACATTTTACACTATTCATTTTCATAAGCTCAGAAACTCCAAGCCAGGCAGTGCAAACCCTTTATAATTCCCTCCACTGTAGGGCTACAAAGGCCTGCAACAGAATCATACTTGAAGCTGTGTCTGCAGAAATATCACAGCTAAGGTGGCAAATCCCCAGCACCACGTCCAGAGCGGTTTGATAGCACAAGAAAACCAAACCTCCTTTTTTTTTTCCCAGCAGGTCTCCGCTATTTCGAAAACATTTAAATTAAAACTAATAAACCTCACAATACACTTTCTCAGACACCAGAGCACTTTCTAAATACCAAGGTGACTGCAACCAAAAGTCACCGTGGCTTGACAAATTTGGGTGAAGTGACTTCTCGGTGGTTTCAGCTGAAGGGCTTTGCCTTGCGTTTGCAGCAGGCTGGGAGCACACACAGTTGCCGCAGCTCAGCCAACATTCAGCTGTGATAACACACCACCTCCCTGCAGCCTCACAGCCCCACAAAGGGAAGCATTATCCCCATTTTGCAGACAGGAGAAATGGAAGCTCAAGAACAACAAACCACCAAAATAAAAAAAAAATAAAAACAACACCAAAACCAGAAAAACAAGCAAACAAAAAAAAACTCCAAAAAACCCACCACAACAAAACTAAGTCCAAGAGGTGAAGTTTGGAGTCGCAGTGCCCCATCACACTCACTCCTGAATGGAAAGCAACAGGATGCTTGAAGGATGTGGGATGGTGGCTGCACCAAGTACAGCCCAGTAGGAGGTAAATGGGTCTGGTGCTTAGGGAAAGCACACAGGACAAGGAGGAGCTGAGTAAGTGCCAACCACCAAGAAAGATGCTGTGGCCATAAGGCACATGGCAAAGAGTAGCCCTTCTGAAGGAGGAGACCTCACAGTGGAGCAAGTAAAGGGATCGAGGAAGTGCAGGGCAGTAACTGGTCCTCAGGCCCACCAGCCAGTCCCTGGAAAGTCTCAGCGCATTGCAATCAATCATGCTTTTAACCAGACCACTTGTAACCTTTATCAGGGCAGAACCAACAGGGTGTCACCCAGCTACTCGCCAACAGGAGGTGAAGCCCATGGCGTGTCTCTTCTAGAAACAGCCAAAATGCACTGCAAAGGACACCTGGATGACTTAGATCCTGTCCTTACAAGTAGATGCCACAGTCTTTATCCTACATTGGACAACTGCATTGAGAAAGACTCCCTTTCTTGCCCCAGAACTTGTGACACTCCATCCCTGCACAAGCAGATGTGGAACAATGCTTTGGCTGATGTCAAACAGGGCTGCTCCTTCTCCTAAAAGCCTTGCTTCCAGGTCCAGTAGAAGAATTCCCAAATGGCCAAAATAAGACAAGTGCTGAACACCACCTTCCCTTAGAGACTTTGCTAACAAACATCTGAGTGAAATCAAGATGGGCCACTTGTGTATGCTCCTCCTAAAATGTATTCAGTTCAAATCCACTCCTCCTTTATCTTCTCTGACACAAGTCTATATTTCCGTGTTAACAGCTGAAGTGCTGCTGACACCCTGAGGAAGAGGGTGATCCCCTTCCTGAGCTTCAAATTCTCAGTGAAATAACCAGCTGCAGCTCAGGGTGGAAATCAACATTGGGACCAGTAGCCCTCATGAACTAAAACAGCTCTAGAATGTGATTTAGTTATTGGAATTTATCAGGTTAAACATGCTAATGTATTGAACCCACCAAGGACTTAAAACTTCATGCCCATGGAATGCAAGAATTAGTTCATTAAAAATGTCATAACACACTTACAATGAACTATTGGTGCATTTCCAGAGAGGGACATTTAGGAACCAAGAGCAGCAGTAGGTTGTCACTACAGTCAAGGAATGATCTCAGCTTTGCCCCATTTTCCAGCCTATCACAGACACATGCTTCCAAGAACCCAAGTCTTTCCTCATTAAACAAGGCAACAACTATCCTTCTGGGGTGACACCACAAGCTTTGTTTTTTGTTCTAATTTTAGCATGTGTAAGCCATGAGGAGCTAAGGGAATCCATGAGCTGCTGCTTCTCAGAGACCAGACTCTCCTGACCAGCACCTCTCAGTGGTTCAAAAATAGTCTATGGTCCTCCTTCTAGATTGACAATTCCACTTTTGCACTAGTCCTCTCATAGAAATAAATGGACATCTGATGCAAAAAACCACACGTATCGGTACAGCTAGGAGATGTCAGCATTGTGCTGACACACATCATGTGTGAAGAAAAAAAGCACTGAGATGCTGTCCTCCTCTTGGTAAAGTGCCATTGGTATTAGTGGGACTTGAAATGGATTTTAAATATTAACTTACAACTTAGTACAGGAGATCATCCAGGCACATTCACAGAGGCAAGCATCCTGCTTAGGGTAACCTGATGTTGGAAGCTTTTGCTCAGGCCAACACTGGAGAGAAGACTCTATCAAAAAAGCACCCAACATCATTGCTGGTCTTGGCAGGGTTGGATTTACTACTGCGAGGACTAGAAAGAGGATCTGTGTAGTCTGGAGGCCAGAGGTCCAAAAGGCAAGCCAAAAAGTAACTTGCTCCCTTTCCTAACAAACTGTGTTTTCAACTGGAAGTTGCTTGGCAGCCTTCCTACCAGAGGATGCAGCAGGTCAAGACAAGGGTACATTCCCGGCCAGGCTGAGCGGGGACACGAAACACAAGAACAGACAGCATTTTGCAAACATGGGCTGAAACAGCAGGAGGACTGCATCTGCTGGGCCCTCTTGGACAGCAAGGGACGCTGCTGGCCAGGGCTGCTGGGCTCCAGAAAGCACTGACCTGCAGTAGAGCAAGGATGGGATGAGTACCGAGGCATGTAGAAAAGTAGCCAAGGCAAGTCTTCAGGCACCCAGCTGCACCACACCTGCCTGGCAAACACCTTTGGTTTCTCTTTTGTGTGAAAATTAAACACCGTGGCATTTTATAAGAAAAATGTCACTTAAACGCCTTATTAAAGGTAATTTCCTCTCCCACCCCTTTTTTCATTAGCAACGCTCAAGCATTCATCAAATGATCCTGTTATTTCCAGGCAAAACGTTAGTCTTCTTGTGAAGAACCTACATATTAGCACCGTCTATTGTTATAAATGTAAAAAGTTCTACCAAAAAAATCAATTCAGAAGCAAAGTGTCCCATCCACCTGAATGGGAATTTACTTAAATAAACCTCACACACAGGGAAACCCATAAGTGCTTTGGGAACAATGCTCATAGGGGGAAAAGATGCAGAAATAACCACATTAGTTTTCCCTTCTAGGCATTAGCTTTTCACTTAAATATTATACAATGCACCTGCTTATTATTCTTATTACACAATATAGCATTCAAACCTATGCTGCAAGCATCCCACTCATCACAAAAAGACTTCAGGAAGGAAAAAAAAATGACATTAAAGGAAAGTAATCTATAGTAGCACATTACACCGCACCAATTTCAAGCAGACTGTCATTCTGATCACACCAGATGGCATTTCGACTCCAACAGTATCCTTCAGTGAAACATCCTTGTTACGGCATTTTTCTTGCTACGCAGAGCCCTTTTGAAATGAGTGGTACAAATTCTCTTAGTCATTTCAAAAGGACTGCGTTGCTCAGAACGCTTTAACTTTTCACATCAGCTTTTCCAATAATTTGCAAAGCAAAGATGGCCTGTTTTGGCCTTACTAAGGAAAGAATTAAAAGTAAATAAATCAGCACCTGTCTTGGGAAGGACCTACAGAACAGAGCTGTGCATCCCCAACTCAAGGGAGCATTATCTGCCATTGCAGATCCAGGCCAACTCAGAAAATCACTTAAGTACATGATTAACTTCAATATGCGCTTAAGTTGCTTTGACGTCCGTAGGACTTAAGCATATACTTCCTGCTCTCCTGTACAGAAATACTCCCTTAAACCAGATCCTGTTCTGTAGGGATGCTGTGTACACACACACACACACACACACACACACACACACACACACACACACGTGCAGCTCATGCCCTCAAGAAAGCTCTGGCTCCTTGGCCTTGCTTCAAACCAGACCACCTTAATTTTGCACCCACCTGTGGACCAAAAGGTTTCACCCAGAGCTTTAAATAACCACCACTCTGACACCCAGAAGTGCTTTACCTGGGACAGGGACTATATTATGAAGGGTCAGCTTGAGGTTTCGGACTTGGTAAATGGCACAAAGACACTACAACACACCACAGGTGCAGATCTGTCCAAGAAGAGAAGGTCAACCTGGGCCCAGTTGTGTCTGCTCTGGACCACGCTGTGGACCAGCCTTGGGCTGTGCACACACAGCAGGTACTGGGACAACCTTTCACTGGTCCCTTCTGAGCCACCACTTTGCCTAGTGGGGTATGGGTGATGGCTCAAAACGTCACAGAGTTCTGTCCACATGTACAAAGACAGACCCACAACCAAGAAGCCTCTTGGCTTCAAATGGGACACTACATTTCAACGCCTCTCCAGCTACCCATGTGGAAGTCAGCATTTCGTCCCAGTCCTTTACAACACTTCTTCACTGTGCATCTGCAACTGCTAAACTGGTCTTCCAGATATCTGGGGTCTTCTGTGGCCCAGGAGATCAACATAAAGCAGACACTAGAAAAACAGACCTATCAGGACTCCATCGCATCCCTCCTTCCCAGGCCTCTCACCGACAAACTCAGTGGGGTCTTGGATTCCCAGTTCCCCTGTGCCACGGAGGAGAGAGGTTATGGCATGGTGCTGCAGCCAGTGGCTTGCAAAGGACTACAATTACTGCCCACATCACACCCACAGCCACCACCATGCAAACCCAACATACCCCCCCCCCTGCAGTGCAGCGTGGCCTCCCATAGGCAACTGCAGAGCAAAGAACAAGGAAGGATGCTAAAAGTAACAGAAAGCAAGTCTTTAGTCCTGCCCAGCAAGGTGGGCCGAAGGACTACAGCAATGACCAAAAGGCACCTGAACCAGCTGTACCATCTAGGAGCTCACGCATTTCAAAATGGAACCTCAGCCAAAAAAAAAAAAAAAAAAAAAAAAGAAAAGAAAAGAAAAGAAAAGAAAACACCACCGCCCCCCCCTAAACACACAACAACCACCAAACCAAAACCATCACCCACCCACACAACATCCCACCACAAACCAATAATCTTGGGCACTGGAGCG
>NW_015090872.1:5679472-5723676 GCF_001431845.1 Calidris pugnax | reverse complement strand
CACATTCAAAAAGAAACCCCACCAAAAAAAAAAAAAAAAAAAAAAAAGCCCCTTTGCCCAACCCCTCCCTTCACCAGCTCCTCTCTTGTTATTACAGTTAATTGCAAGCACATTGTTCCTAGAGTTTGTCTGATAGAAAAGAACTCCTACTATGTAGGGGCTGGGTTTTCCCATTTTGCCCATCCTCAAGGCAATGCTATAAATTATTATTATATATGTTGGCTTTGCAAACAACTAAAGCATCCATGCTGAGTGCCTGCACAGCAGCATGCTGTTTCTCAGTGTGACTCGAAATAGCCAAGATATTAAAATCCCACAAAGAACTGAGTTTCTAATGGAAAAATTGATGGGCCAGATGTTGACACTGATGATTACTTTGCTAGCCCAGGGCAGAGCCTAAATGCCCCTAGGTTAGAGGGCCTCACCCTTCTCTTTTCCTCAATGACCCACATTACAGTTTAGCTGCTCCCACACCCACCCACCCTTTGGCTTCCTTGCCCAGAAGAGTGATGCACACTATCCTTTCCAAGCCCTGGCCCTTTCCCTGCAGTAGTCATCGCTCCCACATCACCTGGATAAGGGATCAACAAGCTCTTCAGTGCTGAAGTTGGCACAGGAGAAGAAACACTTAGCAGTAAGACATCAAATACTGCATCTTGAGAAAAATACAGGTAGTTTCAGGACCTACACCTGTGCCAAGTCCCTTCCTTGTGTTTTTAGTATGTTTAAATAAATAAATATTTAAAAGTCAGTTGTTTTCAGTAGTTTCTTTCTCTCCTGGTTGCTGTGGGAAAGTCTTGCACAAACTACTGGAGAAACTACTTACAAAAGGGATTGCACACATCTATTTAACAAAACTGAAAAAAACATGGCTTTCCCCAAATTATAGTGTGAAATTTCGATAGAAGGGAACATAGTTTTTCTGTTCTTTGAAGCCAGGGTCGCCCTTTCAAGTTGTGCTTCAGTTGCCTGAATCACGTGCCCGAGACCACCAACATGATGCAATTTCCGTGTCCAAAGCTTTGGTTTTGTAGGATTTGCTCATTTAAGCTGTGGGAGACGGCAGCACATTACATACTGCTGACGGCGTGCGTTTGCGCGTGTGAACACAGATGAGGATGAGGTGAGATTAGGATAAGCCTACAGGGAATTAGCCCGGTGGGTTATTTATTCCAGGACAGCACAGATTAAAAGGGCTGACTGTCCCTTTGGCCTTACAAGCAGTCACGTGAGTTATCAAGCACATTTTACATCGGAAGGAAAGGAAGGAGATGTTATCATCCAGGTAAATATTTCAATAAACAAACAGCTGGTGCAGTCAATAAGCGGCACTTTGCATGTGATTAGCATGACATCTCCCAGGATCCCAAAACACCATACAAAGAAATGCTCTTTTTAAGTCTCCCCGGGGCGGGTGGGTTGGATCAGTCCCGGCTGACAGGCGAGTTCAGAGGGAGCAACTCCCCAGCCCACCATCTCAGGGTCCTCAGGCAGGACCAGTCTGCTCAGTCTGCTCCCGTTCTGCAGCATCACCCCCAGTCAAAGCCTCCCAGTCCCACCCCAGTGCCGACGAGTGCCTTGCCCGTGCCCTGTCCTACTAGACCAGGCTCCCGGCTCTCGAGGGATTTAGTAGCAGAAACCAGGCAGCCTCATTCCTACTGACCCGTTCTCACCATAACATATTTCCCACTTCCGAGCGACTGGCTGTTCTCTCTCAGTTCTGGTTAATATTATTTGTGTTTTAATGCTTTCTAGGAACCATTCCAGCTTTACATCACAACAAATACCACTCGGTAGGGGAAACACTTAATCTGCCTGGCCATGCTTTGGGTACTTTGCTTTAGGAACTGGTCCAGGCAGTCAGATAAAGCAGAAGTGCCTTCCCCACAGCCAGAGCTCTCCCCACACCCACTCAGCCCCACTGGGGACACAGCTTGTAGGTCTGAAGGTGACTTTCACCTAGGTTGAATTCTGGAGCTCCTCCAGAAATGCTCCCAGGAGCATGAGCAAGCAAAATAAAGAGAAACCCACAAAAGCCTGAGATCAAAGGACTCTTTGGGTTCCTCTTCTTTGCAGTCACACTGGGTATTTCCCATTTTCTTCCTCCTGGTCTCACCAGCAGCAGGTCTTTCCACAGCATCGCTTACGAGAAAGGGAAGCCAAGGCAGGGAGAAGCACAGGAGGTTCTTTTTCAAATCTGAAGAATCAATTCACTGGAGACTATTGGTTCTGGTACTAACCTGGAGCCTGGCCTTTCTAACTTACAAATTTCCACATGAACCACAGCAAAACACACTGGCCTTTCTGGGAGGCGCTGAAGGGGCCCAAAATTACACAAAGAGTCAGTGACAAAGCTGAAAACAGGAATACTCGATTTTGTGGGTTTAGAACCCATCTTACACTACGAAATATTTCTCCATCTCTCAAGGGAGACTGTTTTACACAATTCCTGGGATTTTATACCCAAAATGGCATCCAGGACAAACAAAACAAAAAAGCCCTTGGCTAGAGCCATGTGGACTCTCATAAGGACAGGTACCAAAGGTTTGATGCCCAAGGAGGGACAGCAGAGGGGATAAGGTTTGGTCCTATCAAAAAATATGAATTAACAGCTCTTCTGCTCTCCCCCCACCCACCTCAAAAGAGGGCAGGAAAGGTAGCAAGCAGGAGGCCCGCTATTGTAGGAAGACAGCAGGTCTCTGGGTAGGAGACCTCCTGGGCAGGATGGACCAAGCACCGCACAGACCATGCTTCATGATCAGCTCCCAGCCTGGGACCATGGAGGACCCCAGCAATGCTGCAGCAGGACCACATCTCCTTGCCACCCCAGAGGATGTAACCAGATCAACAAAGACTTATTGGTCAGCTCCTCGTCTACAATTCCACCTCTCGTTTGCAGTTTGTGCATTGTTTACTCTCACAAAGAGGAGGCAAAAGAAAACAAAAACAACCAAAAAAAAATCAAAAGAAAGACAAAGAACCCAATCAAGGATATCTGCTCTTTGGGACAGGCTGGACAAGCTCAAAATGGGACAAGCTCCCCCGGGGAAGGGGGAGGAGAAGGGGAGCTCAGCCCTACGCCATGTTAATTATTTACCCACAGATTTTCTCAGGAACTTGTAACCCACACCCAGCATCTCAGGAGCACGACCGCAGGGTGCAAGCAATGAGGAAATCAGGGAGGGGGAAGAGGAGGAGATCAGCAGTAAAGCATTAAGAGTTAGAGGCCAGGGATTATCAACCAGACAGCATTATCCAGTTACGCCACTGATAGGAGGAGGAGGGTAAAAAACCCAAGGAAGGTAGAGTGCTGTTAGATTCCCAAAATACACAAAGCACAGACAACAAGCACAACATGTAAGGGTGTTACATTAAAATACTGAGCATTACACAGCATCCACCAGCATAAAGAAGAAATAAAAAATACAAAAGTAGTCCTCAAGGAACTTAATCTACCCCTTCCCAGCAAACCCACATAGTACTGTGGAGCAACAGAGGGCACCTGAAAGTCTCCTATCAATTTATTCCCCATGAGAATTCTGCATATCCCCCACCATCAAGAACAACATTTGTGCATGATTTTTAGTCAATATTTTGGTGTTCTGCAGGGGAGGGAGCTTGGTCTTGTAATGTTTATCTTTAACCAAAGAGGAACTAGAAAGTTCAGATTCTGGAGAGGTCTGTGGGTTTTACTGGGGTTAGGGGGGAAGGTGTTTAGGAGTTATTTTTTGTCAAAAACAGGACATGCTTTTTTCCTGTTTCTTTCTAAATTTTTCCCCCCACAGAAAACACTTCCCATTTTCCACCCAAGTGCTAGTTTTGAACCCTGCAAAGCAGCAACCTCTGCTCCACCAGCAACGGTGGGGAGCACTCTGACAGGCTTGCACCACCTCAGCATTTGCAATGTCCTCCTTCCAAACTCCAACTTAACTCCCTACTGACATTAACATTCTTCTTTTTTTTTTTCCCCCAATCAAATTGACCACTGCTGTTCCTCTTATAATTACTAACCAGTGGACTGAATCAACACACTTCAGCTCTGTGAGGAGGAACCATTTACACCACCCTGTTTTCACACCAGAACCACTGACTGTGTCACATCCAGCCCCTGCACATCGCTCTCCTCCGCTCCTCCCCGGGACGGTCCAGCTCTCAAATATTGTTTTTGTGTAGGTCCTACAATCCCACCCACCATACAAAGCAGAAAATGCTTGCTTAGACTTTTTGGTTGGCTGCTTTTTTTTCTTTAAGCAAGTGACATTTTTCAAGCCAGATGACTTTTTCCACCTTAAATGTTAGCAAGAGAGTGTAGGGGGAGAAATGGTGAGGAAAGTAATCAGTTTATCTTTCTCCTCTAGCTTGATGCAACTGCCCTTAACTCTCTTATGCAGCAGCAGCACTTTTCAAATATATTTATTCCACCAAAATGTTTAAATATTGCAGAGAAATTATATGATTGGCCTATACATTCTCCCTTTCCTAAGACTTTTCAATCAGTATTACTGAATGCATTAGGAATAGGTTCTCTTGTGTCTTTTACCAAGCATCTTCCCATTGTATACATTGTCCCTCCTGCTTTTAAATGCCACAAGGTGCAGGGCGGCTCAGGCAGCAGGAACACGCACCTCTAAAGTCACTCCAGGCTAATACACAGGAATCAGGAGTGCAAGGTTTAGGCCTAAAGTTTTTTAACTTATAAAGTCCCTTGCGTTGTCAACAAAAGTCACCGACAAATCCAACAAAGGTAGCAGCATTTGGAGATTATCATGTCACATCCCCTCCTCAACCTACTGGAGTATCAGCAAATGTTTGACACAAGACAAAGGTAATTTTTGTCCCCTCTCAGGCACGCTAATGACAATAATTATCGTTTTTAGCCCAGCTCATCTTCCTCCTTGAACAGGAACCATGCACCAGTCAGTCCTGTCAGATGACAGCACCTCATGTTTGTCAAGGTGAGCAATGGGGAAGGAGAGCTTCTCTAACATGACGCAAGAGAGGGACATGCACAGTTCTTGACCTTGATGCATGGAGCACAGAGCAGCTTTAACCACAGAGACCACTTCAAGAGATGGCCAGGACAGTAACCAACTACTTAGACACAGGAAGAACAGGAAGGGAAACTGCCTTATATTCAGAGCGACTTCTGGCAGGGAGAAGTTAAAGGGTTGTCCTAATACCCATCTCTTACACATAGATGCAATATAATTTTTTTTCCTCCCTCTTCAGATGCTCTCTTCCAGTCCCATAAGTTTCTACAGAGACATTACTTTCTCTTCTACAGCATACACCAATATTTCGAGTGCTTACCAGCAAGTCCAGTCTCCTGATCCTGATAAACAGCATCCCCCTGATTACAAGCCCCCAGTGTGCTCCATACACCACTCCTAAAGCAGCTGAGGTTATCAGAGCAACTTCAGGAAAACAAAGGTAGTTCCTCCCGTACCATCAGCCTAAAAGCTGTTCCTCATCATTACATTTGGCTTAAGTCTGCAAAATGCAAGACTTATTTAGAATTGGAAAAGAATGTGGCAAGATTAAACGACAGCAGTCACCAGTGTACTCCAAGAGCCTTACCAATTTCCACTCCAACTTCCTTTTCCTCTAAAGCCTTCCCCAACACACTTCCCATTCCCCACCAAGCCCCCAAAAAACAAGTTTGGACCCAGCCTAGATGTTCTCCCCATATAATCTATCCGAAGTCTACAAACTACTGACATGTGGTCATCAGTTACATAAAGAGGAGTCAAGCTTGCAGGTGAGAAGTAAAAACTCATCCATTTTATTACCCTTGTGCCGATTTGCTCTCACCCACGGGCGTGTCCGTCCATCAGCTGCCAAGACCACCCCATCTCCTCAGCACTGCCCTCCTTCCAGTGGGAAGGTGTGGAGCTGGCACCATCTCTCATAGTCAATTTAAGTGGAAACCCAGCCTACACTTTTCTGTTACTGTTTAACCAGCACTTTGCCTTCTGGACCAGGGTCTGGACCCAAAAGGAAGGATTTACTCTCACTTTGGTTCCAGTGAATGCTTTTTCATAAAGTAAAGGAACAAGGAGGAGAGGATCTGCTGTCACCAGTAAGGAAAGCCACTGGCTCTCCATCAGCTCACCCTCCTGTGGTCACTGGGCTTGCAGGGACAGGAGGTGGGGACAAGCAGTTTGACTTTTGACATTGGGCACCATGGAAATTCAGCTTTGCCTTTCCCTTTCAGTCCTGCTCTGTCCTTTTCCAAAAGGAAAAAAAAAGAAAAAATAGAAAAAAAGGAAAGTAAAACAAGGGGAGGCAAGCACACCAGAGGTGGCACACTGCCTGTGGGAGATGAGCAGTAAGCTCCGCAGTGGCCCTCAGGTGTGGCAGAGGGAAGAGGAAGCTCTGCTGCCGATCCCTCTGATCCGGGTGCCAACACGTGAGCGGGCAATTAGCCCAGTTACGGATCTCACACCATTCAGCTCTGCTTTCTCCTGGGAAACGTGAGACGGGGCAGATGCAAGCACGTTACCGGAGAAGCAATGGCAGTTGGGTAACGCCACACTGAACGGGAGGCAGGAAGGGTTACACAGCACCGTGGGAAAGCAAAACCCAATCTCAACATCCCCCACAGTTCGTAGGGACGGGCCACTTCACTAGCCCAGGCTCTGCTGCAGAGCACCAACAGCCCCTCCAGCACCGCCTGCTCCCCTGGCCACCCGCTCCACAGGGGTTTCTCACCGGCCAAGAGGCCCATGACCGCTCGCAATGTCACGCTGCCCACCCAGAAAGGCAACGCTGAAACCTACTCCTGTTTTCCATGAGCTAAGTGAAACAGCTTAAATATTACCCAGCGCTGCCAGCCCTTGTGATGGGTAAATGCTTTCGGGATCAGGGGGACATCTTTATTTAAATGGCATCTGTACGGCAGGTGGAGCATCAGCTTCAGCACCCAATTCATTTGTGTCAAGCGGGTGCGAGTATGCCCCGTCGCTCACAGCCCGCTCATACAGAAGGACGATGTGCCAAGCCGGGGCACAAAGGCAAGCATGCTGACCCCTCGATTAAAATCTGTATCATCCAGCTTTTTATAGAAAACAGCTGATCTCCTAAGGACTCCCTGTTACCATAAAATGAACTGCAAAAATTTCAGGACCAGCCGCATGATTCGGGATCTGCCCGCCCAGGTAGGCAGCGACTTCAAAACGCAAAAAGCTCGCAGAAAACACACCCAATGCAGATCACCTTATTTCGAGAAGAACAGAGCTTTTTTTCTTCCACGTTTTAGCTTACTCCACCTTCCAAAATAGCCTGAACCAAGTCAAAAAAGGCATGTTCGTTTTGGAATGAAGCAGCCTGCATATGAAGCGCTCACAGAAGAGCTGTGGCAGAACAACTTGTTCCTCAATAGCTATTCTGAACCACGGCTCAGTAACAGATCCCGAGTATGTCTCCGTAAACGAGACGTCGTGTTGATCTGACAACCCAGTTAAAGTGGTGGGCAGAAGCTTGAAAACTTTTACAAAAGCACAAGCTGACAATTCCCTTGACTAAGGGCACCCTGACCCAAGAAAAAACAGACAGCATTCGTTTCTTTTCTAGAGACCTGCTTTCCAACCTCAACTGTTTAAAAACCATTCAGTCCAACCTCAAGGTTGGTAAGACTGGCTGAAAAGCTAACACAATAAAAATTAGTGTGTTTAAAGTTTTCCCCCAATTGGCACTCTGTATAGACAGCACTTTTCCTAAAGCTTTCCTACATAACCACGAGGCCCAGAACCTTCAGTTTACTTTAAATGAAAGATTAGATATTAAAGCAAATTACAGATTTAAGGGAGCAGGAGCTATAAAAAACTTGATATAGGGCAGAGATTACAACAAGATCACAATCAATAGAAATCACTGAACATCTTGAACATTAAAGCAAAGACATTGAACTTTCAAAATAAAACTCCAGTTTGCTTTTTACTATTATTCATGATTTCAAGGTCCCAGATCAAAAAGCACTTCAGAAGAGTGACCTTTATCCTCGCTGCTTTCACACAGACTGAACACTGCCTTTCTGAAGGGAGACAATTTCTTGAACTACAGTGTTAGTATTTTTCTCTTCTTATTTTTCTTCCCCTTAAAAATTTCACTCAGTGTCGCAAGCACTAATTAATGCAATCCCTTTCCGCATGCTCCGTTTCACTGTCTGGCTGTCAGTATCCAGATCTCCACCATAATGGGAAAATCTTTAGGAAGCCACATTTAAACAAAATAAACTGCAGAAATTTTTTCCCCCCAAAAGGTTTCACAGGTTTAGGGTTTTATACAATAGCTGGTTTTTACAAAATGTAAATTCAGGATCCGGATTAAATCAGTGTCTTGTTACAGCCACCCTGCATAAAACATGCACCTATTTCCTTCTGGGCAATGTGAATTTGTTCACCGTGGCCAACTCATACCACATCCATATATTAGATAAATACACATATACATATATAGGTGCATTCAGTCTCGTCTGGAGCTAGCTATGACCGACACAGGGCTCATTCAGCCAGGAGGAGGGTTATTAAAGCGTTATCTGCACTCGAAGCGGTTTAATGTTACTGGGCTGAAAGGAAACAGAGAGACATCCTGTTTATAGGCTGTAGAGCCCCAATGGATAAACAAGTGCACCTCAGTTAAAAGTAGAGTGGGGAAGGAAAAAAAAAAAAAAAAAAAAAAAAAAAAAACAGGCAGAAAGAGAGACTTAGCGGGTGTCAGGATAACAAAATACCAGCTAACAAAATAAGCTCCATGCCTGGCAGCACAACCCCGGGGCTGCCGGGAGGCCCCACGTGCTGCGGGGCTGCAGAATGTACAGAATGTCCCGCCACGCTGGGGCTGCCGGCTCCTCCGACCCCACTGCGGCCGCCAGACCCTGCTCGTCTTTCACCCCAACGCTGGGACGCTTCCTGGCACCCGGTGAGGCGACACCGGAGCTGTTTTTCCACCCCCTCTCCCCTCCTCTCCGCTCTCCCAACGCACGCCCCCGCTGCCGAGGCTTTCTATGTATTTTGGTTTCCATACGCCGGCAGGGCCGCGCCGTGGATGCTCGGGGTTTTTGCAAGGTCAGAGCAGGAAGGGTGTCACACAAGGTCAGGGCTCACTGCGGCCATGCCTCTCTGCTAGCGGGGCAGGGAAGCCCATAGCCTTCCCTCAGCATCCACTGCTGGCCACAGGCAGAGGTAGACCCTGGGCTGGATGGAGATGGTGTGGCCTGACCCAGCACCTCTGCTGTAAGCCCAATCCCCAGCTACGGCAGGGAGGAGACAGTCCCAAGATGTGAACCCTCCCACTCTTCTCCCATCAGAAGAACACTGAAGGTCCATCTCCAGGTTAAAAGGATGTACCAGGCTTATTCTCGTTCGGATTATCATTCGCATACATGGGCCTGGCAAGAGCAAGCAGGACTGAGCCAGAATTCTGGGATGGAAGCAAGAAGTGGGAGTTCTACAGAAAAAAAACCTACAAACATCCCTCTGCTTCTGACATTAACAATGGACTGAACAAAGTGATAGAAAAAGTTGAGGTCCTACCCAAAGGCCCCTTCACCTCCACTGAATATAAACCCACAATGCTCACCCGCTCTTGGGTTACCCTTAAACGGGAAGCAGAAACCTTCTGTCCATTCCACATCTCCCCAAGCACCCATGCTGTGGCAACGGCAACTCACTCGGCAAGCTCCTTGGAGCTGCTGCACCCTACCTTCAGCATCTACAGCAAACTTTCCCCCAATAACACAGCCACTCCTAGAAAGAGTTGGCAGACAAGGATGCCTGGTCAGTGTTGACAACACCTTAACAAACCACAGAGAAAAAAAACCTACAAACATCCCTCTGCTTCTGACATTAACAATGGACTGAACAAAGTGATAGAAAAAGTTGAGGTCCTACCCAAAGGCCCCTTCACCTCCACTGAATATAAACCCACAATGCTCACCCGCTCTTGGGTTACCCTTAAACGGGAAGCAGAAACCTTCTGTCCATTCCACATCTCCCCAAGCACCCATGCTGTGGCAACGGCAACTCACTCGGCAAGCTCCTTGGAGCTGCTGCACCCTACCTTCAGCATCTACAGCAAACTTTCCCCCAATAACACAGCCACTCCTAGAAAGAGTTGGCAGACAAGGATGCCTGGTCAGTGTTGACAACACCTTAACAAACCACAGACAAACAAGGCAGGGAACACAACCCACCTGCCAGGCTTAGACAAGTAACAAGCCCCACAAGGACTCTTCCTACCTGATAGACCTTCATAAGAAGAGCTGACTGTATCTAATCTCACTTTCCACACCTACACCTTTGTTGCTCCACTGATTATTTTTTCCCCTCACCAGTGAACATGGAAAATGGACCCACATCCGAAAGCCTCCACCCTCACCCACCAACACAGAAGGGAAAGTTTTCGCTCCCCTAGCTTTTGGTTACAGGACAAGCAGCCCAACCTAGCATGCAGAGGAAGATTTGAACAGAGCACCGATACCTCACAGGGTAACCCGAAACAAGAGACCCGGGTCAAGATTGGAGCATGACTTCTCACATCTCTGTTGCCTTTTTGTTTCTCACTGCCTTGCTTTGTTTACAGACCCAGAAACTCTCTGCAATGAAGGTGCAAAACCCAACACTTTCTCCAGCCCTTCCCAGACCTGATGCAAAGCATGAGCAATGGAGAATTATCCCTGGGTGTACAAGCAGAGCTCACTGATGACACCAGCATTCACCCCCTGAGCATTTCCATCACAACGTGGCTGGCACAGCCAGTGCATCACAACCACCACAAGAACCTCCCAGCTCTGCAAGGACACACAAAAATGGGACTCGCTCAGCTTTGAGAGGTCCTGAGGATGAGGCAGCGCTGCCAGGTCCTCAACCGATGAGCTGAGACCCGGGGAACCTGAGAGCTACTCCGAAAAGGAAGTCCTGAGCAAGTAATTTCTCATTTGATTCTTATCCTACTCTTTGTCTCGTGCAGCTGAGACGGGTCTGACTCATACTGGGTTTCCGTAGGGCCTGACACAACAGGTTGATGGACTCGTCTTGAAATAAAACAACAGCAAGCGTGAGGTGACCATATCTTGGCCAAGAAGGGCCCAAATTCTAGACAGTACTCAAAGGGACATCTCTGAGGCAAATAATTGTTAATGAACTCCTTGCTCATCAGCTCCGTGTGAGCCTGAAGCCTTTATTTTGCCTCCCTTCCAGCTGGAAAGAAAGTTCATTGAGAATGAAAGCTAGTGACTCGCAGGGAGGAGTGACAGATGCTGCCTGCCTGCATGTGTGAAAAAACTCTTGACAGGCAGAAATAACACATCTCACATGTCTTATGGTGGCAGTGAAGCAATAAATAATCTAATAGACTACTAAGGCTCATAGTAATAATGTTGTGCTCCCTTTTCAGAAGCCACTCCCCACGCCGGGTGACATCTGCCATGCTATAGATGTTCCTGGAACAGGGAGATATTTTTAAATCTCTCAATGTGGCACAAAACTGTGAGTGTATCAGCCAAAATACCAGCCACCATAGCGTTTATATATAGCCTTGCACATACCGTATATAGATGGGAACATAGACAGATACGTGGTATCTAGCAGCATTACAAACAGACATTCTTCTGCTGGTCGCAGAGCACTTGAGAAGAAACTTCCCAGCTCACAGCTCTGCCCGTGTCAGCCTGCCCCGTATATCTCTCCGTCAGCTCCTGCTCCTCAAGTGTGTTAAATGCTGCGTCTCAGTTCTTGAGGATCATCAAGACTCCGTCCCTCCACCTTCTCACATGCTTCCCTTTGCTACAGGGCATTGCAGTGCCACTGACTGAGTTACCCTCCTCCTCTGAACGCTCCTCTGTACACACACCTTCCCAACCAGAACCCATGGGCCCAAACACTTCCACTCTCCTTGCTGAGATAGGTCCTGGGAAGGTGGGGGAGAAGATCTTCAAGGCAGTCCAGTTCACTCAGGACACCTCCATCTAACATGTACAAATTCTAGATATAGCTCCTAATAGAATCAGGAACAAAGAGCTGCTTGTAAGAACATAAAAGGATTTGCAAGCTCAAAACTGGGAATAGCTCCCTGTGGAGCACCTATAATCGCTTCCCAGGAACTCTACTGGCACCCAAGTTATTGCAGGGGAAAAAAACAAATTAAAAAGTGGCATGAGATAATGCAATACATTTTCTCACGAGCATCAAACATGCATCAGCATTTCAAACAGAGTGCCGCAGCCCCCAGAACCAGGTTGATGTTTAAGCTCCTGATACAGTTATCTGCCTAATAATAACCCCAAAGAGCACTCCTTGCCTGGCTGCCTGCCAGACCACATGCAGCCTCTCTGCCCTTTTTTTTTTTCTTTCACTTTTTTAAACTTTGTCAGACATGGAAACGTTGACTCTAAGAAATTCAGCCTCTTCCGTGAAACAGATTGGCTGAGACTTCTTTTTTGTTGTTGAGGAAACCATGATGTGGGGGCCAGGGAGGGGAGACAAAGGGGGAAACTTGCGTATTTTGCCTTCACGTGTGCTTTATTTTCTCCTTTGTCAGGAAACAGTGAGAAAGGATCTGACCCGGTTGCCGTCAGCTGCATTGGAAGTGATTGTATCAGCTCCACCTGCTTAACATGGGTATTATTCAAGACTGCAAGGACAATGATTTGGAGACAAATCAGCAGTGACTGGTGCGTTCTCGAGGGACAAATGCAACACACTCGTGCATGACAAGCAATCCACAATAGCAGGGCAGTCTCAAGGTTGGGAGGAGGAAGGAAAGCGGGGAAGGCTGCACATCTCCCTGTGTTTGTCTGGGGAAAAAAGAGGTATTACAAGGAGATCACAGCTTGTTCAAACATTTCGGAGTTTGCTCCACAATAATTGCAGCACTCGGGAGCAACAAAAGAACTGCGCCAGGAGATCCAGCAGCTACGGCTCAGGGAGGAACATCGTGTCCGTGTCAAGCTTCAAAGCCTTATAAACTGCAAGGAGTGCAACACAGTTCCTTCATATTCAGAGAAGAACAGCCTTGTCAGAGCAGGCTGTGAGGCACCACGCTTTGCCATTTACACCTGCTACGGATCGGGCCGCCCACACCACCGAGCTCAGGTATGGAGTGCACCATTCCTTATAGCTGGTCTCTTGTGAAAAAGAAAAGTCATGCTATCAAAGTAACAATGGAGCCTCCAACAAGCATGTGGACAGCGGTACAGGGTGAAACAACTGCTCCTCAAGCACCACAAAGGCACTTACATGGTGTCTTTTATCTTTTACCTTTTCCTTTTAAAGGGGAAGATGTGTCAGCACAAGCAGAAAGCTGTAGGTAACCAGAAGTTAGCTGTGCTCCCTGCACTCTTTTAAGCCCAGCGAGGCTGTTCTGAGGGGGTGCCCCACTGTCACCTCTCTGCACAGTGCTCTAGTGTGGCAACCATATCGCCAGTAAGACCCTGGCAAGTTTTAAAGGGTAGACCGTGCCTGCAAAGATTTTTGTCACTGCCTGCTCTGCCTCCACCACATACCCCATTCTGCTGCCACCGAACACCCCACTCCCCAGTGGTTTTACTCCAACAACTTCACAGGCTGTCACCAGAAGAGGTGCTCAGAGACAACAGCCTGCCCACAGACACAGCGTGTGCGGTTCAAATGGAAGAAAAGCGCTTTATCCCATTCTGCACCTTATTTCTCTGTGATTAGAGCAAGTAATAACATCTCAGCATCTCGTCTAAAGCCCTGAAAAATGCCAGTGTGCGTCCCCCTCAACTGCTGTAAATACTTAAACATATGTACCCATATACACACATAACGATGCCAAATGACACTCCACCAAAACAAACAACATCCGGCATCAGACCCTTGTGACCCAAATGGGTGAGTTTTCATATGAATTTACCACTTTTGCCCCTACGCAATCAGGGAGGTGGAAGCAAGCCAGGAACGAAGGCAGGCAGGCATCGCCCTTTGCAAACACCTAACAAGCCTAACCGAAAACACCGAGCCCAGCACCTTCAGAGTCATCCCCTGCACACCCTGCCAGGGCAGGCGGTTAGAGACGAAAAAGACTCACCGGGAAAGCTCTTCCATAGGAGCTGATATTTTAGCTATTAAAGGAGTTTCTGTTTAAACAGACATTAATTGCATACACTCAGGAATTTCTCAGTTTTACCACTTAAAAACCACCCAAAGCCACTTTAAGGCTTTTCCTTTTTGCTCTCCCACCTTTATTTGCTCTGTAAACACATTTGTGTGTACCCTGGATCCCGTAACATTCAGTTTCTGAGACAGCAGCTTCAAAGCAGAGCAGCAGCTACCTGGACTGCTCACCAGCAACTGCCAAGCATCCTGATCCTGCCCCTGCCATCACCATGCAGAACTCCTCACAAGACCTTCTCCTAGTCCAGGATGAAGTGGAAGATGCCGTTGGTGTCGTTTGTACTACCAGATAACGTTATCAGGAAAGAGTGCCCACAAACTCAGCCACCTCCCTCGCAGGTTGGATTTGTCACAGCAAAGCCCCACCTGGTAGCGGTGGGGCTTGTTTATTAGAGAAGCATTGCAAGTTTTCCAGCAGATCAAGGCCTTGCTTGTGGCAGGTGGAAGATGTGCTGTAATTGCAAATAATTTGCAGTCTTTTGAAGAGGCCGTTGAAGTCAGCCCAGTGATATTTCCCATCCCATTGGCAGGCAACGTGGCACTTGCCATGCCAGGCGAGAGCACTGGATAAGGATCACCTGATGGAAAGAGCCCTGGAAGAGAGCATACTCCTGTGCACCAGCATAATTATGGCTAGCAGCTACAGTAGGGCTGCCCACAAAGGTACCCCTGAAGATCCCAAGAAGGAAAGGACAAAGGGGGCCAGGAAACTTGGATCAATTTTTGGCCTGGAGTAATGTGTTCAATTTTGAGCCCCCTACTACAAGAAACACATTGAGGTGCTGGAGCATGTTCCAAGAAGGGCAACAAAGCTGGTGAGGGGTCTGGAGCACAAGTCTTGGGAGGAATAGCTGAGGGAACTGGGTTTGTTCAGCCTGGAGAAAAGGGGGGAGACCTTATCTCTCTCTACAACTACCTGAAAGGAGGGTGTAGAGAGATGGGGGTCAGTCTCTTCCACCAAGAAACAAGCGATAGGACAAGAGGAAATAGCCTGAAGTGTGCCAAGGCAGGTTTGGACTGGATATAAGGAAAAAATTCTTCACTGAAAGGGTTATTCAAGCATTGGAACAGGCTGCCCAGGGAAGTGGTTGAGTCCCCATCCCTGGAGGTATTTAAAAGACATGTAGATCTGGTGCCAAGGGACATGGTTTGGTGGTAACTTGGTAGTGCTAGGTTAATGGTCGGACTCAATCTTAAAGGTCTCTTCCAACCTTCCAACCAAAAATGACTTTATGCTTCTATATTTGTACACACACATGTATACATACAAACGCTTATATACATTTGTGCACATCTGTGTAGCTGTGGGCAAGTCCCTTAGCCTCCCTCCCTTACTTGTCAGTAAATGGAGGGTAATATCACTGCCCTCAACACACTTTAAAACCCAACGACTGTGTAAACACCTGCAGGCAATAGGAACCCCAGCATCTCCACCTCCACCCCATCGCTGCAAATAGCAAGAAACTTCAGCAAGGACACACCACCGAAACGTCTTATCAGGCCAAGGGAGCGATCAGTGGCATCAGACCAAAGGGGTTGCTGGCAGATATCCCACAATACTTTCTATTATGTCCCTTTATATTGCTTTATGCCTTGCACATCCCTTGGCCTCCCTCCCAAAGAGGAAGGCTGGGAGCGACTCCTCTCATCAAACAGGCCTGCTCCATGCCTCTTTTGCCTCTGAAAGCAGGTCATCTCCACCATGCTCAACCTCAGGCCACCCAGAAAGTAAGGTCTGAACCAAAACTCAGACGCTCTTTTGCTATGCTGGCTACACCACCGACCTACATGCACCAAGAGACACCACCACTAGGTCTAGCAAAGCAGCCTCTGCAGCATCTCACAGAAGTGGGGGGTGAGAGGAGGGGAGTCATTTTTGGCAATGAAAATGTAATGGAACATTTTGTATCGATCTATTGTGGAATGAGTCATTTTTAGAGTGATTCGCCTCCTCTTCCCCTCGCTTCCCCACCCCCAAATTATGGACTGCAAGAAATGAGCCGAGATAATGGGCAATTTCAGATGTTCTAAGCTCAGGTTTTTCTCCTGCTGGAACAGCATGCCACGACAGTAGATGGACTGAGCTCCAGAGGAGATGCCCTTCATATTCCCACACCTTTTACCGGCTGCAAAGAAGCTGCATCTAACTAACAGGTAACTAGGAAAGGACTAGGAAGATGGGGGACTACTTTAGAGAGGAAACGAAGGAACAGAAGGAAGATCTGGAAAGCATCAGTAGGGAAAGGAGATACAAAAAACAGATGGGGATCAGACACAAGCCTCCCCCACCCCCCAAATATAAGCAATCTGGAGGGGGATCAAATTGGGGAGGGAAAAGGGTCTAGGTGAAGCCACTGCTGCTGCTTTAGGAGAACTCTGTGGACCTCCCAGTCTACATGCACTTGCCAGGGTATAAATGCCAAACATCAAAAATAATCACTTCCAAATAAAGAGAGGAAAGAAAAAGAAAAATCAGAGAAAGGGAAATAAGGCTGGTGACAGTAAATTAATCCTCAACTCCTTCAGTCCTTGGGGATGAAACAAAACCCTTAAGGAAGTTGTGGAAGTCTCAATGTTTTTTTAGGGAACTAAAAGCTGCATACATAGGAACCAGATGACAAGTGAGTTTTCCCACCTCAGTTCCATGGAAGTTAGAGCACAAGGACTTTTGTGCAAAGATTACTGTTCTTCTTTTACTTGGAAGTGGGTATGGCGCAACATAAACCACTGATCCTACGCATATCTCATCAGATGTCACTAAAGTGCACTTGAAAACCTACTCATACCATATACATTGGTATTAAATACACACACACACAGAGCCAATCTCTGATCTGCTGTCCAAGTCCCTCTAGAGGACTAACTTTGATGGCGTTAAGCAGAAGGTGGCAGGTTACTTATGCCCTTGTCTATTAAGGTTTGACAATGGTGCACACACAAGATCGCATGGGGTGTAACCACTCAGCACCCCACCAGACGCATGGGGCACCCAGCCAAAAGATCTTCTGGCGCTGGACTTCAGCCAGGACCAGTACTCTCCATTCAGAGAAGAAACTGGTACTTCATACACTGGAAGATGACTAATACCAGTAGCTGAGTTACAGCATAGCTTTTAACATACCACGAAGAAACGTTAAGGTCATCTCAAGTCTCATCTACAGCATCCCACAGTATCCCCTCCCACAGCTGACTTGCTGCTCTTTTTTTCCTCCTACTTCTTTTCTCACTTTCTACCCTCCCCTTCAACCTTCTTTCCTTTCAGGTCTTCTCACCTCCTTCTATACCCATTTACCCTCCTCTGTCCATCCACTCCTCCGGTACCTTAAACACCCTTCTCATCACCCGCAAGTCCCAGCTCACTTTCTTCTAGGAATCTGCTCTATCTGGATTTCAATCTCCAGCAATCGCCCATGCCTTCCCTCTCCTGGCCCTCAAGCGTATGTTTGTCTGCCTGGGATTGCAGACTCTTTAGGACAAGGATTGTCTTCTTCCCCACTTGAAAGCAGGGTATACATTTATGGGGCAGGTAAATGATAAACAAGCAGTCTCAGCACTTCAGGGTAGCTCAGTGTGGGCTCCCTCCACCGAGCTCCCTTGGTGTTTGCCTTCCCTTCCCCACAAACTAATCAACCCGCAAGACTTTTTCTTCCTTATCTCTCAGCTACAAGGCTATCGCTTCAATTTATCAGCATTCTTCAAAAAAATAGTTGAGAAAGGGAGGAGGGGAAACAAAGAGCCTTTAACAGCCCTGCTCACCCACAAACTCAAACCCCAAGATACAGAGGAGCTTGTGGGAGCCCTGCGAGAGGAGAACATGGCCAGAAATAACTCACCAGGATTATTTAAAACCCCACATGCCTTATTTCTATTCAGTTTTCAGTGCGTTTCTGGATGAGCAGACACACATGGCTGTTTGCTGGGGGAGCATCTACCAAATCTACATCAACTTCCACCAGCCAAGCACGTCTCTGCCTTTGGAAGGAGGTTGGAAAAGAGACAAGTGGGTTGTTGAAATTGAAAGCTGGGGTAAGGGAGGAAAAAAAAAAAGTTCTGAAGAAAAGATTACCCACAACACATGGGGCATCAAGAGGTGACTAAGAGGTAGCCCATGTTCCAAGGAAAAAAAAAAAAAAAAAAACAGTGAAGGCAAAATTCTCACTCCATGTCAAGGTTGAGCTGATGTACCAAATCAGCCGGCTGTTTGGCAACAACACCCATGCACGATGGGGGACTTGCATAGCAGGAGCAGCACTTCTCAGGAATCAATGTGATAAAATGCTCATTCAACCAAAACAAATAAATAAATAAAGAGGGCAAGAGCACTTGCTAGACAGTTCACAGAGTTGATGCTATCAGCTGGCTTCTTATCTCATGAGAACCTGAGTTGTCTGGGGTTTCCTAATGCCCCAAGTCACCGCTCTCTGGCCCCTACGCTCCTCCACCATATGGACTTCACCCCCTGCCTCTCCCTTCTCAACAGCCCCTCGCTTGCACAAGGGCATCACCTCAATCACTTCGAAACACCCATCTCCAGTGCCCTTCCTGCTTTGAGAAATTCTTCCCTGGGAACAGGCTCACAAGCCACGTCCATCTCTGTCCCTACGGTCTTAACAGCCTCTATGAGATTATCTGATGTAGCTTTCTTACACTCACACATCTCGGCGGAGAATTAGCTGATAACTAACAAAGCACTGCGGGCAGCGCGTGCGTCAGGAAGCATAAGCGATAACACCGTTACGCGATGAGAAACCTCATTCAGACCCCTAGGAAAAATTACCATTTTTGTTATTGGTTTCATCTCAACTCACCAGACTACACAGCAAAGGGAGTGCTGTGTCCCTCGGTAAGTAATTCAAGTAAATAATTTGCAGGGGGCATTCAAACCACCCTCTGATTAAGAGACAGTGACTGCAGGCAAGTCAGCGGGCGACAAGAAAGGCGCAATGAAAATTAAGCACAAAAGGAGAGGATGAAGCAATCACCTAAGGAAACAACAGGAGGTCACGCAAGAACACGTGAGAACAACAGGCACCCCCTTCCTTCGCGCCGAATGCACTTTTCTGCGTAGCAGAAGATAGAGATTCCACAAGATAGAGATTGAAGAGCTGGTGCTTAACACTGCCCCTGGAGACTTGCCCAGAAGTTTTTACGTTGCTCAGCACCCTGCGCATAAAAGGGCAGCACCGGGGATGCTCCTGGTGAACTCCCGCTGGCCAAGCTGTCTGGCAGGTACAGCTAAAAAAGCCATTTTTGGAAAAAAATGCCTTTTTATAGCTTATCTCAGTGGAGACAGCTGCCTCACGTCTCTAGAAATAGCAGGATTTAACAGCCATGTTTGCAGGGACAGATTTTAAAGGTTCCATCTTCTAAGAAACAACCTACACATCCAGAAACAGGAGGCCAGATTTGTTTTGGTACTGGAACCCCCTTCCATATGCTAAGTGTGCCCACGGATTTGCAAAAACCCTGCTCTGAAAATGGGATGTTCATTCAGCAACAGGCAACAAGTAACGCACGTCTGCCTTCCTATAGAGTCTGTTCCTGGTGCAATCAGCGGCAAAATAGCACACGATTAGGCTGATATTGCCTTTTGCTGAAAATTGCTGGCACTTTAGAAGTAAAACAGTGGTGGAGGAGAGCATTAAACACTGGAAAACAAGACTAATTAGTTAAATAAAAATACCCCGCAGCTACTGCTGATCAGCACCTCTGTTAGTTCTTTTCGGAAGGAGCGAACTGGGATCAGATCCATAAAGGTTGTTATGATTCCTTCAAGGTGATAAAGACGGAGCACGGGCGTTCCCAGCTGCAAAACCCAACCTCATGAGCCTGGAGGAGCCTCTTCAGCCACCCCACCTCCATCGTGTTTGTGAACATGGGGTGGATAAGTGTTATTTTCCTACCTTTTAGCAATAGCAAGCTTTTTAAAATAAAAAGCACTAAATATCCCATGAACTTAACACTGAAAGAGCTTATGCTAAGGATGTAAATGGCTCTGAATGTAACAGAGCTCCGCAAAATTTCAACAGTACCACCTTTTAATAGCAACAGTTGGACCAGTTGTCTACAGCATCCTCCTCATTATGAGATTATTTATTTATTTTAATTTTTTTTCAAACTGAATGAAGGGGTACTAAAGACAATGACCTGCTGTGAAATGACCGAAATTCCCATGCAAACAACCCATTAGCAGTGTTCAAATGCAATTTAAATTACTAGTTGTTAAAGTGCTCCTCAATTTCATGGTAAGTTTCCAAGGAAAATTACATGCTATGTACGATTTAATTGATTGTTTTCTTCTTCTTAACATCCATTTATTCCCTCCTCCTGTCTCTTCCTTAATTTCAAGGGATAATAATGACTTTTCAGGGAGGAAGGGGGAACGACTAATGGAGTTGAAGAGGGATTTACCTGAAGAACACGGATGTAGGAGGGAAGCGGCTGCAAAAACGGGCAGTTTCACTGGAACTCGTCCCTGTGATATTTTCACAGTAGGGGTGTGAGACAGCACTGCACAAGGACTCCTTTCCTCCCCACCACAGGCAGCGACGCTTTTGAAACCTGGTGTTTCTTTAAAACCTCCCTCCCATGGCAAAGCAATAAGCCACTGGGGAGCCTTACCCACAGTTAAATATCAGAAAATGGTGGTAAAGCAACAAGAGCAACTTGTTTCCTCCCCCCAGGCACCCTAGTCCTTGAACCGACACGCTCACTGGAGGCAAACAAGTTTTTCTCATCTAGGAGATCTCATCCCAAATGCAAATACCTAGTTCACAGGAGCACGCTCCCCCCCAAAGTTGACTGAAGAATTAGGCTGCGAGTGAGACCTCCTGCTGCTTGCAACAGCTGTTACACAGGAATGTGTATTATAAACCTAATAACAACAGACATTTCTTAAAAGCCTGCACTCTGCTCAGATCCGAGGAAGGAGCAGCGGTATGATTAGGTAAGGTGCCATCTGGAAATTCCTGAACTAATGATACGTGTAGGGATCATGTCACACACCAGCAACAGGCATCAACTTCATGAAAATATACAATCCAACCTGGTTTACCTTTAAGCAACCAATGCAGAAATATTTTGTGGTCAGAAAAGAATGACTTTATTAGAGTGAGGTGGGTTTCACAGTACCGCTCGGCACAAGGCTGCGAAGCAGCCACCCGCCTGCGGGACCTGAACATGAATGTGGGACCTGAACATGAATGTGGGACACCATCATGAGGGATCCAGAGATTTGCACTTTTCCCAAATCATGCCATAGTTTCTACGCCCGAGCATCGGGATAATACAGCTTTCCTCAGCCTGCCAGCCCTATTTAGTGTTTAAAGGCTCTGAAACCTTTGCCTATAGGAATGCAAATTATCAGATGTGTAGAGCCATCCTAGGCTCAGAACCTTGTGTCACTTTCATCCACTCCATGTCCATATGTGCTAGCTCCATGCTATCTGGAGCAGCTTCTCTTACCTGCTGTGGGGCACGCACACCCAGAACAAGGAGGCTAAATCCCCTCACAGCAACAGAGCCACACAGTGACAGCGTCACCATTTCACCTCATCCTCTGCCGTGCCAGCCCTGGATCCATTGGTGCAACAGCCAGGATGAAGGATGGGCTGTGAACCAATCCTCCTTACGTGGGAGCTAAAGCAAATCCTCTGCATTTAATACATCATTAGAAGTGATTGAGAGAAGCTTAAGAAAGGCAGGCGTGGAGCCCTCTGAACACACTCGAGGTCCAGCGCCACAGAAAGCTTCTCAGGCTCAAGCATTTACAGGGTACCAGGCTGCAGCAGGAAAACAAAAAGAAAAAAAAAAAACACTTTACACAGCTATATTAATTTACAGGCCAGCCCTTAATGGCTCTGTTCCTGGAGCAGAAGAAAGTCCACTGTGGATCCTGGTTAGCATCAGTGATCACCGGATCTGCCCAAGTCCTGGAGAAATACCAGATGGAGAGCCCTGGCAGCCTGTGGTCCCAGCCGTGGGCATCCTCCATCCTTCGGGAGCTCCTCCAGCCCTGGGGGGAACACAGGCAGCACGTGGGGAGCTCATTCTTCACCGTCCATCCAGCTTTCAAGTCATATCCTCGCAGCGATGCGATGTTGCACAGAGAAGGATTGGTACGTGAAGATTAATGTCCCCAACGTGCTTCCCCAGCCTGCCAGAGTAGCGCTGCCCAGGGGCCTGGGTTACAGCATCCAGGCACAGCTCATCCTTGTCTTCAACAAGCAGCCTGTCCTGGCGAGCAGGAAAGAAGGGAAACTGCAAGGGGGTCAGAACATCATCATTTCCAGCCCCGCCGTGCTGTCCCCAAAGCACCAAGCTCGGCCACAAGCAGCTGGGCAAAGGCTGGACTTGCCACATCCAAGTGCCACCAGAAGCAGGGGCTGATCCAGGGCGCAATGGAGCAGGGGAAGCGCTGCGGGGGGGCACGGGCATCGCCCGTGGCACAGGGCCACACGTGCACACCCGAAGGCGAAGCGCAGCGCACGAGGAGCGACACAGACGGCCCGCTCGCTGCCTCCCACAGCTTGGCACCACCACACACGACGGAGGATGGGGGCTCCTTGGCAAGTCACTGAGGCTTCAGGTGCCCCCCAGCACCCTGTTCACCAACCCATCACCAACACCATCCCCGCAGGCTGTGCGCTCTTTGGGACGGCAGCTCTTTCCTTCACACCGGTACCCAGCCCAGCGGGGCCCTGACCCCAGAAGCTGCAGTAATCCAAGGAGCTTGTGGAAACAGCAAGGATTAAAACGTGGCTAAAGTCTGCAAACATCCAACACATCACATCTGCAGGAATACATTCCGGCAGTCCCTGCATCACCTTTTGGGGCTGAGTACTTTTCAGCTCCCATCCCATCCTCCTGCCAACTAAGCCAAGCATCTTTCCCTGCCCAGAACAATCCCGCCAGTTTCACACCCCAAGGACCTGCAGCAAATCCACCTCTCTGGAAAAAAAAACCCAAGCCTCACACTGAGTGTTTATTAATCCATATTTAAAAGGGCAATAGAAAACCAACAAGAGATTTAACTCTCTAGCAAAGGTCTTAAATTTAAGACAGGGAGACAAGGATAACAGCAGGTTTGAATCAGCCTAAAAATACCAGTTAGCCAAGAAGACACAAGCATCACTAACCAGCAGTAGAAACTATAAAGGGATTTTCACCAATGCCCCTTCCCAAGTAAAAAGACAAAGTGCAGGGTTTTCTGACAGAGGCACAGGACTGGATGCTACACAACCCCCGGCGCAGCGTTAAAAGCACTCTATACGTGTTACATGCTCCAAATGACAAGAGGAATGCGGGACGGTGGATTTCTGTTCCAGATTCCCCAACATGGTTTTAGCTGCCATGAATAAAACAGGAAGCAGAGCATCTTCCAGGTTCCCCCCATGCCCCTGGCTGTCTGGATGAACTGTGGTTTCCGTTCAGGAAAGAGAAAGGAAAAGGGGGGAAAAAAAAAAAAAAAAAAAAAAAAGCACCAGCCAGCTGCAAGCTGCAATATCAGGCAGATTAAAAACTTCACACTAAGTAAAAATAAAGAATAACAGGAAAAACCAGATGCTGAACCTTCATCCAGTTACAGCAGCTAAACTTCTTCAGGTCCCTAATAAAACCAAGTTAAATATTAACATTTGAGAGAAATATACCCATACGTTGTACAGCCTTTTTAACACACACTCTTGCTTCGGAGACAGAAATCATACTTAAGCTGTATTTTACTTGCTGACCACACACATATATACTCATTTAACTCGACAGTGCTCTGCTGCCTTGCTGCATTAGCCAGTGAAACTAAAAGGAAGAGCGTGACTGAACGGGAGCTGCTTAAATTATCTTTATACCTAGGCCTGAAGAAACATTTTGCCTTTGAGACCAATCCACTAAGCTAACTTTCCCTGCTACAGAAGGTTTCATTGGGTCCCTTGCTGTTGACTGGCGATCCACATGCCTGCCTCCATCAGCAACGCACACGCTTTGATGCAATCCATCTGACTAAACAAAATAAAAAAAAATAAATAAAAAAGTCCCAAGTTGCTTGCTAAAGCAGCAATGATGCACTTACCAGCATCCAGGCAAGCTCCTTCGCTAGCACGCTTCCCTCTCGAGCAGATCAAATTTGGAACAAGGTCCAGGAGCAAGAGAGAACTGAAAACTGACCACAACAGGCTTCCAAAACAAGAAAGGGGGGGGAAGAAAAAAAAACCTTACTACAGGAATTCAAATCCTGCTTCCACCAGACCCTGAGTCACCTCCCCTCCCTTGCAATAGATCAGAGCAATGGGTAAACATTTCCAAATATGGAGATCAAAACTCCAAAGGATGTCAAAAAAAAAATCACCCTTCTCTCCCTGGCTTTGGCACAGGGATGACTTGCCCCTCTGAAGCCTGAGCTGAGCACATCGCTGTTGCTGACCTACACGCAGCCCGGGGCCATGCGTCGCCGTCTTGACCTGCACTTTGGAGGCTCCTGGCTCAATGTCTGACACTGCATCTCTGTCCCCTCCCAGGGATGCACGGGAGATGCAATGGGGGCAGCTCCAGGAGCCATCGCCCCTCATCCCCTACAGCAAACCTCCCTCTTGTCCCTCAACTCATCAGCAGAAAGCCTCCTAGAACTACTTTTTGGACTAATCTTTTTAAGGCAAATAGGCAAATTCAGGCTGTTTATAGTGACACTAGCTCAACAGAGCTCAGCCATCAGTCCCAGTAAAGAGGTCCTGCTGCCGGGCTCCACATCATCTGCTCACCTGGGGCAGGGAAATCTCCCCTGCCCTGGCTCATCCAGCTGGTGCTTTGCAAAAACCGTGTATTTGATTTTGCTTTACAAGAAAAAACACATGACCATGGCTCTGCAGAAAGCAACATGCCACTCGGACAAGGCAAGATGTCCCTGCAGGGCCAAGGACCCCCAGGATGGCAGCACCCCTCGATCCCTGCTGAGATAAATAATGCAGCATCCTGGGGCAGGCGTGAACAGGGAAGCACTCAGCCTCCCCCATCCCTAGGAGAGGGCCTTGAGGGTTAGTGCTGAAGCCCTTGGAGCAAATTTAGGAGGCAGAACGGTTATGCTTAGTGGGCACAACTGGCCCTGCAGAGGGGAGCCATATACCCATGCCCCCCTTCCCCCCGGGCATTGCTCCCTCCGCTGCAGGAGCCGACCTGCGGGCAGCAGGGAGGTGACTGTTCCTGCCAGCACTGGATGACAGCCTCCTGGTAGCTGCTGCCATGGGCTCCAGGAGCAGGCAGCCTCTCAGGAATGTGCACATCAGGACGTTTTCAAGGGGAAGAGGTTGCTGAGGCCATCCAACCAGACCCGAGTGATTCCTCAGCACCACCCACAAGATGCTATTGAATTTATAGGGAAGGAATTCCAGAGCTGACTCTGCCCATGTATGGCCAAAACAAACTGAAAAAAAAGTGACATTATAGTACATCTGGCTTTCCCTGGGACTGAGGCTCAGGCTTCGGGAGGAGCCGAAATCCTGCAGTGCCAGCGGCTGAGCAATTACCTCTAGTACCTAGGCAGAGGTCGGGGGCCCGTGGCAGCATGAGTTTAGCACCCAATATCACAGGTGACACAAAACACGTAAACCTTTGCTTTCAAAGAAAGCAAAGCTTTCTGCCTTTTCAAAGAAGAACAACATCTAACTTCGTGATCTGCCCCTACCACTACAAAAAATAAACCTTGCCAGGCAGCACCAGCAGGTGCCCATTACACTGGTGGGTATAAAGGCAGCTTGAAAGAGCCAACAGTCCAGGTGTCACTAAGTGGTACACCAGGACAACGTCAATGCAATGCAAGCTGGGACTAGCTCTTGGTGGGCAGCTGATCATGTATTTTTTCTAAAAGCCCACTAAAACTTCCCCCAGAGCCATGCATCCCAGCTGGCAGCCAGGCCACCAGGAGCACTCTCCATGGCCAGAAGTGGGAGATATTCTGAGTGCTGGAGTCACCACGGTAGAAGATGCTCCAACACCATGGTAAGAAGTGGCAGATAGGTGCAGGTTTTACAAACTCTCAGTTTTCCAGCCCCTTGCAGAAAACAATTCCCAAGGTATTGCTTTTTGCAAGGACAAACAGCAGGATGAAGTAGGGAATAATATAAATCAAGGAAGGGAAAAAAAGCGTGGAGGGGGAACACCTGGAGTAGCAGAAACCCCATCCTGGGCGTGCACCAGCCCTTACTGCTCTGGGGTCCCACGGCACAAACAGATTGAGGTTCTCCTTAACAGTTAAATGCCACTACCTCGCCTGCCCTGCCAGCCGGGGAAATATTAGCTGTGTCAGCTCGAGAGGCGAAGGGCTTACCGAAGCGGAGAGGAATGCAGGCTGCAGTGACACAGGCACTGGGGACAGGGAAACCAAACCTGGGGGGACGCGGGCTGCTCGGGTGGCCTCTGCCTTTGCACGGGGGTCAGGCAGGGTACGTCTTACAGCTCCCGGGACTGAAACCTAGGACTACGGTCTGCGTGACCTTAGAGGGACTCTCGTGCCAGAAACAAATATAGCTGTTAGAGGGGCTCAGGGGCCTGAGCACACGAGGACAAGCCATTTCCCCGGCTCCTGGCAGGCAGCCCAGCCCTGCTTTTCAATAAGCGCGAGTTGTACCCATCGGACCGGGAACAAGCATGTGTCTCCTCCAAGCAGCATTTGCTGACAGGAGACCCACAATGCCTTTATTCCCCCAGCTTCAAGCTCCCCAGGACAGCATTAGAATCTCCCCTCAGTTTCCCAGCTGAAATGGCATTATAGACTCTCCCTCGCTACTGTGCTCACTTCAAACAGTGGTACCTAAGCATGACCATTCTGCTTTAGAGCACCTTCCACTCCAAATGACTAGAGGGACAGACACATCCATGTCCAATCACAGCCTAATCAGGAGCTCCCTGCTACGTGGCATCACAAGTCCCCCTCCTTGCCACGGCCCTAACCCTGGAAAGTAAAGCTTGGAGGCCTGGGAATAAAATCCAGCTCAAGGCTCCTGCAGAGCAGTACAGACCGTTATCAATCAGCCACCAGGTCAGGCGTGGCTAATTTCATTTGAATGACATTACATGAGCAGGACTATTTGATTCATAAAAATGCCTTGAAAAGGGGCAGAGAGCACAATTTGCGTGGCACACGTAACACAGGGACTGCATCACAGGAACACGGACCACGTAATGCAGACAGCAAGGACAGGGGATGCTCACACGCACACATACGCTTCCTCCCTCAACATGCGCAAAAGCAGACTTAGGACTTGCAAGCTGAAGTCCTGTGCAGCCAAAAGTTAGCACAAATGTTTGTGACAGTTCCACTTTGCAGGCAAAGGCAAAAACCGGGTGCAGAGGAATAAATATAGAAAGAAGTCAGGCAGGCAAAGCAGGTGCTGGCTTGTAAAACCTTGGCTAGAAAGGCTCCCCAGGAGGTTGAATCTGGTAGTTTTGCAACAGCTCCACAGAGAGTCAGAAGAGACAGAAAAAGAAAAGAAAAAGAGAGAACATGAATGCATATGCATTCTTTTATCACCATATATAGTATACACAGACATTTGGTATATACACCCCCAAGCTCTCATACGCCACCATGTAATATACACTATGTGCATCTTTGTTTCCATGTGCCTAGATTTGTACAGCGTGTGTGTATATACGTATGTATGTGCATTTCTCGTGTGTGCATGTGACACTATCCCCCACATCACCTATCTGTGTGTGCTGTCACACATCACACTGCTCGATGAAGCCCTTCTAAAAGCCCTTGTGCCATAGTCTGGGATGACTTCTGAACGCTCACAGCTTTTCACTGCTGAGTCCTTCCACACCAAAACCTCTGGGTACAAGCACCTCCAGAGAACCACCAGTTTGTCTCGTATTTTCCAGTGATCCCAGCTCTCCCTCCACTCTCCATTAGGAGAAAACTTTTTTTTTTTTGCAGAGAGCTACAAACAAGGCGCCACTGTCGGCAAAGCCACAGATCCTTTTCAGAAGTTGCCCCTTGTACCTGTGAAATGTGTTTACGTACCGGTTCTCACACTGCACAACCTTGCTGGTGGGACGAACTCAGAGTAGGGCTTTTGGAGACACGCAGGGCTCCGCCGGAGTCACGACTTTGGGTTTCTTTCCCAGCCCTGTAAAGAGAGAGATATCCATGTGATACACGCCGGATGGGCCTCCCAACAGCTCATCTCCAAAACTTGCAGTTTAACCCACACAGCTTCTGGGAAACACAGCATTTTCCTCCCCAGCTTTCTTAGGCAGAAGCCTCCATATTCCTGGACTCCTTCCGGCACCCCCTAAAAGTAAGCATCACCACATCGAACTGGGCCAACGACCAGCACTGGCTGTCAGCTGCCAACAGCTTGGTCAACAACTTGCACCTCGTCAAGCCATGGCTCCTTTACTGCACTTAATGCCCCTGAGAAGGGGGAGGTAAAAAAAGATGTAAAATAAGGCAAAAAATAAGAAAATAGGGTTAATCCATCACTCATCTCTGGGATCTCAGGCACAGCGAGGGAGCTAGGAAGCATCATTTAATTCAGTTTGAAGCTCATGGGGTTTGCCACTACCACAAGCTACACCACCATCCTGATCACCATGTCCCCCACCTCAGCACAGCCTTTTCTCTGAGGAGCTCTGCCCAATTGCCGTCAGGGACTGCCTCACTCTCTCCTGTAGCTGCAAAGCAGACACGACCCCTTCTTGAATTGTTGGACTTGGTGCCGGTTTTCCCCTCTGCAGAAGATGAAGGCAGAGCAGAGGGGACAGCCAGGCCATATGACTGTGGTCTTGCACGTGACATTGCCAGGACACACAGCCGGGTGCATCCCACAGAGATAGGCAGCATCTGAATCACACACTCCTTCCTGCCCCCACCAGCCCGTGACTGGCATCCCGTCTCGGCCACATCCTGGTCGCCCTGATGGCCCTATCTCCACTCATGACAAGGGCTGCTCGGCAGAGAAAGTTACTGCTATTTGCTGCTGTAACAATGTAAATGCTCAGTTCAGGTTTGCATTTGCTGTACCTGTGCTGCTCACAAGGGCACATGTGAGCCCAGAAGCCTACAACCAACATGAAGCAAGAGAGTTCTGGTGGCTCACTGTCCAGGTTCCTCCTCCCTGTTGCCCAGTGGGACAGCTTCCTACCTCTGCCAGCACCCTGTGTCCCCCACGCCTTGCCTGATGCTACAGTAGCCAGGAGAGAGACAGGGCTCTCCTCTCTCCCAGGAGGTGGTAGATGTCCATTGCACCAACACCACAAGAACATGATGAGACCCAGACAGCACCTTCCAATTCCACTCCCATGGTCCCTGTGGTGGCACCCAGCCCTGATTCCCCACAGGCTTGGGCAGGTATAAATGTCCCCAGGACCCTCAATGCTCTTATGTGTGATGAGGACAAATTTAACCAGAGATTGCAATGGCTTCTTCCCACTTACTGAAGGCTTGGGATGAAGATGAGTAACTGCAGGGTTTTATTGCTGGTGAACTCAGCCAAGGAGCAATTTCTCTCCATCCATCAAGGAGGAGACAAGTACAAGCAAATATTATGGTTGTGCATGTTTACTTTTCATTTTAAAATGATGTAGAGTTATATACAACCTAGGTCCTTCCCACAGGCTCCTGGCAAAACGCCCTTTGGTCTTATCTGTAAAGGCAGAAGACAACAACATTCCCCTCTGGTTCCAACACTATTTCTATTCAACCCACAACAGCACCTCCGGGAGCTCCAGGTAAGACAGTATTTCTTGGGACCCAACCTGTGTTTAAACGTTCTTGGCTCGGGCTTGGTTTTCACCAAGTTTAACTCCAGAAATGTTTACAAGATCAGCTATAGGACTCCGCAGACTTGGCCAGGTGGACCGCATCTACCTGACTTCTCTTTCCACACTGGTTGTCCCCATCACCTTGTGACTGGGGTTCCTGCAGCAAGGTGAGCAGGACCCCAAGTGCCCTCCCCAAGACATCCAGCTGAAGCCTGCTGTGAAACCATCTTTCTCAGCAGCAAGACATGCTGTGTGGTCCCAGAGAAGCAACAGCCCACTGATGTTTAGGCACAGATTCCCTCCTGGCCACATGTCCACAGCTGGGCAGGACAGGGACAGCCTGACCGGTCCAGCATCTATCCACCTAAGCCAGTCTGTCAAACTACTCCATTTGTGTCCCTGTTTCTTTAGCAGAAGGCTGCAAAAGTCAGCAGGGTCTTTGAGTGCAGAAATATCCAGAAGACAGACACAGAGGACAGACCTGTGGTGACAGAAGAGCAGCAGATCTGCATCACAAGCCACCAAGTCATGATGCCACCACCACATCAGACCTCTTCAAGACATGATCTCAACAAGCATTTCTTGGTGGGAAGCTCTTCTTGAGACTCGAGGGCCCAAAACCCCAAGATCAGCAGAACTTGTCTCCCCAAAGTCCCTCTTCTCAGTTGCGTGTAAATATCCCTCAGCAAGGAGCACCCCTGAGAGGACTTCACAGAGGCTTAGTACAGCCATGCCCTAACCACACTGGGGAAGAAGGCAGGAGATACAGATCTTGAGACAACAAGAAAGCCAGAAGAAAGGTCTGCCCCTCACTCGTTCCTGCTTTGGCGCAGGTAGGGCAGGTCAAATGAGTGCACAGGACAGACATACCCACATCGCTGCCACTGAGTCCAGCACAGGTCCTTCCCCCACTGAAGCCCCCAAAGAAATACATGCAAAGACTGACCCTAAGGAGCCACCTCTGGGTTTCATACATCCCCCCAACAACCTTTATGGGGAATATCCAAGTGCTTTTACAACAGAAATAGTAACAACAAGGCAGGCTTTTAGCTCTACAAAACCGAGGTCCTCCTAGTTCAGAGGCACGGCAACAGATGCTCGGTGATCTGTGCCCAGCTAATTCTGATTTTCATCTTGCAACAAGAAATCCCAGCTTTCTATCACAGTCCTGCAGGAGATAACAGCAGGAAAGTCTCTTTGGTAAAATAGCTTTACACTGTTGAGCTCCCATCTGGCGTAACGCAGTACGAGTCGTTGTGCCTCCAGAGCACCAGCTACAGAGGCCGAGGCTTTGGAGTCTGTGTACACCTACCCGTGCCCATCTGCATCTTCATTTTCATGCTTAGCACCATACAGACCACTTATTTTAATCCATCATTTCAATAGGCAATTTATCATTTAATAGTAATTTTTAAAAAATGCCCAAATAGCAGGAATCAGCCATCACAGTCAAAGCCTTAAGTAGAGTCTGTGAACAAACTACTGGAACCGGAATTTACCAAAAGAGCACATCTTATGCAAAAGAGTTTCTTCATTTGTTTTTTCCAACTAGTTAAATTCAAGGTACAGTTCATAAAAGGCCAAAAATGTGATTAGAAGTTAAAAGTGTCATCCCTAACTGAAAGGAAAATAAGGTGAGAGGCTGAGGTGTACGAACTCTAAAATCTTTAGGCACGATGATCAGAAATAGTCCATTCACTCACTGGCTGACAATACCTATGCTGTATTATCAACAGTAAAAATCAACATTTCTCAAGAAAAAAAAAAGATAAACATAAATTTAACACACGAGTACAGAAAGCAAGGTTTCCTGTTTGCAGATTTAAATCTAAAAGTAGTCATTTATAATGCCTGAATTTAAACATCAATCCTCTGTTACGGTTTTTTTTTACATTGTTCATATTTTTCAGAAACGGAGTTTAAAACCTTTGCAAGAAAACCAAGTTTCAGAGAAGTGCAGTCAGCACTTTCAGAAAAACAGGTGACCCTAGCATAACTTTACAGTGGTCACTTAGAAATTGAAGTACCCAGACTCCCCAATCCCTTTAAAAGAAAATCTTACCCGTGAAAATAATTTCAGCAAGTGCTAATTACACTTCTCACATAGCCTGGCTGAATGGCATCTGTTTTTCTGACTGTTCAGAGGTTGCATTCACTTCTAAGTCTCCTTTACACTTGAAAGTGTTACCAATATTCAGAGCTTATTATTTTTATTTTTTTTTACATCAGCATGGCTATACTTGTAGAAGCACAAGCATGAACACCAGTTAAACTGGGATAAAGCAGCCTCGTGCTGGGATCCTTCATTCCCGTTCCTACATGCAGCAGATGGCTAAGCCTGACCGCCACAAGGAAAATTGTCGTTTTAACCGTTCCAGTCATCAATTTTTAAGCGCAGACAAGCTCCCAGCAACTCAGCCATCAGCATGAACTGACACGGGTCCCCCCCATATGATTGGCAGGTGCACACACAGGTCCCCAGATGACAACCCTATTCAATCTGACCTTTTCAGTTTAAATGAAAAACACTTAAAAGCCTGCCCTGTTCTGACATATGTATTTTTATGTCTTTCTCACGCTGTGCCAACATATTTGTTATTTGCTGGCCAAAGTCCCCAAAACTCAGCAATCTCGCATCATCCCCTCCACTGCGGGAGCCCCGATCCCCAGCCATCCTGGCCACCACCAGTGCCGAAGGAGCCATCTGAGGTCCCCACATCCTCACACAGTGGAAAAATCAGACCCTTTACACACAAACATCAATTCAGAATCCAACCCTGACTCAAAATTCAGCTTTATGCATGGATATACAGCTTATATACGTGGTTTGCTTTACACTTGAACACAGCCACCCGGAGAGATGGGCTGATCTTGCTATCCCGGGACACTGATGCCTGGGGGATCTGGCCCCAACTAGCAGCTCTCAGTGTCTGCTTCTCGGGTTTCATTTATTAAAATGAAATGGCTCGATTCAAAAGTATGCTGCTGGAGTTATCTAATAAAAAGATCACGCAAGATAACAAAAGCTTTTCCTCCACTCTGCTGCCAGCAGCAGCACCTGCTCAGAGAGTCCTCATTGCAAACAGCTCGTGCCGCTGGTCCTGAGGACTAACACAGCTGCTGCCTTTTGGGAGGCCAGATCCCGTGCTGGTGTAAAGCAGCAAAGCCCACAAATACAGAGTTTTGATCTGCAAGGAAGCACACACCCCTCCTTTATCACACCCAGCACAGAGCTGCCTTTAAATCTGCTGCAACCCCATGTGTCAAAATTAGCCCTGAGCAGACTTAATCGCTTCCGAACTCCTGGCCCAGGCCTGGCGCTGGAGGAAGGCTGATGCCGGCCACAGCACAGACCATCAGCTCCAACAGGGAAAACAAGCTTCCATAAAAGAGCAAACTTGCCAGCAGCCCCTGCACCCTGCATTAAAGCATCGCCCCGGGGGTCTGGCAGCAGTGGCAGACCCGGCTTCAGGGTCATGGGGCTCATTTTTCTCCATGCTGTCACATCTGATTTTCAGGTTTGTCCCAGAGTTCATAAAATGAGATTAAAACAGGAGGAAAAAAAGGAGCAGGGGGGGTAAGGGGACGAAAGAGGAGAAACCACTCCAGCACACTCCTTCAGGCATGGAAGCTCCAAAGGGATGGGACCCAGCTTGCACTCAAGTGATGGGATCTGGCTTTCCCAGATAGAGACTGCTGTATCATAACAAACAAATTAAAAAAAAAAGTCACCTGAGGCAGGACAGATTTAAGCAGTGGCTGAGGAAGCTGTGAGACAGCCCTTCCTACAGCATCCCTGTGGCTGGGAGCCACTGGGCAACAGCTGGAGACCAACCCATCAGCAGGACCAGCCATGTCTCACCCCTGTTATTTTAAATGCAGAAGGACAGTTAGAGAAGAAGAGTGGCCAAGGAACAAGAGGGATCAGCACGTCTGTGCCAGAAAGCCTGCGGGTCCCATGCTGGAGCGACCTTTCAGCAGCTGCCCATCCCTGCCTGCGAGTTACATGTCTGTAACTAACACCAGGATTGGACCTGGTATTTTCAAGCACAGACTACCGGCCCCATGCTGTTCGCATTCCCTCAGTCTACTGGAAGTAGAAGATTTTCAAAACAGCTTCATTGATTATTTTTTTTCTCGTTTCTTTTCCCCCCACTGCTTGCTGTCTGCATTTCACTAAGCCCGGTCGGAGCAAGAGGGGGGCAGTTCCACTTTCTCACTCCAATGCACCCCGGCTTCTTGATCAAAGAAGGATAATTGATCTCGCTTTCAAGATCTCACGCAGTATCAGAACACCACAGAGCCTGGGTTTCAAACAAAGGAAAATGCTTTGCAATTCATAAACCAAAAAATGTCCTTTTTTTCCCCCCCCTGAGGAATGGCCATCCTCACTGGGCAGCACCAGCAGAACACTGCCCTAACACATCTCCCGCATCTTAAGATGCTCGGTCAAGAAAAAACAGATTGACAGTGACCAAGGGCACAAGGGAGCAGAGAAGAAGTGCTGTGCCCCAAGGCACAAGGGTCAGGAAGGCACCTGGCTCTCCCCAGTCCCAGCACAGGGTCTTCTGCAGCCCACCTTTGGGTTGACATCTCCTGGGACAGAAATGGCATTTTTGTGCACGTTCATTCAGGTCCAACACTGCTGCTTAAAATAACAGCAATGAAAATGGTGAGGAAGTAAGTTTTATTATAAAGGACAATGTTCCTTTAGCCGTTTTAATTTTAAATGGCCAAAATTTGAAAGCAAAGGTCACCTTCTCCCAGGTTTGCCCAGGTGCCACCACAATGAAACCCTTGGCCCCATGGTGGGCTCTCTTATCACTCCTCTTAAAGCCATTTGTAAATTTAACTTCTAAAACTTAGAGCCTATACAACCACTCAGTCTTTGTGTTCAAGGCTTCTGTTTTATCCAGTTTGGGCCAGATAATTTGAGAATAGCAGCAAATACCTGGCAGCCAATGGGATTCCCCACTCCTGTGCCCACTTGGTCAGGCTAGGGATTTTTAAGAGAATTATAATCCACCATGGTGTTTAAAAAAGCACAGTCAGCCAGGACTAGTAAAAATCTCTGGTTTAGAAATGTCTGTCCAAGGATGACCAAGCATTAGTTATCTTCTTTCATTTTTATACCTTAAAAGCAAACTGCCTCAGTTTCAGTCTTGGAACAAATACCTTCAGGTGGGATGAGCAACAAAGGGGTTTGAACACCTGTATTAAAGAAGAAGAATTTCTCAGTGCTCCTCTTTCCAAATTGATTTTTTTTCCTCTGGATTCAGAGGTCGAGCAAGCGTATTTCCTTAAAGAAGAAAAAAAGGGAAAAAGCCCCAATGGGGCAGAGGGGCCCAGGCTGACGTGGAAGCGTGGCAATCAGAAGAGAGCGGAGCGGCCTCACCACTGACTGCATTTCATGAAAACATTTTTGTTTTCAACAAATATCATTACCATCACAAATAGAAGAACAAAAGAAAAAAAACTAAACTTTTTTATCCTTTACAAAGCAAGAACTGAGTTGCAAGCTGATGCTTCCCACAGAAAACTCCATGTTCAGGAAGGAGCCATTTATACCAAATATAGATAAAAAATGGTGTAGCAATTCTGACAAGCCCTAATAACTGCTCTTACTACATTTCAAAACTAGGAGGACCACAGATGCCTGAGAATGCACCCACCTTCTGAAAGCAAAGGAGCTTAATTAATTGCCTGTAAAAGAGGACTGCAATGTATCACAGAACTTTCAGCACAGCAAGTGCAAGTATTGTGGCATCTTTCCTCTGCTTAAAAACTAAGAATAAAAAGGCTTTAGCCTCTCCAAGCCATTTTATGTTGGCCTGAAGAAGTATATACACTGGACTTGCTCTGCATTTCCTTTATTATTTTCCTATAGCACCAACAACAACTATAAAATTGCACCCCTGGACCTGTACGATTTGGTTTACTCTGTGTTCCTGTTTCTCTGTGAGAAGAAAGAGGCTTGCAGATGGCAAAGTTAGTAATTACACATCTCTCAGCATCCGTACTGGATCTCATCAGTACTCATGGGGAGAGATCATGCTTCTTCCCTTGTACATGATGGTATCTCAGTACAAAGTTTTCTTGGCTACTAATTCTCTGTGTTCTTCCAAGAGTTTGCACACAATATCCTCCAACTTGCTGCACCTGAGCATTGTATTTTGAACAAACCTATTTGTTTGAAACGCTAGCTACAGTGTGTGAGTACATCATCACACCAAAGGTACAAAATACTTGAGACCAAGGAAGGTCCCTTCCACCTTCTTCTATCTCGCTGGTGTGATTCACAGGAGCACCTAACAGCGTAACACCTCCATCGTACCTGTCCTCACCTACTCCCACCCTACCACACTGAGCTTGTCAGCAGGAATTTTGTCACCAGCCCTGAAGCCAGCATTTATGTTATCAAGCCAAGTGTTTTTATTTTTTCACTTGGTGATGGGGGAAAACAGAAAGGAACTGCAGAAGCTTTTGGAGACAAAGATCTCTCCAGGACGTGCCAGCTGATATGTTCAAAGACTGACTTGGCACAGCATCAAGGAGGCCAGCATCCAATCTGCAAGCAAGACCAGCTCCATGCCAGCCATCAGCCAGGCTCGAGGAAGAGTTAGTGACTGCAGGCAGGAAGAAGGAATGAGAGAGAAAGACAGACCAATCCTGCACCTGTCACAAGAGGTACAGCCCCATGCCTGTTTCCCAGAAGGAAACACAGAGAATAAAATGAGGGGAGACCTCTGTGAACAACCACAAGGTCTCAGACAGCAGTGGCCATGCACAGGTCAGCGCTTACCAAGGCTGACCACACAGCAGTGCATGAGATACCACACTTGGCCTTCAGCCTAGAAACAGAAAACACGTGTGGGAGGCTGCGTGGGAAGAGCTGGCAAGTGAAGACTATGTCCTATCAAGCCTGCAGATCTGCACGTTGCTCACAGCAGCCTCACATAAACCATTCACCTGCAGCCACCATATATCTAGTTACAACCCCCAGAAACACAGCTGACTCGATCACTAGGCCTTTATCAGCATTCAGAGAGACCAGAGAAGGTCAAGAGAGCCATCATCCAGGAACAGAGGACAAGCACGGCGAGCTCCATGGGAACTTGACAGGCCAAGAATGACTGCAGTCATGGAAGACCGAGGAGAGTTTGCTCATGTCGCCCTCTTTTTCTGAGGCTCTCAAAGACGACAAAACCTCTGACCTTTGACTAAGCCATGCTACTGGCAGAAGAGGGGAAGCCTTAAGGGCTTAGGGACTCAATAAGAAACTATTTATCTCAAGGTCATGAGTTCATACCCTCTTCAAGTTCTTTTTTCTTAGTCAATTAAAACAGGGGACTCAATCTGCATTAAAAAAAAAAAAAAAACCTGTCACTAAGGGCACAGCCAGATACTGCCCTGTGAAACAGGCAGATTAAGAAAATACAGCCCCTTTGCTGCTCCTTGGAAGCCCCACCAGCAAGCACAGCAACTTTGGGACCGCTCCCTATGCAAAGCGAACATGACCCACCTTCGCACCCCGTGTAGCGAAGCAGAGGAGGGGACTGCAGGCGAGCAGGCATGGCTTCCATCACCAGCCCCCAACAGCAGGTAAGGCATATCCCCATAAGGACCATTACAGATGGAGATGATCCTGCCCCAACCTCTGAGCCCGGTCTTGGGAGACTTCTGCCTATCCCCGTACCACTGCTTAGAGAAGAGGTGTGTTCAGTCCATGATTGCTGCCCAGACGGCTGTCACTCCTGCACCCAGCTGGTGCTCAGAGGCTAAAATCCCACCACGAGGCCATGGTGAGGATAAGTAGCAAGACTAGAGATGTGCTTCTGCCTTTGCACCTACAGAGCAATCAGCATCCACGGGGCTTCAGCTGTTGCTGCCTGGGAGCCTGACCACTTCAGACAGGACATCTTCCAGCCCTCAACCCAGTGGTGACCTCAGACAGCCCCTTCAATTTCCACTGAAGGAGCACTTGCGTGGAGACTTAGGAAGGAGACCCTCTGTCCTCCTCCTGCTGCAGGCCCAGCCCCAATGGTGACAGAAACGTGACAAACGCAGAGGTCGAGCAAACGGGGAGGAGAGGACGCCTTCCACTACGTCACCAGGCCCAGAACAACGCATGAATCAAAGTTAATGTGTATCTGAAACCAATTACTGATAGAAACCAAACTATCTAGGAACTCCAGCTGCTGCATTCAGGGTTCCCGGTAGCAAGCACAGACACAGTCAAAACCTTTCATTGTTGTTTTTCAGCCCATAAAAAGTCAAGATAAAAGCATGCTCCTGCAAGCGGGGTGCACACACTCACCTCTGTCATCTTCAGTGGCTTCCAACAGAGAAAACACACCCCACAACCCCCCAAATAAAATTATTAGGTTTCACAAAGTTTTTGATAACTCCGTGCTCTTCCCATATTTACCCTTTGGTCCAAAAGCTGAGAAAGTATTCACAAACTCCCCGTGGACCAGGATGGAGCTTCTGGCCCTCCTGGGGCCCTCCTGTGCATGGTGGCCAGCACAAGGATAATGCAGCAGAACAGAGGGCTTTGGAAACAAATGGGAAGCATGGAGAGTTTTCTTCCATTCACCAAAGATGGTAATTATTTTGGAGAGAACTGCAGATCCTTTTGGCTCTTAATTAGTGGCAAACCAAGTCAAACCTTGGTTCATATAAGTGAAAAACTATTAGGGTCTACGGATCTGCAGCCAAGGAAAACAAATCTGTACCAGTCCTTCACCCCCAGAATAACTTCTGATTGTCAAGCACAGTTACCAGGGGAATGAATAGCTTCTCCTGCAAGCTCCTCACTCAATTAAGCTGATGCAGGCAAAAAGGCCAGGCAGCAGCAGCCGGCAGCACGGGGCCAGTCAGATGCACGCACTTGGCACAGGAGGAACGACCACAGCAGGTTCAGAGTGATGAGGAAGAGAAGGAGCGGTCCACAGCCTCCACCATTGCAGAGGACACCCAAGGCTTCTCCTTGAGATGCTGAATGGCAAAAACCTGGCAGGGTCTGCGCTCTGAGGAGACTTCAGGAAGCTTTAACTGAGAAGATAGAAGGCAGCTTGGTATCCTGAGCTGTAACCCCTATTTGACAGAGACGAATTAAGATCTGAGTGAGGAAACACCTACAAAAAGTCCTTGATTTATTAGTAATCCAGAACCATCCTATCGCTTGCCTCCCCCTCCACTCAGCAGCCTTATAATTAGAACTCTGCCTGAAAATCAGGACAGTCATCAAGCCAGTGAACAAAATAGAGGCCAGGAGAAGTGAGTACAATCCTTGGCGTCCTTCTTGAGCAAGAAAGCTGAGAGTCTAAAGCATCCTTATCATCTTTCAAAGCACCCAGAAAAGAAACAAAAACCAACACTCAGATGCAGCAGAAGCTTGGTTCTGCTCCCAGTTGTTCTTTGCAGACCAGCTCTTGGGGCACTCACGATCCATATGAAGAGGATTGATTCTTTTTTCACCCTTGTGCAGCTGAATTTTCATTAAGAGGATGAATATGGACCTTCGAGGCTACAGTGACAAACAGAAGCCTTCCTTACTCTTTACTCTCCCATGGTACACTACAGCTTCATTTTCTCTTTGGAAAGTTAGCCAAATAGCATTTTTGGGGGTTTGGGTTTTTTTTTTTTGGTTTTATTTTTTAGAGAAAATCACAGTGTCAGGCAACCTCTGGCCCATGCAACACTGAGTAAACTTCTGATTAAAAAAAGGCTGCAAGACATTCATTATCTGAGACCTCTGAATACTCGATACAGGCAAAGTTATTGCAGTGGTGTTCCCTGGTGCTCACTGTGTCACCTCTGGCAGCAGGCTGGGGCTGCACTTCATGGTAGGATGGAGCTGGAACAGGCAGGACATGAATTGCAAACTGCAGAGCCCAGAGACAACTGCAGAATAAACTTGCTGCTTCAGCAACACGCATCCATGTAACTTGCTTTGCCTCGGGCATCATGGATCTCACAACTAAAGGCAAGTAAAAGGAGTCAGGCTGGCCACAAGCATCACCCCCGTACACCACCATCAATGAGGTGAGCACATCAGTGTGCAGAAAAACAAAACCCACAGCTCCCTCCTCTCAATTGGATTTTAATAAAGTGCAAGTGTACAATCCCCCTCAAAAAATAAAGGAAGTTGTATTTTTGATTTCAGTGGGACCATAGCCTGGCCCTGGCAAGCCGCTGTGGTCCGATGGAGCAGTGGCAGGTGGTCTGCGAAGCTGCACCCACACAGCCATGAACACACCCCAGCTTAGATGGGCTCTTCCAGCAGGTGTTACTTGAATCCTGGGCATCTCTCTAGCAAAGTGCAATGATATTTGACTTCCTTGTGGGCTCAGGAGGCTGCCAAACATCTGTTGGGATTAGTTGGTTTATGTTTGTGAAGTGCACACAAATGCTATCGTAAGGACGGGGCTGTACCTATTTATGGATGTGAATGCTGGACCGAGACCCAAACCCACATACTGTATTTGCATATATGGCCATATCTTCCCTCCCAGATCTTACTGCCTGAAGCTAGGATGGAGGCATGAGGTGTCACCTAAAGCTTACAGCCCACTTTTGGTCACTGGCAGTTTGAGTGAGTCATGCTGCTCCCCTCCTCCACTTTACCCCATCCAATTGCACAACTGAACTTAGTGAGCAGGCTGGGCTAGGGTGGCTCTACCAGGAGCCCCCAAATGCCATATGGGTTGCCCTTTGCAGGAGAAACCCACCTTCACCACAGCCTCCAGCCCAGTCCCCACCAGGGCAGAAGATCACAGACTCTCAGCCCACAGATCTCCGGTAGGCTCCCAGAGGCCAAGCCACAGCAGATCAGACACACAAATTCCTGGTGGTAAGGGATTTTGCATCAAGTTTCACATTTCTCATGGGTGTCCCTCCCTCCCACACAGGCCTCCTGTGACTAAGGGCTGAGGAATGAGACAGCAAGCGTGCACAGCTCAGAAACCACATCGATAAACAGCCATGAGGGAGATGAACTCCCCAGGAAGGAAATGGAAGAGCTCCCGAGATGGAACAGAGCACGTTTGTTAAAGGGATTATAGGTGGCAATGGCTTATGACAGCAGGGCCACAGGAGTTGTACATTCCTGTGACTCAGAATCACTTTGCACCAAGTTGCAAGTCCTGGACATACAGCTTTGCTCTGCCACAAGCTACTGCTCCCCTTTCCTCCACAGACACATTTCAATACATATCAGGTCTCCATCTTAGTCACATTCTGCTAACACACACTTTTTACATCCTTTTCATCTTCCCTCCTCATCAGTCTCTATGTCCCCAAGTCAATCGCTCTGCTTTTCTCTCACCATCCTCCACTTTATCTTCATCTCCCAGGGCAGGAACTCCTCAGACCCAGACGCTGCTCCACTGGTGCAGCATGTGCTCTCTGCTCAGGTTCACAGGACTTCAACACACATGGTCTGGCAGACTCACTGCTCTCCTTGGGTAGTGTAACAAGTTGCAGGCTCAGCCCAAGATGCTACAGGTCCAATTTAGAGATATGGACAACACAAGGAAGTGTTGTCCATGGGATATAGAAGTAAAAACAAAGGGAAGAGAGAACCTGTACCCGCAAGCACACCAATACCATATCCAGAATTACTCATGTCTTTCATTAGCTGGATAGTGTCTTGTTCTGGAGATTAAGAGCATCTGGAATCACTTCCATTACACTTCAGGTAGAATGCACACAACAAAAATAGGCACAAAATATTTCTATCCTAGCAGGTGCATCCACCAAGAGAGCTGGAACTAAACCAGATGATCCAATGTGGGACTTTCTGATAATAAACAGCTACTTTTGTACATCCATTTCCACCCATGAAATTGGGCACACCCTTAATCAGGTATGAATCAAATCATCTAAAACATGAGAAATTTATCAAGAGCTGTTGCAAACAACACATAAGGTTGATCCTACCTCAGTGCACTTCACCTTCAAGGGATGGGGAGCAGCCAAGGCAGGCAGACAGCCGCCCTGAATCACTTTTCCTAGGACTCCGTGCACATGACAGCAAGACCCAAGACCTAAAGCACCACTTCAGGTGTGCGATGCATACAGACTGGAGGCTTGGGCTATGGCATCCAGGGAACTCCAGCAGGCAAGGAACCAGGGTGGTACAGGCATGGGTATGACACCCCAGTGAGTGGCTTGACCCTAGACAAGGTGGGGCACTACCAGCACAGATGATCATTGTAACACTCCAGAGCATGAATCCTCTCTTTTTCACCCCAGGGTACATCACAGCAAGGCAATACACCAGGAGGTGCAAAGGCAAGGTGACGCCAAACCACCTGCCTTGCATCCTCACAAAGATCCAACACCCACGTGTAGAAACATCAGCCACAAAACACCACACACACCGGTCGCATGTGCAACAAGGGATGGGAGCTACCTTCACACAGAACAACTTGCAAATGAGCCCACCCTACAGGGATTCTTGTGTGTAGTAAGACAACGAGCTCTGATCTCATAGCTCCTTCTCCTCCCACTCTAAGACACAGTCCTGAAAACCTTCTCCACTGACTTCCCCAGCCTCCTCGCACCCCAGGTTCACAGCTCTCCCACGCAGCCATATCTAGCCATGGAAGGAGGTGCACAGGCACCCCCTAAGCTGCTGTCCTTTCACCTGGACACTTCAAATACCTGGGTGGGCAGGGTGACTTGGAAAGATGTGCTCAGCTATATTGATTTAAGCCCCCCTGCTGCTCTGCCCTCACTCCCAACTCCCATATGCAGTGGGGGACACCTGAACAGGTGTTACGTGCCAAGAACTCATCCCCACTGCAACATGGAGGTCCGAGGTATTATTCCCAACTTCCAAAATAAGCTTCTGCCCCACAGTCTGGCACCTGATGCCACTGTTAGAGGCTTGCAACTTGTCTGCTTCACTCACAATATGATCCCTTGCACTGCACAAGACTGACTCTTCATTGCAATGAAGCTGTGACCATTCTGCATGCTACAGCATGGTTTCAGAGCAAAAGAATTCAGAAGTCTCTCCAGATAACTTTAACCCTTTTGCCCATCATTTCTTCCCCATCTGTCTGCCTTGGGAGCAAAGCAGGATTTGGGTACTGGACAGTGCTTAAACACTTGCTTATCTGTAGGCACACAAGTAGCTGCAGAGAGTTCAGCTGGATTACTCATACACTTGAATTTCAGAACTTACTATGCAGAAGGTTCACTGAGCCCTCCTTAAATGGCAAAGATGCAGCGCTGTGTTTTCCAGGCTCGGCTCTGTACATCTTCAGGAACCCAAGAAAGAAATGGATTCTCTGAAAAAGCACCGAAGTGGAACTGTGCTAGGGAAGGCATAATTCTCATTCTCCCAAAAATTAACCTGCAGGATCAGAGGGGATGGAGGACCACCACAGCTTTAAAGGAAGTTTAAACTACCCTAAAAAATGGTGGTCTTACTGTACACTGGAAAACAAGACACTGAGGAAGCATCCAGCAGACATTGTGAAGTACCCATTACCCTTATTCTAGTCCTTGAAATATGTTTTTATACATAAGTATCACCTGGACCTTAACCATTTTTGTGGCTCATTTCTGGACCTCCCCACCACCACATTTCAGATTCAACAGCATTAAGCTGCTCTGGTTTCTGAATGCCAGAGGCAGAGACCAGCTTCCATACTACACGAGGCATTTCAATAACCCACACAAGGTAAGTACAGGCCTTGCCCCTCAGTCAAGGATGATGATGCGTAAGAGGCAGGTAGAAGCAGAAAAGATGGGGGAGATGAACTGTAAAGATAGGCATAACGGCAATAAGCAGTTCAGAGTAATCTCCGGAGTTGGGTGGAAAGGATGCTAGCATCAGTCTGTAATTACAAACAATTCTTTTCAACCATTTCTCTGTTTGATTATCAGTTGTGACTGCAAACTGAAGGGAACAACCCTAGTCTAACTGGCTTTTTTCTCCTGGATTTCAGTGTTGGGGATGACATGAAACTCCCAGCCTCGCTCCTCTCCAAGCCTCAGTGTCCCATCAGTAAAACCACAAGAATAATTTCCCTTCACCTCCGGAAGGCACTGCAAAAACTTGCAAGTTGCTCCAACGAAAGAGCTAAGAGCACTCCAGAAAAGCACAAAAGGAAATTAGTAATTCTGCATTCAGTCCCGAGTTTGAATAGTATGTAGTAAATAAGGCTTGGGGCCACACACTGCACAAAAAGAAAAGAAACTGAATAGCTGCTCATTAAGTATCACCTTCCACTCTGGGCACAAGGAGTAGGTGCTCTGGCAATTAAGTGGCTAAATCATAATACCTGCTGGCGGGGGGGGGGG
>NW_015090872.1:5672324-5679432 GCF_001431845.1 Calidris pugnax | reverse complement strand
GCGGGGGGGGGGGGCAAATTAAGGATTCATCGACGACCTTCATTCTGGCATTTGGTATCTCCTGAGTCCCTGGACTTTGCAACTTTAATACTGTTCTTTTAACCAAGTGCATTGCTCATAATTAACTACAGGACTGTCACATGGCTGCCACAATCACTATCTGTTTCTCTTGGGAAACCCAGATTAAAGGCTTGTCTCGGCCACAGTAATAGCTTGAGGTATTCTCTCAAGATTTGCCCAAACCCATGAAAAGCAGATCAAGCCTCTACCTCGAGCGATGAGGTGTGTTAAATTCAAGCCAGCTGATCTCCTTCGGGGCTGAGCTGGAACAGGAACGCCGCTGACACCCGGGCGGGTGAGGCAGGGGGAGATGGAGCAGCTGGAGTTACAACCACTTATCAGCTGCTAATCCAATCACTCTCCCAACCCAGCCGCTGCGTGCTGTCTGGGAGACTCCTCACTTTCATTCAAGCTTGCCTCATTAAGCGGAGTAATTCAAGTCTGTTAAGGTGAGGTAATAAACTGCTGAAACAGAGAGAGCTCCTCAGGGTACGTGCGCACCGCACACGCAAGATGCATGTTACCGAGCCATAAACCACCACAGTTGGGGTACAACGGGCATGGCGACGGCGGCAGGACCGCCTGCAAGTCACCTGTGAAGCACCCTAAGTTCCTCTTCCAAAAAAAAAAAAAAAAAAAAAAAAAAAAAAAAAACAAACCTAGATATCCAGAAGCACATGAAGTTTGCAACTCTTTCCGCCCTGCCCATTTTTGTAAAACTGCAGTCAGCTTGGGTTTAATATTTTTCCTAGAACTTTTTTTTTTTTTTTTTTTTTTTTTTTTTTTTTTTTTTTACCCAACAAAAAAAAAAAAAAAAAAAAAAAAAAAAAGACAACCAAACTTCACCAAACTGAGTTTCGTGCAGGCAGCCACATTGCTGAAAAAGCCCTAGAGGAGATATTTTAAATTTGCTCTGCTATGCCTAACTAAAGTTTGGAGCTGGACTGCCATTACCCCATCATGCAGCGCATCCCTACCCATCCCACTGGGCTCCACAGCCTCTTCCAGGTCTGCAGCAGGATCTGTCAAGCCTCCTCCATCCATCCATCCTGCTTCCACCCAGCTGGCCAGGCTGGTCCCACAATAAAGCAGCTGGGTCCTGGGTCTTCAGCAGTTACAATCCCCAGCTGTGCAGCCCTGGCAGAGGCTCTCCAGCTGGAGGAGAGAGCAGGAGCAGAGGGAGAAGAGGAGATGAATGCATCTCCCCACAATGAGATCCACTGGCCTGAAAAAGGGAAGCGGGGGGAGAGTTACAAATTGATGCATAAACAAGACCTGACTGTGTAATTCAGAGCTAACAGGGTAGTTTACTGAATGTTAATTAAATCCTCAGTGCCTGTTACCAACTGTGGAGATCAACTTATTTTTAAATTAAATAAGCAATAAATGCTTAGATGAATTTCTATTAAATTTCACCCAGTGAATGAAGTATGTGGGGCTTTTAATAGACATTAAACAAGATAGTTATGGCAAGTTAGTTGATACTTTATTACCTAAAGATAATGGCCGTATTAAATCTCAACTAACTATTCCACTGGCAGCACAATCATCCAAGACTTGGTGGAAGTTTGCCTGCCTTGAAGCATCACTGGGCAGCAGCAGCAGGGGGAGGAAGGCAGCCAAGTGCTGAATGGCACCTGCTTAGAGGATGCTCAAGTGCATAAACCCACTTAGGCACAAAATGGGACCCCTCCAGCCCGATCTGGAAACCACAAAGAGGGCTGATGGGCTATCACACAGAAACTGGCATAAGCCAGAGACCCTCAAGCATCCCAACCCCCTCCACCCAATCAAAGCAATTTATGGGGTTACCCAAGAATGACTGTATTACGAGGTTCCCTTATGGCATCAAAGGCTCCAGAAAACATCCTCCCCAACAGCCTGCAACACTCAAGAGTTTATATCTTTTTCTAAGAAAAGGTTATCAGCAGCCCACAACTCCACCGATGTTTGTTTTCCTTTCCTGAGCATATTGCGATAGTTTGGGAGTGCTTCTGAGTGACTCACACGTGTGTCACTGTCACCCACAGATCCCAACAACAGATACCGACAGTCTAAAATGACAGAGACTTGCTGACAGCAACTTAAAAATGATCATTTTCATGCCAGCTCTTGCGCTTGCTCAGAACGTGATCGAAACCAGCTCTTTGAGATGAAAGCAGAATCTCCACCGAGGTGTCTCTACCGGTAACCTTAATCACAACGATTAAGTGTGGGTAGAGGGTTTTTTTTTTTCACGTCTGGATTGGAAACATCACAAGACCTACCTGCCCTGCTGTGCCCAGAAGCAGGAGGAACGGAAAGAGCCGAGCCCTGCACCCTGTGAACCTCCCGCTTCTTGGGCAGACACAAGATCTCAAAAAAGCTTTTAAACTTTGTGGGGTTTTTCTGGTCTGTGGTTTTCGGTTTGATTTGTTGTTTTCTTTTCTCTGTTTGTTTCTGTTTTACAAAACAAAAAGCTCCTTAGACTAAAACGAGGAAAACACAGAGCTCTTCATACTGATGCTCCTTCTCCAGCATCCCCATGTACACAGAAAAGCCGATCACAACATCTTCCCTCCGGTCCCCCCACCTGGAACCACTGTTCATAAAGTTATTTCAAATTCTGTATTTTCCTACATATAACCCACACTCTTTAAAGGTATTGTTCCTTGCGAATCCGTCCCTCAGATAACCCACATCCTTAGATAAGCTATGGTTTCCGTCTCCCCTGCTCCTGCCCGCTTTTGAAGCGTGGCTGCAGTTCCAGTAAACTCTCTAGCTTTTAGCAGAATTACGCTGCTATGAGAACGAGAGCAAACGGAGATGATGAAGCTACCGGGGCAAGAAAGCAGGCTGCAGAGGACTGAAAGCAGAAGGAGCATCGCTCACACATGCACATAGCAAACACAGATGCTGAATCCCAGAGTTCAGGTGGGATGACACAGACTTGGTATTCACCTCGCTTCCCTGAGGGCTTCTCTCCGTCAAAAAAACCACATAACATCCCTCAAGGAAACGTGTATTTCTTCCTCATCATCCCAATGCCATCTTTAAAACCTCTCCCTGCATCCACAGGGATTTCCCTCCACTTGAAGGGATTACAGGGCTGCCACAGGGAAGAGAGGATGACCAGCTAGAGGCGAAACCCAGCATGGTCCAGGACCAGCCACAGCAGAGAGCACGGGTGCTGCCCAGAGCCACGTCAGGGCCAGCAGAGTTTATTAGGAGAAAGGCAGAGCTGTGTGGGTCAGGCTTTCAGATGCTCAACGAGGAACGAAATGCCACCGAGGATGCATTGTTCACACAACCATGATGGGCAAAGGAATAGAGAAACCACTGCGGGCACCCTGAGGGTATATGTTTCCACAGACGCACGGAAACTGTCTTCTTGCAAACAATCTGTCATCCACCCCAGCTACTGCTTTTCTCCAGCTACAGTCAGCAAGAGATGTTTCAGAGAAACCTGCACAAAACAGTCTCTTCTTTCCAATTAGATGTTTATGACCTAAGAGCAATCACCCTTAGCTGGTATAACTCTGAACGTGAACATTGATACAACCATCCCATCTCCTTTCTAGACATGGTTAAATTCTTGTCCTCAGCAATGTTCTGCATGATAAATGCCACCATTTAGTTACATGGAAAAGCACTTAATTTTGTTCATTTTGAATCAGCCACTTTTGCCTTGGCTTGCACTGGTACAAAGGAACAGAGACCCCTTTTCCACAGCACTCACTGTTTCTGTGACACCTTTCTAACACGTGTCCTTTTACACAGGAGCAATCCCAAACTCCTGGTCTAACTCCCTCAGCTTTTCCAGCTCCCCACTGTTTTTACTATCCCCCTCCGAAAGTGCATATCCCAGGCTTCACTGATCAGAAGGGAGCCATGTAAGTTTTATAGCCCAGCGTTATACAGACAAACACCAGCAGTGATTTTAACAAACAAGGCAACAGTCAGGCTTCAAAATAAAGCGAGCGGTGTCTCCACTCTGACCATGAAACCCCACACTGTAATTCATACTATGACTAATAATTAAAAATATATCCTGATGATCACATTATATATTTAAAAGCACTCCAGCTCCACTGAGACTGCAGCTGACGCTATTAGGTGCCTTGCAAAATACACTTGTCCAGCTCTGGAGCTTCACCCCTGAACACTGGAGAAAAGCGAGTGCTTCGGTGAGGGATACACATCTGAATCTGCACTTTCATTATTTGAAAGCTTGAATTACACCACACCAGTTCCCAATTCTGCTGAGATGGAGCCCATTGCCCCTCGCTAACAAAGCACAGCTGAAGATGATATTCAGCACAAGGCAACTTGGAGATCCACTGGGCCCTGCAAGTTTCCATGAGACAAGGCTGCTAAACTGCACAGGAACTTGGGATTTTCTGTACCCTAACCATGATGGCCAGGATATGGGATCTGAAATCCACTCCTGGTCCACCAATCTAGAGGCAGGTTTTTGCCAGTTTCAGTAGAGCACATCACAGACAATATAATTCAAAACTTTTATCTCCTGAAGCTGGGTGACTGCTCATCCAAACAGCGACTAATGGAAAAGGACAGGACTCACAGAGCTGGAGCCCACACCTGGATGGACGTGCTCACCAGCATCCTGCCCCGACACCTGGGCTGATCTCCAAGTGTGCTCCAAAGGTGAAAATCTCACCTTGGTACAAGAGGAATTGGAGCTTCGGTACCAACCCCTCTGCCCAGCCAGCACCAACCATCACCAGAGATGGGGACTTGCACGACAGAGACAACCGCTCAACAACAAAAGCTGCAACCCAGGCACTGTGGAGACTCCACAACAGCAATGCACTGCAGTTCAGGGCTGTACCTACAGATCCTTCAGTGAGACATAGCCTCAGATGCATCTTCCTGGATGCATCCCCCCTTTCCACCCAGGAGTTTACCCAGCTAGCATACAAGGGCCACATATCCCTGCATGAACTTCTGAATGGCAGGACCACAGGAAACACAGGACACGTGCATGACCAACATGCTCATGGCCTCCACACAACACATAATCTGGGGCTGACTTTTGGGAAGAGGGTGTTAAAAAAATCACTCAAGTGTCCTCTCTGTGCACAAGAAGCACATTTTCACAAGTCCAACAGACTCATCGCATACCACCTATCCACTACCAGGCACCTCTCTCCAGCCAAGAGGCTTCCAAAAAGCCTACGGTGACCTTCAGCAATCCATGTGCTCCAAACAGGCCCTCCATCTGCAGGGCTGGGAGAAGAGTCTACAAAGACCAGAAAACACCCGATGGCAGGAGAGCCCCTAGCACCGTAACTGATGAGGATTTCACACTGCCACCATTCTGGCCAACGAGCTGACTCAGGTGGAAAAAAACCCAAAAACTAAAGAAAATATTTAAAGGAAAACTATATGTGAGACTCAGAATTAGAAGGTAGCAGGGCTGAAGGCCCCATTAGCAGCACCAGCATCTTGCTGGAGCTGCAGGCAGGATTAGACACTGAGGGTATGAGCTCACTGCCAGGTGGCCCTATGGCCACCACCCACACCATCACCTGCTGACAGGCCATCCCACAGGGAAAAACCCTCCAACAAAGGCTAAACAGCTGAAAGAGGGGAATAACAGAGCTAATAAATTTAGGACTGATAGGATGAAAGGTCATGGGGTGGGCAGGGGGAGACAGGCCAACAGGCAGAGAGAAGTTTTCAACAGTAAATCTCTATCCTCAGATGGAAATATTTCCCAAGGGAAATCCCATATTCCAGAGTATTATTTAGCCTTGCCTGGGCCAGTCCTGGTGCAGCAAGGGTGGGGATAACCAGAAAGTCCCTCACATCCCCAGACTGTGCTGCTGCACAGCAAACTGGGCTACGCACAGGACAGTGACCAACATTTTCCAAGAGGAACATGGTTGGTAACATACAGATGAAATGCTGTGTCCCATTTTCTGGCTCCAAGCATTCCCTGCCTTCCTAATATCCCATATCTGTAATTACTTGATGAGCCAGCACCTGCTGTATCACCCAGTTCCCCGACATCCAGGGACTGCCTGCTCCCTTTCAGATCTTGCCTCAAAAATCATTCCTGGAAAGTGTAAGCACAGACTCTGCAGGTAAATGACTCCAAGGAATCAAAGGAATTCTCAAACCTAGGGTGTTTCCAAAAGCTTAACACTTCCATGCGAGACCTTGCCTTTCACATGGGTCAAAACCAGTTTGTGCACCAGGGCCCCGCAGTGTCGTGGGTGTGTAGGAAGACACATCAGCGGGCTTGATGGTTTCTGCAAGCTTTTAGAACTTGATTGTGTATCAATCACCCGGCAAGGCAGAAAGATACCAAACAGAAACCCAACCCCTCCAAAAAAAAACAAAAACAAAAAACCAAACATCCAGGCCAAAAAAGCAAACTGGTACAGGCATAGAAAAACAAACAAACAAATAATAAAAACAAAGCCAGAGAACCCAGCGCTCATTTGGCTCACCAGCGGGGCCAAACTGCACCTCGAGGTACAGTAGCCAGAGCAATTAAGGCATGAGTTTCTCCATCAACACCTCCTACTCGGGAACTCTGCCTTCTCCCCAGCGCAGCCCCAGGGCGTGGGGAGCGCTGCTCAACAATGGCAGGAATAACGATCTGCCTCTTCGGAAGGGGAGGGCAAGAGAAGGGGGAGGAAGGAGAAAAAAAAAATTAAAAAAAATATATCTATTAAAAAAAAAAAAAGCCCAGAGTGACGTAAGGGTGTGGGAAACTTTTACGTCCTTACCTGCTGGGGAAGGGTGGGCCTCCCCTGGCGTATAAAAAGCTGCCAGGGCTTTACTCAACTCGGTATTTACCACCCAGCCCAGGGGGCGGCCGGTGCAAGGTGCGCGGAGGGGCAGCGCTGCGCCCCCCGCCCGGGCCAGGTGCACCTGCGGCCGGTAACACCGAGCCCCGGCCCCCCGGGGCGGGATGGGATGGGTAAAGGGGGGGTACCCCCCCGCCCCGGTCCGCCGGCAGCCCCCACCCGCCGCGGTGGCCGGGGCAGCGGGGCCGCAGAAGTACCGGGGAAGTTTCTCCCCCCCGCCCCGCCGC
>NW_015090872.1:5519460-5671025 GCF_001431845.1 Calidris pugnax | reverse complement strand
GGCGGCAGCTATCGGTACCTCGGGGAAAGGGGGGGTGGGGGGGTTTCGGGGCTGGAGGCATCCCCGACCCTGCAGGCATCACCCTCCGCCCCTGTACCCGAGGGGTGTTGGGCCCAGAAATGCTCACCGTGGCTCGCAAGTGTTCAGCTTTTCAGGGAAAAGTTTTATACAGGGCTCTTATGAATTTTATATATATTTTTATTTTTGGTGCTTTTTCACCCAACTTTATCCCTTCCCCAACCGGGGCGCATAAATGAGGGGGGGGAGGTAAAAGATGCTCGGAGTTAGGAAGGGGCTGCCTGCTCAGAGATTCAAAACAAAACCTGTGGAGCATACTAAGGAGAGGGGGAAGGGAAATAGGGCTTTCTGATCACTTTGTTTTGTGGCTACTTCGAAGGACTGCAATTAAAATAGTTCTGATTTAGAGTGTGACTGTTTTTATAACAGAATGTTACCCTTTAAGTAGCCGTTGGGTACCTGCGTTTGCCCCACGGAGAAGGGGCAGACAGAAGGGTTACGCTGTGTTCAGGCTGTGGAGGGGAAAGTTGCCAAGCCTTACTCATTTGGAAGGAGGCTTCTGGATGAGTTTTTAAGCACTTTAAACGTATTTCATTTTGACAATAAAGGGCTCTGCTGCGTGCTTTCAGAAGATGTTTACAATCTTATCCCATTACCAGCTTTAATGTCCGCAGTCACCGCTTGACAGCCCCAGGAGGGAAAGTTTGCACGTAAGGACCCAAAAAAGGACATTAAGTGCCTAAAAGACTTCAGAAGCTGGAGCGCAGAGCTCCGATCCAGCCTCCCTCCCCCTTCCCTGGCTGCCAGAGTGTCTAAAACATGAGAGCGTGCTCCCAGATTGACCCAAGTGCTCTGGCAGGTTGGAGACCCCTGGAGATACCACCTCACCCCGACGGGCACCCCTTCCCCAGCAGGCCCCGCAGCAGGGGGAGGCACGATGTGTCCCAAATTGAGCCCTCGGTGCAAATCCCCCGTCTGTGGTTGATTTGGTGTCCTGCACTGGGCCCCTGGACCAGGGGTGCTAAATTCCTCCCGAGGGATGGAGAGCGCTGCGGGCCCAGATGCTATCTTAGAAGCACTGCAGCTAAACCTGCGTGAGCCTGTCAGTCACGGCCACAGACGTTTTCTAAGCATTATGACGATGACTAGAAATACCCTCGCCTTGTCCTAGCCGCCTACCCTGTGTTTAAACCCTGCTGAGCTCCAAAAACAAAGCAGAACAGCGCGTGAGTCACCAGGGCCCCATGCCGTAGGTGTACCTAGAGTGCCGATTAGCACTCTGTGAGCGTGGCCTGTTGTGAAAGACACGGGCATGGCTGCTTTCTAAAGCACCCGTGGATGAGACCGTAGCACCAGCACAAGCTGAGCAGCCAAAGCCTTTGCCCAAGGCCCTGTAAACCTGGGTTCAGTTCCCTCTCTGGAGAACCTGCAGTTCAAGCGTCTCTTTCCAGGCTCTAAGGCCACGCTCCTTCTTCATCGCACTCTGAGGACAACTCGGGGTGGTATATTGTGCCACAGGGGTCAGGCGGTCATCACGAGGGACTTCCTGCCACTCATGTCTGTCAGCTTCAGCGTGGCGGGGCTCTCGACAGAGCCCAGCTTTGTAGTGCTCTGGAGAAACAGATTCACAGAGGGATTGTTGCCTGTTTGTTTTTTTCTTCTCTGTTCGATGTTTCTTGCAAATCTGCATCAACCCTTGTGCTGTGTCAACTGGTATCTAGGGGAAGCATCTGAAAGCTAAAAGAAACTGTTTGGCCCAAGATGAGAGACAAGTGTTCTCCATTTAGTATTTCAGAGAAAATCAGTGGTCAAATATTTTCCTTGTCCTGCATCCAACAATTATTGCTTCTTTGTCCATCAAGCTTATGCAATTTTCCAGTCGTGTTAACAGAAGAGAGAATGCTTTGCACATCCGGAGCAGCCTCCTGTGAACGATCCCAAAAGTTTTAAGATTTGAGGGTCCAGAATGTGAGATAGTAACTACTCCTACCTCCATTTTGCAGGTAGATGAACTGTGACTAATCCTCTGCAGCACAGCAGCAGAAGTTTGATTCGCAGCCCATTACCCTTGTAACGCGCTGCCCAGAATGGCCACTGCCTTGTCAAGCACAGTGTGAATTTTCTAAATTTTTTATTTATTTTTTTTTTTCGCTTCATATCATGACCAATATCATACACTTTGGAAATGAAAGTAGAAAATTCAAGGTGTTGAGCCTGGCTGTGAAAACCTGCTCTTTGCCTGGAAAGAATCAAAAATACTGGCAACGTGCAATCATTCCTTCGGTAATATCTACCGCACCCTGCACCATAGCAGCAAAATGAATTAAACAGCAAAAGGCTGGAATGCCTGACATTGCATAGGCCATGCAGTAATACAAGAGTCAGACTGGGCTGATATTAATTCAAGGAAATTAAGTTTTTTAGTGGTTAAGGTGCATGACTAGAAGCCTGGAAACCTGGCCTCTGTTCCTACTTTTCCTGTGCTGTATGACTTCAGACCAGTCAGTTCACCTCCCCGTGCCTGCTTTTCAGAGTCTGAGTCTCTGCTTTTTGGTGAGATTTCAGATATAAAATCACAAAAAATTAAAAAGAAGAGCCCTTGGGAAGCCATGGGAATTCATCCCTTGGGCGATAAAGCAGGAGCAGGATTGTCTAAACCGTAGTTGACAGAGGTTCACTCACCCTGCTCGTAAGGATAACTAGAGGATCCATTCCAGAGCTTCACAGTTAGAAAATCTTTCCTTATCTCTAACACAAGTCATTTTTGCTGCAATTCATCTCCTAATCAGATGAAGTTGTGGGGATCTGACGTATTCCCTTGCTAGCAACAATTCCAGAACAACAGGAAAGTCGCCCACCTGGTGAACTAATCCTTCCATGGGTAAAAGCCAGAGAGGCTGGAAAACACACTAAACACGTGTTCTTGGGAGAGTTGCCACCTAATTTTCAGACAAAGATCAGATGCAATTAGCGTCTTAGATCAGCTGGAGACTCTTCTGCCCTAAACCACAGCACTTTTCACCCACCTCGCCATGAGGACGCCCGTTGCCATCAAGAGACACGCTGCAGCGGCGCACTTGACCCTTCGGTCTCCAAAAGGTGTTCTTGGAAGCACGTGCAAAACCTGAGCTCACAGCAATATCATTCCTGTGGCACTGGGGAAGGAATGAGGAAACACCAGCATGGATACTAGGCAGCCAGGAGAGAAAAGACTCAACCTGCAAGTCTGAATTCATCTCCAACCAGGGCGCATGTTCCTGATTTAGAGATACGCACGTGCTCGCTGCCTGGTGGAAGGAATCTAGGAACAGCACTGGGACAAGCTTTGTCATTCCCCATTTTGCAGGTATGTTTGCATCCAGACAGGAATGCAAGGCACATACTGGGCCAGCACTACTAAATCACAGATCACTGACATCAGATCGAGTCTGGGCCAGTACCCCGAGGGAATCTTCGCTGATGAGAAATACAATTTCCAACAACCTCCCCAACTTTCTGTGAGTGTATCAGAGATAGTGACCATCATCAAACCCTGCATCTCTGTACCCATCTTTGAGCCGCACGTGGTTCGCCAGATGCTTAGTTTTACCTGGCAATCAGTCCTGTCTAATTCCATATCATTTCACTGTTGGCCATGGTGAGTTTTGGGTAGCTCAGGAAGGTATATATACCCATGCACCCATTTGAGGCTCTGCTCCATCCACATTCACATCTGTCCACTTGGAAGGAACGGTAAAGCTTTGTAAAACTGCTAAATCCCAATGCTGAGAAGTGCAGTTGAGCAACATGCCAGTGTAGCATACTTAATTTTAAGGACATACTTAAATCCAATTTGAGCCCAGAGAGATTTTAGCTTAGGTTTAAGCATTCTGTTGAACAGGGGTGGATTTAAGGATTGAAGCATTTTGTTAGACTGGATCTTTAGTTAATGAGGAAGGAGGGTTGCTAATGCCTAGAAGAAAGAACTGCCTGGAGCTCTGTGGCCACAGGCAAGCCATAACTAAAAAAAAATCATTTTGATGAAATTAACACATTGAATTGGTAAAGAAGTTGACAATTTCATTAAGAATCCTCACTCTCTGAGTCTCAGTGTAGTGGGGGAGAAAAAAAAGGTTTGTAGTATCTCATCAAAGTGACATGATATAATTAAAGCAGAATTCACTAGACTTTGTATTTTTACACCATCTGGTACCTTGCACGGTATCTCGCTAACGGTGAATGTCTCATGTCCAGATTTTAGCATTGAAAATGTGAGTGCTTTGTTTTACAGGAAGGGAACCGGTCAAATTCTCTAACAAAGAAGTACCCCAGTATTAAAAGAAATATTTGGGGTAACAAATATTTTGGGGGACATTTTTGCATAGGCTCTGACCTCCCTGTTGAGAATCAAAGCAAAAATATTGAATGTACTGAGCAGATGTCTTCTCCTAGTGACAGCAAGATGAGCAGAGACAGCTGGTTAGAAGAACAACAACAACAAAAACACATCATCATTCCTGCTTTGGCTCCAAAAAATCTTGGACTTGTTGTCAAGGAAGAAAGCTATGTATGTAAGAAGCCAAGAAAGAGACAAATATTATTGAATCTGGTAGCATTTTAGTGAATGTGCTGGAAATAACTTAAGTAGGAAGAAAAACTGGATGCGCTCCATTGTTTATTAAAAGAATGCCTCTTTTTATTTCCACAGGGACCTATAGCCTATATAGTCATTAACACATTTACAAGATGTATATTTTAAATATGTTGCCTCACTCATCAATCCTGTGGGCTCTTCTTCTAAAGTAAATAGAGTTACAGCACGTAAAAATGTGTACAGCCACATAAATATAATCTCTGCAAGCTAGAAATGCCAACTATGGATTTCGCATGTAACTCCTTCAATCAGGGGAGATGGGTGTAGTACAGAGACACCTAGGGAGATACGAAATACTAGGAAGGGAGGAGAAGAGAAAATTAGATTCCCTCTGGTGAAAAATAAGATAAATAATTCTCACACACACGAACGAAAAAAAAAAAAAAAAAGAAAAAAGGAAGAAAAAGAAAAGAAACCAGAATTGAAATACAAAGAGCTGTTCTGGATTAAAACCAGTCTGAGCTGTGGTGAACAACAGATCAGAGAGGAGTTGTTTGACAAGACTGCAAAATAAGCCAGTGACCTCTGGCCTCCCTTCTCAGAGGTAGTACACTCCTTCTCTTGACAGTTTTCATCTCAACAAAACTTGAACTCTCTACTTGGCCCTGGACATTTCCATTTCCCTGAGATTTGGGCAGACTTGAGGGAAGAACTACAGGATTAATGGGAAGAGTTTAAGAAATCAAAAGCCATGTAGTTTGAGGTGGACTCAAACAGGAGAACTTGGTAGGCCCAAATCCCATGCTGTAAGAAAGAGTCCCGTGCAATAGCAAAGGTCTGGATTTGTTGGCTCAGGAGGTGTCTTCCATGGAGTGCTTCAAAATCCTAGCCATCTCCTGCAGAGTTCCTTAATAGTTTAAAGCCTCAAAGAAGCAAGAGTTTAAGATGGTATAAGGGGTGAGAATTGAGGGGTGTGACCAATCTGACATACCAGCTTGTAAATAGAGGACAATGAAGTCAAAAGGAGAGAACATGGCTGCTGGGTCCCCACTTCTTGGCTGCCAGCTTTGCCCATTCTCAGCTATGTGATTAGGCAGTCAGTGTACCATCATTTTCTTTGTAGGAAACGGGTTAAGTCTCCTGCTCTGCAGCAAAGCAGATGTGGGACCTTGGGAAAGTTGCAGATTGAGCTAAGCTGGAAACCGCTTCCACCATTTGCCAATATCTTGGAGAGTCTGGAAGCTTTCCCATCTCTACTGTGACAAAAACAGGACTTCTCAACATTTTTGGAGGACTTTTCTCCCTTATAATAAAGGACAAAAAGCACACAATGAAAACAAATCATAGTGCCAGAAATGACTGAGGATAAGGGCACTGTTCTGCCTGCTTTAATTCCCCATCTTGCCAGCCTCCAAGACCTGACCTGCAGTCTCCCAGCCACCCCAGGAATGACCATGCCACAATGGAGGACAATTTTGGCTAGAAATTCCATGCCGATTCCAAGAAAATATTTCCTAGAGTGTTTTGCTGAAATGGATATGCTCCCACACACACAACATGAAAGGAATCATGTCTGACAAAGAAACATTTTCTAATGAGAAACATTTATCCAACGTGTTCCTCCTCAGTGACTCTGGAGCTTTGTGCCTTAGTGCACTATCTATAAAAAGAGACAACAGCCCTTCCCAGCCTCTGGGAGAATGTACTCAGATAATAAAGTGATAGACTCACTAGCTCCATTAGTTACCCTAAGAGCTCCATATACCTCACAGCACATAAGTGTAGACTGAATCAAGAATTTTTATGGGCCCATTATAACCCCTGTGTTTGACCTTGATCAACAGCATCTCTGCCCGTGGGCTGTTCCATCGGCTCCATCCCTCTGTGGGACACAGAGGCAATGCAGGGCACCCCAGCAGCCCTGGGGTCAGCTATCCCCATATCCACATTTCCTCGCACCATCGACAATTTGGATTGCTGAGGAGCCAGCCCAGCCCTGCTGCCAGTGAGGTGACAGATCCCTGGCACTGGAGCTGGGCTGGAGCTGCTCATGAGCTGCTTGCGGCTGGAGAGGAATGTCTGTAGAGAGCTAAACCAGATTGCTCATAGATCTCTTCCAAATTGCTTGCCTCTAATCTAGCAGATAATTTGAGAGTAAACATGCACTGGGAGCACCATCTTCCCCTCCCTTCAGCTTAATAACCTGAGAACATTGAGTTTGTGCACACCTATTACGAGATGGCTGCGCTGGAGAAACCTTAGGATCTCACTGGTCCCTTGGCAAGTGCATAAGATGTCAGAGCCACTTACGTGTATCGTTTCCCCCCTTGCAGGGGAGGAAAGGATCTACATCTGCTGCAATTACTTGTTTGATGCTATAGACCCACCACAGCTGCAGGAGCCCAGTAATGGTCCAAGTAAGGGCTGGCACTCCAGACTGAGCTTTTCAGCATGAAGCAATACACTTACAAATACCTGTTCTGCACAGAGCTTTTAGAACGGGTCGAATGGCTTCAAAACTTCAGGAAGGCTGACAGTTTGGTGTCACCCATATTTTTCAGGCCCACACCTACCACAGGGGAGAAAGGTTTTCAGTGGGTATTTGTATTACCCTGCCTATGTTTCAGCCACAGGGCTCCAGCATTTGCAGAATTTATGGAGGCCCATCTCACGTGTTCAACATCTCATCCTTCTTGAGCGTAGGCTGAAAAATGCCACTTTTCTCCACTATTAAATCAAAAGGTGGCTACACCCATGTGTCAGCTATTTACCACCCTCTGTTCCCTCCCTTTGGGCAGCTGACCAAGGATAATGACCTATATCCGTGAAGTATTTGTTTTATTTAGCATTACAGAGAAGGAGGGTTTAAGGAAATGAGAAACCTAAGAATATAACCATTCCCACCCTATCTTATTACAATTAGAGAGATCAGCTTGTGACTTCTTTTGTGGGAACACAGCAGAACCAGCCAGCTCAACTCTGAATGTCCAAGACTTCATTTGGGCTCTCTCCTGCTTTGCCTCTTCATCGTAGAATCATAGAATGGTCAGAGATGGAGGGGACCTTAAAGACCATCTAGTTCTAAGCTTCCTGCCATGGGCAGGGACATCTCTTACTAGACCAAGTTGCTCAAAGCCCTATCTGGCCTGGTCTTGGACACTTCCAGGAGTGGGGCATCCACAGCTCCCCTGGGCAACCTGTGCCAGTTTCTTACCACCCTCAGAATAAAGAATTTATTCCTGATGTCTAATCTAAATCTACCCTTTTTCAGTTTAAAACCGTTACACCTTGTCCTATCCCTATACTCCCTGATAAAGATTCCCTCCCCAACGTCTTTCGCAGAGCCTCCTTTAGGTACTGGAAGGCTGCTATAAGGTCTCCCTGCAGCCTTCTCTTTTCCAGGCTGAACAACCCCAATTGTCTCAGCCTGTCCTCACAGCAGAGGTGCTCCAGCCCTCTGATCATCTTTGTGGCCCTCCTCTGGACTCACTCCAACAGGTACATGTCCTTCTTATGTTGGGAGCTCCAGAGAAGGACTCCAGGTGGGGTCTCACAAGAGCAGAGTAGAGGGGGAGAATCACCTCTCTCGACCTGCTGGCCACGCTTCTTTTTATGTGGTCAAGGGTGCAGTTGACTTTCTGAGCTGCAAGTGCACGTTGCAGACTCGCGTTGAGCTTCTCATCACCTAACAGTCCAAGTCATTCTCCTCAGGGCTGCTCTCAATCCACTCTCTGCCCAGCCTGTATTTGTGCTTGGGATTGCCCTAACCCAGGTGCAGGACCTTGCATTTGGTCTTGAGGAACTTCATGAGGTTCACGCAGGTCCACCTCTCAAGACTGTCAAGATCCCTCTGGATGGCATCCCTTCCCTCCAGTGTGTTGACCACTCTGCACAGCTTGGTGTCATCGGCAAATTTGCTGAGGGTGCACTCACTCCCACTGTCTGTGTTGCCAACAAAGATGATAAACACCACCAGTCCCAGTACCAACCCCGAGGAACACCACTCATCACTGGTCGCCACTTGTCCTAAACAGACTGGTTCCAGTGCCTTCCATTTAAGACTTTGACTCATTCTTTATTTTCAGATAGGAACAACAAGCTACTCAACCTTGCTTTTGCCATGTTGGCATTGCTCTGGAGATGCCTAGATGAGGTGGCCACTCTGAACACGTGGTAGCAAGGCGCTGACAGAGAAGCTGGATGTCACAAGGAAGCATTTGAAAACACTGGGACTCTGTCACAGCCACCCAGAGCATTACACCAGTTGAGATTGTTGGTGTTGAACACAAACTACAAGCTCTGCACAAGGATCTGAGACTGGTACACGCCCTGCATCAAGCCTCACCCCATGATGAGACAGGCAGGCAAACTAGAAAAATAGGGCTCTGGCCCCTTCCTGTGATTAGATCATTATAATAGGTAAATATTTTCCTAGATAGAGAGCTGAGATAAAGGACTCCTGTAGTCTGAAATGGAGTTTGAACAAGACTCAGAAGGACTATCCCTATATTGTACTTCTTTGTATTAAGCTTTTATCAAATGAATGCCTTTTGCCCCCAAATACCTAGCAAATTAAATAGGAACTTGTTAATAGCTAAAAATGAAAATGCAGACCTCACAGAATAAATTTTTCATTGAACAGCAAGAACAATGTAAGAACTGCAGCTGGGTTTTAGTCCACAGTCAAACTCTTCACCGGTAAGTATTACAGAATGGATTTAGTAACAGGTACCAAGGGTTAATTCCCAGAGGACATTACAGCCCTACACCATTCAGTCTAAATATTTACTGAGGTGTAGAGAAAAGTGTCTGAGTGGTAGAGGCAGAGTCCCAGAGATTGGCTTAGTGAAGTCTCTTTAATGAAAGCCTGTTGCTGCACAGAAAAATTATTGTGACTTTTTTTTAATGAAAATCAGAGTTCTCGTGCTATTGAAAACAGCGATAAATCATTCCCTGGTTGTTTTCTCTGCATTATTCATGATTTTCCGACCTCTGCTCTATCCTCTCCCTTTGTGTTCCAATCTCACCCTGAGCTTTCTCAGGGTTTGGGGGCTTTTGCATCAGAGAATCTGGTTTATACGGTTGTCTTTGAGGAACAAGTCTGACTTAAATCTCACATAATATCCAAGAATGTTCTCTGGTATTTGACCTCTTCATGGCTGAAACAATACTCTTCAGACGCAATAACCTTGGTGTTTCAAAGCTGTAACCAGCACCTGTGGAGTTTTCAAACAAATAGGCTCAGCATTCCTTGATGGACTTTTCGTTACTGCTCCCACATTTGATTGCTTTGTAATTATACTTGTAAAACGTGCGATGGGGTTACACGTGGGGAAAAAAAAAAAAGTTTCAAAAAAAAATCACGTTTCAGAATAGGAGGAGATTTATGGGAGCTGCAAGACAAAGAAAAAACCACCTTTCTTTCTTTCTTCATTGTTGTCTTTGGAAGGCAGCCACCGAAGTTTCCTTGTCAGTAATACAGGGATTTGTAAATAGAACAAAGAGCTTCCTCGCGCCGAGGCTCATTATACAACCCCAGCCCCGTCACGGTGTGTCTTCGCAGGCAGTTCCCTTGAACTTTGCATCTCGCTCCTCCTGAGAACAGTCCTGCATGCCAGCTCGAACAGATGTGGTTTCCTTTAGGAAAGGTTTTCTGTTGGGGTCATTCTGACTTCCCTTTCAGAGCTTTCCAGCCTCATGTGCTCTTTGCTCAAGGGATTACTGCGGTGGCCGCTGACTCCGTGTGCTACTGTTAAACTTCTCCTCACCTGCTGGCTGAGCTGAATGAACACCGAAATCTCTGTTCCACAGAAAAATAAGACATTTCATGTTTTCCTGAAGCAAACCGGAAAGTTGCAATTTCCTTTGAACCCAAATTCGGAGGAACGTCATTTCAGAAAGAGCAAAATGGCCTCACTGCAGCCTTTTGTTTGGGTGTTACCTCCAGGTTTTTATGTGTGACTTAATCGAGCTTAAAATGCGTCACGTTCCAAGTGATACCGAATGCACCCGGGCAGCACCCACTGTTCCCACTGACACCCAGGAGCCACAGGGTCTGCCAAGGGTGCTCTGCCAGAGAGGAGGAGTAAGGAAACACATCTGGAGATGTGACACTGAGCCAGATGTGGTTTTGTCTCACCCTGTGAACTTATTCCACTATTGTCGCTGCTTTGATTCCATCAGTGCACTTATACACTTTGAGCTTACAAGCATTTAAATTCCTATTTTCCAGTCTCACTCAAAGTAAAGGCTTTTACTATATCTCACAGAGGATATAACTCAAAGGCAGTAGGTTGTACAAGCCCTGCATGGTATTTCCAACATATCGTGTGCATCTCAAATGACACTAATTTAAAAGAATGCAGCTTTAAGAAGTTTTAACTGAATCACGGCACAGGGCCGTGCAGACCCTCTTATTTAAGTATCAATAGAGCTGTTTCTTCAGCTCTGATTGGTTAGAAAAGATTTTTAAATGAACGAGAATAAGACATTCTACAGATGATAAAGAGCATCAAATGCAAAAGTTCACACTGGTTGAACTAAGCTGAGATAAGCTTGTGTGTAGGCAGCTCTGAAGCAGCAACAATATAGCAGGAAAAAGAGCCCTACCCTGTGAACAAATGAGAAAAACAAAACAAAGAAAACAATGGAGGAAAAGCTGCTGCTACCTGGCCTTCATGGGAAAAAAAAATAGGAGAAAAAAAACAAAAAGGAAAAAAAGAGAGAAAAGAGAGGGAGGAAAGAAAGAACACACTTCAAGAACAAAATCTCATCAGACTCAAAATCAGCGTAACTCCTACATTTGAAGAGTTTGCAGGTCTAATAGACACAAAGCTGTTCCTTCACCCGAAAACCAAACACAAAAGTCACGGAAACCCATCATGCCAATTCTGTGGCTGCTTTCCGGAGCAGAATCTCTTTAAATGTCAATGTTCCCTTTGTTCTGTGCACCCTTTTATAATGAGTCTATCATCTGTTTGGTAAAAGATCCAATGAAATATGTAATAAGGTTATCTCACCATCTCCCGCTATTGTAAAGCCATATCTCCTCTTCCACTCATTAATTATTGTCTTCCATTTCCTGTGTCAGGTCTAAATTAGAAAATAGGGGCTCAAGACTTACAAGCTTAACAAGTTACCATATATCAGCTGAGCTGTGATAACTCTCCATGTGCTCCCTCTTAGCCCGTAATAAACAAACCCAGTGTGACTTAGTGGTGCATAGGCTTGCAGTCTGTGCAATTTAGCTTAACATCCTTTTATCGTCAGCTGAGCTGACAGTGATAGTTACCATGGCTCAGCTGATGTTCCATCCTCATATTGCAAGACTTTGCCTTAAAGTCTTGGGAGCTGAGCTCTAGCATCATAACTATCTGGAAAGCTACAGTGATTTATGTGCTGTCAAAATACACTAAAAAAAAAAAAAGCAGCACAATTACACGATTATCAGCCAATGCCCCTTGGTTTGCAGTTTTTCAAGCATGAACTGCTCAAACTTTGGATCAAGAAGTGAAGCAATCTGTTTCTGAAGTGCAAACAAGGAAAAAGTAGATGAGTCTTCTACCAATTTCAGGCAAATATATGACAGAAGCAGCATGCGTAGCCCTTTTACTGTGCATCTGTCTGAGGTTTCCAGTAAGATTTCCCTGATATATAGTAAGAGTCAAAACTCTAATCTGTTTTAACTCTTTTTTATTGTCTCTGCAGCACTAACTTTGAAAAATGGCCTTGTCCCCAAAGAACTGCACACAGTCCATGTAGGGAAGCCGTTAAAAGAAATGCATTACATAAAAATACTGCAGAGGAACTCAGCTCTGAGGGTTTGGGAGCTACAACATACAGATATAAAACAGAACAGCTAAAGTATGAGTGGAGGTCATACTCCAGGAGAGAAGAAGGGAAGTCCCCTGTCTGGCAGTTGTTGCACGTATCTCTCAAAATCAACGATTCCTTCTCTTCTTTCTCAGGGCCGCCGTGTTTTAATAAATGACTCTTCTCATGTTAATGTCCTCCTGCCTTCCTCCTCGCTGACCTCAATACACACCGAGCTGATTCATAAAGTTTCTTCTTTCGCTGTATTTGAGTGCTTTCTGGAGACCTTATTTGTGCTGTTCTGCCGGCGAGACATCTGGCTGATTTACAGAGACTAAGACACAGTTGAGCACTGTGTTGTCTGCCCTACCTGAATATTGTATTTCCTACACACTGTGTTCCTATCTCGTCTGATTTTAGATAGTCTGTATGTTGTTCAAAGAAGAGAGCGTACTTTCTGCCTCTCAGAAAAGCGTCTGAGATCCTCAGGAGTAAAAATGTGCTTTTCCACCTGTCTTCCTTGCAGAGCAGCGGTATCTGTCTAGACACTGATCATGGAAATTCAGGCAAGGAATAATGAGTAAATGAGAACATGATTCAGTAGTGGGGAAAACCAGACAAATACCAGGTGTCTCAAAAGGCTGAATCACAAACAAGACAGCAAAAAGATCTAAGAACACAGTAGGTGATGGAGGAGCTCAGCTTGGCGTTCAACCACTTATTCCAGCAGGATATGCAGATTCCACCCTCATGACATCACTGCATCATCTCACCTCGTCTGTGCCTCATGACACAACCCCTCTCTGGAACGCTGAGTCAACATCATTGCGTGATCTCCTCTTGGCCATGCAAGATGGAGAGAAAGTCTGTCCATAATGGTAGAAATCAGTTACTGACCTCTTGAGAGGTCTCCAAAGGGATTAAAAAATTCAGAGTCATCTCATGAACATTCCTCCCAGGAAATAACACTGGCTCAGAAAATGTTTCTCTGAAGTGACACAGCACTGTGCTATGGTGGGGCTCCCACAGCAGATGGAAGAATAACTAATGCTGTGGGTTGAAATGAAGGACCAAGGAACACCTGCACTTATCTCCTGGAGCTCCAAAGGAAGTTGCAAAGTACATTTTCCCTGTAAACAACAGGTACTGCTGATTCTGCCTGCTGCACCCTTCCAGAGGCCTGGAGCTGAGAGAAGACCTCTTCAAGCATCACACTCAGCATGGAGTACTAACCCTTTGCTCCCCAAGCAACCAAAAGCTGTTTCCTATTTTGGCAAAAAAAAACAAAGGGAAAGAATCTAAAATCTTCATACAAGGGTCAACTTAAAAGAGGCAATGTAAAGGGCAGCTTTATGTCAGAAGGAACCTAGCCACACAAAGATTAAAATACTGGGATGCTACCCCCAAGTCTGGTCTAAGACGATCCCTGAGGCTTGAAACGCAACCCTAAAAACGTACCGTGCTTTACCTCAGTGTGCAACTCTGTACAACAGGGCCAGGAGGAAGAGCCCTTCCTGGAAACACCAGGTCCAGAGGCCAGGAGGCTCTTGTCGTATTTGCACGTACTAGTCCCTTTTGTTGGAGGATTTAGGTCACAAGAGCGTAGGAAAGGCAGCTCTGAATCACCTGGCTCTCGCACGTGTTGCCTACATGTTGTGCAAAGGTTTCTGAACTCGGCCTCCTCTCAAGGCACACCCTTTGTTTGTTACTTTCTCTTAGGGCTTTTTCGCAACTCCATCCACTGCCAACATAAACAAGGTTGCAACATCTTCCTCCAATCTGTCTTGCTCCTCTGTGCTCTAAATGTCAACCAGCAACATAGCGCTGTTCACTTGCTTAATTGGGCAAAATACCTGCCATTGCAGCCCTGTGTCTTGACTCCCTTCAGGAGAAAGTTTCTTGGGAATGGTAAGTGACAGCACCTGCAAGTCAGTCTTAGTCACGTTGATACCGGATACCAAGAGTCTTGTGCAGATAGGACATGTGGTTGGCTTTGCTGAACAGCCATCAAGCTTCTGTAAGGCACCAGGGAAGGTTAGGAAGGGTAATTTTCAGGGATCACAGTGTTCAGTAGAAGTTGTTTCTGAAGTCACGGTGCTTTCTTCTTCTATGTGCACCCACTGCAGCACGTACCCTGTGCATCGAATGCAGGGGAGAGAAGATGCTGCTGTGTGGGTGGCTTTTATCAGCTCGTGTGAAACAACTGTGGGACCTGGCTCCATTCCTAATAATGAGGAGGACTAGAGTAGATCCCTTCTCACAAAAGGCACACCACAACAAACACTCTGTGAGCACTGCCTGTAAGCAGGTAGGAGACGCATTCACCCTGGAGACCCTCTTAACTCCCAAATGTTGTCCACACTAGAAAAGAGATGTATAATGCACCGAAGAGAGGATATCTAGCAAGGAATCAGGAAAATTTCTACCCAGGAAAATGGAGGGTTACATGGTGCCTACACGCAGCCAGGATTAGTACGGCTGCCCCAGGACTCCCCACGTATAGTGTGTAATAGATGCTTGCATCTGTCCACGTTTCTGGCATGGCCTCCTGCTTGCTCAGATGGAGCTGTTCGGTGCGTGGGATGGGACAACATCCTGTTATGCTCTTACCCGATGGGTGCACTCACCGTGATGGACTGTCATTAGCCACGGGGCCTCTGCCCAGCCTGGCATGCCAGAAGCCAGGCTGTGGGCGGTGCTGCTCACCGGCTGGAGGCGGTTGCTTTTATCAGCAACCTTGATCATGGGGATTTTCTCTTATTTCATTCTCTAGCTTCCTTCAGCCTTGGATTTGCATAAGATCCTGGGTTAGGACTAATCTGATCCCAGGGTGAGAACATTGCATCAGGCCCACAGAATCCTCTGTCCCAAACTGTCTCTTGACTGGGTGTGTTGTCACTGGAACCAGAACCATGCAGGGACAAATGGTGGCTTAACTTTTCCTTAGTAATAGGAGGTGCCTTGCTTTGTATCTCATTTAAACTCCTGTGCTATGTGCAGGATTGCAGTGGCAACTCCCAGTCAAGTCTCTATTTGTTTACAACCCTTGTTGCCACAGTAGCCAGGTGCTTTCCATGTTCACTCCAGGTTGCTGAAATGAGAAGCACGTCCAGCCTCCAGGGCTTGCCAACAGCGATGGACTAGTAAGAGCACAATGTCCTTGGTGGCAGAAGGTAGCATCTTGCTTTATCTATGCATTCCCTGGCAGGCAGCAGCAGTGGAGAAATAGAGATGTCTCACTGCACCGGTAAGAGTATGAATTCAAGTCTCTCTCTGTTCATGCTGGTGAATGCCCCTGGTTGTAAATAAGTACATGGTCATTCAGTCTGAGGAGATAAAGGGGCTACAATAGTAGCCATGACACCTTCTGAGGGGTTGTTCACTATGGACATGTGTCTCATTGGCTTTTTTACGTCCCACTGAATCCCACGTACCTGCTTGGGGAAGTGGAAGTGATCATCCAGGCAGGGTGCAGAACTACTCTTAAGGTTTCTGGGGAAAAAAGACAGGGTAGAGTCAAGGCTGAATAGTTCCAGGTATCTGGTATTGCAACCACCATCTATCCTGTTCACCTTTCCGTCACCACTGTATGGCCAAGAAAATGGCCTGAACTCTTTCCTTGAGTCTTTCCTCTAAATGCCGGTTTCACTTAGTTCAAGAACAATTTGACATCCTGACCGGGAGCTGCTTTCATAAAGTACAGACACAGGCATGTGCTACTGCAGGATGTGATACGAACAGGAGGTTGTGAATGGAGCTGAGGTACAGCCCCATGGCCCCAGATCCCCGAGGCCAGTGCTGTTCTACTGCAATACATCGATTATCTTGCTGTAATATAAAAAATATACTTCCTGCTAAAAATGGCATGCTCCACTTGCCAACTAGATACAATCTAGATCTGTCTCTGTCATTGCAGTATCCAGTGCATGGTAAGCCAAGTACTAACAAACTCTGAAACTGAAGACAGAAAAATGAGCAGTGGAATAGCACTGATTGGGTCGGAGGTGCTTGTATGTGCAAGGAAATCACCCACCTATTCCCATGAACCGTCCTCCAGCTCACAGCTGGTCCAAATGGATACAGGGTACATCCTTGGCAGTTCAACCATCACTATCCCATCGGCTGGAAATGTCATTATTGCAGACATTATAGTGTACGCAGGCTCAGCCAAGATGTCACATCATGAAACTAAATGTACAATTGTAGTGATGGGTGAAAACTCCAGTGATTTGTTTTGTAAAAGCAACGCTCAAAAGCCAAGAGTTTCTGCTTGGAGCATCCAAGGAGTAAAATACCTTGTACTTTGCCCAGTTACAAGCAACACAGTGGCTCTGCCTCACACCGAAATGTCCATTCCCCAACACCATATTTATTGGAGTGATAGGAAAAGAGAAAAAAATCTGAAGATGTTTTAAAAAAACCTTTTTTTTCTTTTTCACTTTTAAGACCGGAAATCTAGTGATTGCGACAGAAGCTTTCCCACCTTGCTGCTGAGAATAGCTTTCTGTATATGATTGCAGTAGGGATTTTACTCCATCAAAAAGTTTTGTTTTGTTTGGGGAAGTTTTTGTCCTGATGACAATTTTGCATTATGCCAACCCTCCACGTGAACAGCTCAGTTACACAGCTGCAGCCCCACCTTTCTCCAAAGAAACATCAAGAGCATTCCTCCCCCTCACAGAGAACGAGCTCTTTGCCCAGAACAACAGAGGAGCCTGGCTTTCCTGGTAGCAAATACCTATTCATATAATCACTCAAAAGAGAAGACATGTCGGTGACAAGTCTTTTCCTTTTTTTGTTCTTTCCATGGGGAAGGGCATTGTTTCTTACCCAAATTCCGATTCCCTACGAATCAGGGTGGGTTTTTTCTTTTTCTTTTTTGTTTTCAGAAAAAGGCATCACCACATAAAGGATGTTCAACTCCTGTTGAACCCAGATGATAGTGGGAGGATGGCATTTTGCTGTTCCTTCTTCTGCAAAGCAAGTTCATGGAGTCGAGTCCCAAGTTGTTGGCAATATGTTGCGTTATGGCTTTGCAGCGTTGTGTACGTTGAGTTGGCTCGGTGCAGTGAGCCTGCCCCACACCAGTCTCGTACCACTGAGCAAATGAAGTAAATTAAGGAAAGAGTTTGACGGTTAGTTTTACAGCTGCAGTGAAATGACTGTATATGATGATAAATAAATAAACTTAAAGAATATTTATCATTGCCTTCCCTCTGAGAATCAGTCTAAGAGTAATTAAACTTTTATAAACTCCATTTATAAAGTCATCTACATTTAGGTAAACTGAGTCATAGAGATTTTTGTGTTGGCACAAACATAAGACAAAGCCAAGAGCACCAACTCTCATTCCTTCCTTCAGACCCCTCGATGCCAAACTTCCTGCTCCATGAGGACAAAAAGAGAAATTGGCTCTAGAAAATATAGCTGGTGTTTACATTTTATTGAACCACTAGACATTGCTGTTGACCACAACATGACAACAGTGCAGCAAAGAGGGCCTTTCATTCGCCTGTACTTGGCAGAAAGTGTCGTTCTTTGGTTACTCAGCTGAAGTTGACAAGTTGCCCAGTATTTTTATTATCAGGTTGTCAGCTCAATCTCACTACTGCCCTCTTAATTTATTATTTTGCATTTCAAAATCACAGGTGTGACTCATTTCACAGCCAGAGGTTATAATGAAGTATCCCACTCATCTTTTAGCTCACCCTTTGTTCAAGACAATGCAGATTGCAGAAGGTTTCTGAGGAGGTAAGAGGATTGCAAAAGAGCCGAAGACTCCTCTTTTATCTAACCAGTGTGTGGGCAGTGAAACTACCTGATATGAAACCAGTTGGGTGCAAAGGTGGGCATGGAGGTTCATTTGTCATTATGGTGAGGGTTGAAACTCGGGAGATAGAGAAGCTGTAATTGAAGATAGGCACCCAAACTTAAATCACCTCACCCTGAGGATGAGGCCAGAGAGGGAATCCTAGGATAACACACTTCTCTCAAGATTTCCTCTAGGCTTTAGTTTCCAACAGGACTGAAGATGAAAATCAAGCAGCCAGTTCCTTTTCAACTAAAAAGTCTTACTGTCTGCGTCTTATGATTTAAATTGGGAAGTGACTCTAAGTGCAAGGTTTTGAAGTATTCGTTTTGCTGGCATTGTGCAAATAAGAATGTTTTTGCATTAGAGGCTTTGAAATATAAAAATATGTTTCTTATCATAAAATGATGCATTATCTAGGTTTCTCCTAGGAATGTCAGAGAGGGTGCTGGGGAAAAGGAAGATGGAGCACAGTTCTACTGGAAAGAGTGTCTTGCTGCTGACCAGAGGAGCTTCCAAAGTCATCCTACACAGGGTCCTGGCAAGTCTGACCACCCTTCTCAGTGGGAAAAGTGCATCTCCTGTTACCAGTCATGGTACCCTGGCACAGTGACAGGCAGGGGCAGAGCTATTGGCACACTTGGGTTTTTCAAAGCTGCAACATGGAGCTGTGGCAATGCCAAAAGTGCACCTAGTCTGCTCTATCTCCCTGGAGGAGGAGGGGGAAAAGGCAGGAACTGTAACTCAAAGGTTGTCCAGTGGCAACAGGGAAAATTACACCAAGAGCACTTGTTCAGCTCTGCCATATCCCATTTCTGTCAAGTGTAGAATAATAGCTATCCAACGAGCTGGGACATGCTTTACCAGCATCAACGGAGTTGTGCTTCAGAGCATCCCTCGAGGTAGCAGAGAATTATTCCCACTTTATAAATGAGGTAAGTCAGGCACAAGGATTAAAGCCAAAATGTTCCAACCTGGCTGCCTACTGCTAGATACCTACACCCATATTTACGCAACTCGTGGCCTGATTTTCAGAAGGGCAGGGCAATGAAAATTTTGGCCCGAGGGATTTGTTCACACAGTTTACTGGTAACAACGCCCAGGATGGAAGCCTGGTCTCTGCTACCTGTCTTACGCCTTAACCACTAAAAACATCCTTTCTGCCACTAGCCAACAGCTGGCAAAGGTTCCTAGTGTCCCCGTTCACCACCCAGGAGCTCAGAATGAGCAATGCAGACTGGCTGCCTACGTGCTCACAGCTAGAGACTTTTCAAGAGCAGCAGCAGGAGCAAAACTGGTACAGTTTCTTTGCTTCCCTCAAAGCTCTTCAGATCACAGGCAGTTTTTCTTGACTTGCAGTGCTTTGCTAAGCCGGCAAGTCTGGTGTGGAAACCTCTGTTCTGCCTCTTGTCCTCCCAGCATGTCCTACTCAGGGTAGCTCGACTGGCAGAGCACAGGTCCAGTGCACAACCAGTAACAGACCAGTAGGAGAATCACACAGAATCACCATGGGATAAGGGGGGAAACCAGTCATCTGAACTCCTCATAACCACAAGCACCAACAGGAGGGAGTTAGAATCATAGAATCATAAAATAGTTTGGGTTGGAAGAGACTTGTAAAGGTCATCTAGTCTAAACACCCTGCAATGAACAGGGACATCTTAAAATAGATCAGGTTGCTCAGGCCCCCGTCTAACCTGACCTTGATTGTTTCCAGGGATGAGGCATCTACCACCTCACTGGGCAAGCTGTTCCAGTGTTTCACCACCCTTATTGTAAAAAAAGTCTTCCATATGCCTAGTCAAAATCAACCCTCTTTCAGTTCAAAACCATTACCCCCATCCTGTATTGATACCAGGGGTTGCCCCAACCCAGGGCAAGAGGGACCTTGCACTTGCCTTTGTTGAACCTCATGAAGTTCTCATGGGCTCACTTATGGAGCTTGTCCAGGTCCCTCTGCCCCTTCACCTCTCTCCTGCAATCTCTTTCCGGGCTTTAACTGAGCTTCAAAATGCACACTGATTTATGGGAAACTCTTGAGGAGCAAGAAAATTTAGAAAAAATCCTCCTCCCGTGCCAGCAAGTAGCAAAATCCAGGAGGCAGAGCACTTGCTGGGTGGTTATAATTGAGCTTTGCAAGTATCCCTGCTAAAATCGTCCCTGCTAGGGGCTAATGTGATGCTTGTCTTAGCTCGTTAGAGAGCTTTGCTGTCTTGAGACATGCACTTGAAAAATAACGCTGGTGGTTGGTTGCTACCTGAGGGAAGGAGGACAAAGGATCTCAACTGTCTCTGTGGAACAGTCACTGGTCAGGGTCACCTCAAGCCTGACCTGCAATACCAAGTGCATGCTGCAAATCCACTGCTGTCAGCCTCTGTGCCTTGTCTCATCTGCCATGGAGTCCCAGACACCTCTGACCTCTTCCTTCCCTTCCTTGGGGCCGTGCCCCTGCACGTGGGGCTCCTGTTCAGTTGCTCTGTAGCATCCCCTCCGCCTCCCCAGAGGGAGAATGAGCAAGAGGAGGCGGCAACCTTCAGCGAAGGTTAAGGCTGGAAAAGAAGGAAGTGTCAGCTCAATCAGGTCAGCTCAGTCAGCCAACTGCTTCAGTGATCCCTCTGCCCCAGCTCCTCGAACTGTTCCGTGCACTGGATGCTACTGTACGAGCAGCACCCTCTTCACCCTGTCCTCATGGTACTGCCAGCCTGCAGCATCCAGGGAGGGAGATGGGGAAAAAGGGTAAGGAAGAAGCAGTTGATCATAAGAACATCCCAGAACTGTTTTCAGCCCTCCCCTTTTCAGTGCTTGTTGGCAATATGGACTTTGAGATAGACCTTACTCCTACTGAAGCTCAGATGCCCAGGCCTGGCACCCCTTGATTTCTTCAGAAGAAAGCTGAGAGCCAGATCTGAACCAATTCTTGTACTCTACCTCAGCTCCATAATCCCAGAAAACCCAGAAATTTTGAGAAATGGGCCATGAAATGGCCCCAGTTCCTTCTACCCAGGTCTGAGGTGCCTGTTCTGGGATGGAAGCAACCGAGTCTTGCCAATCTGTCAGCGACCAGGAGGAAGCCAGGGAACACGTGTCTCCTATTTGATAAAAGTTGGTGCTGCACTTTATACGGCAGCCAGTGCATTATTCCACGGTGAAAACAAACCCTATTCTTCTCTGCCAGATAAACACACTTGATCCTATAAAGAGCAGCAATTCTGACTGTTCAGCAGCAGCCAAACTCACGATGGGAAAAATAACAGGTGTTTGTCAGGCACTCCTTGTTTATTCACAGCGCTTAAAATAATTGCTTAAAAAAATCTGACAGAGATTTAATTTTATATGCTCCCACATTTAAAAACCAAAAACAAAAAAACCCCCTAAGCTTGGCTCATGGTAGATGAAGGCAATTCATTATGAAAGAGGTGTTCTTTCTGTTGTGGTAGCAAAGAAACCTGCTTATGAAAGCTCCAGAGAAGCAGAATAGTAGAGCAAATTCCTGCCTAGAACCAACACATCCTCATGCTTTTCATAGAGCTCTCCAGGTGGAAGCTTTCGTTATCAAAACATGTAATTTTATTGTCAAAATGGGACGAGCAGGGATTAAGCTTCTCCAGTCAGTGCCTGTCATTGGCCATCTCCATCACTCTGCCTTTTAGAAAGCAATGATAGCCTTGGGCTGGCTTATGCCCTTCCCTCTTGTTCTGATGGTGGAGCAGGAGGTAAGTGCATTGCCCCAGGGAGGAAAGTATGTACCAGAGGCACAAACCTTGCTTCAATCACTGCTTGCTTCTCCGGGAAATAATTGGCAATGGATCTTGATCAATAGACCACTTCCCAGCGAGGCAGGCTGACACATGGTGCTGAGGGAAGAGGAGAGAGACTCCGTGTCTCCATCCCCTCTTCCCATGCTCTGCTTACTGCACAGATTGGGACATCTCTGAGCTCCTCAGGGAGGGTTAGGGGAAACTGGGACACTCAACACCTGACAAAGCTACGTGGCATCTCAGTGCATGGCTGGAGCAGGGGTTTGGTCCTAGGAGACCTCATGGTGGTGAATAGTCTATGGATGAAGTCCCTTCAGGAACCACTCAAGAGAATATAGCATCATTCCCGAGAGCCACAAGCTTCATGAGACAGTGACTGTGATGGTCATCTGTCCCCAGGACTTTCTCTTCCTACAGGGTATGCCTTTCCTTAAGCCTGGCTCCCTGCAAGCTCTTGGGATGAGTCACAGATGCTCAGTAGCTCCCCAGGAACCTGGAAGGAGCCTGAAGCGACAGGAACCCACCCAGCAGCATCCCAGTGGTCCTGATGGCTCTTGAGATGTGGCAGGTTCATGGGTGGATATAGCCATAGCTTACCCCCTTGTCTCCAACATGGGGACAAGGCCCCCAGTGCAGCCAGCCCAACGCTGGAGTAAACACGGCCACATTTCAATCTTCACTGTCCCTGCAAAGGTGCAGGAGAGGCCACACACACCAAACCTTCTCCCTGGGAGGGCTCGTTTGTCTCCAGACAGTGAACATGAGAGACAGGCTGGACTGCAGCTTGTGCAGACGAGGGGCAGAGCAGGGGACATGGCTTATAGCAGGGACATGGCTCACGCTGCTGCGGTCATTATCTGCACGACAGCAGTGCTCCCAGCTGAGACCAGGCTGTCACGGTACCAGCAGGCTTGTCAAACGCAGCAGCCTCTGGCCTAAGCGAAAAAAAAACCCCAAAAAGACAGATGAAAGTCAGAAAGAGAGAGAGAGGCACCGAGGAGAGCAGTCACTTCCCGGAGGTCAGGCGGTGGTGGCTGCTGGCATCGTGGGGGTCGGTGCGGGGCTGGTCCAGGCGCCTGCTGCCGCAGGAGAGGCAGCAGCGATTGGGGTAAGTCTGGCCGCAGGTTTCAAAAGGGCATCTCCACCGGCAGAGAGAAGATGATGAAAGAAGGCTGGCTGCAGCGCATGGCAGGGCGAGATGAAAGGGGTTCGGAGGCCAGAAGAGCAGAGGGAAGGGACCGGCAGCCGCCATGCGGAGAGCAGCTGTGGCCTTAGAGAGAGAGCAAAGGCGCAGGTGTGAGAGGGCAGCCGGCAGGATCAAACCCATCCCCAGCCCAGCTAGAACTCAAGATGGTCAGAGCAACAAAAGACTTCACCCTTCTCAAGTGCCGGCCGAGGCAAGGCTCTCCGCACACCAATGAAGTACAGCCAAGTCCTGCATAGCTGGTGCACTGAGCAAAAAGCAGGGAGCTGGGAAGAAAGGGGGTGGAAAAAAAAAATCACAAGGCAAAGCGTGTCTCTTTGCTTTGGTGCTGGTCAGGCACCAAAAAACCCATGAAACATTACCCAAGATGGCAAAACCGCCACAAACAAGTGTCATTTCCCAGGCACCCGGTGCCTTTCAGCATCCACCCGTGAGCTATTTGTCGGCATGCCCCCGGAGCAGATGTACGGGCATGAATCTCCCTTACAGCCCAGGCAGTCACCAGCCCCGTGCAGCATTTCATCTCCACTGGAGCGATACTGGTGACTCAGCGCTTCCCCTGCAAGGCGCTGCCATAGCCTTGCTCCAGCCACGGGGATTACAGCAGCAGCCCCAGCACAATAACGGCGTGGCTGAGCAGCAGGGATTTATGAGCGGGCAAAGAAAATGAGAATTATAGGTGTCCAGTCCCTATGACAGAACCACCATATATTTCCTCTAACAAAGCGTGTGACAACAGCTCCATAAATTCACATAGTAGCAGAAGCGAGCGCCAGCTCGTCATCGCAGCTATTTAAGGAGCCAAGTAGCACTCTGTACTTATTGCAGAAGTTCATAGTTAGTTAAAAATAAGCATTAAAAAAAAAAAAAAGTCACTTTTGGACCCTGGCTGAATAAGGCTTTTTACTCAGGATGCCCAGCACTGCGTCCCGTCTGTTCTCCTTTTAAGCCTAGACAAGCTCTCCTTTGCGGCGTTTGGTGTTAGGCACTGCCAGCTTCCCACTGAAGTAGCTTACCTTGGGATGTGCCATAATCAATTGTAAAAGTTTGCAGTGAGTATGAAATACTTGATCCTTTTCAATTACCAGCAACTCTGTAATGTGCTTTAAAAATTCTTTAGCTGCAGCCCGTTAAATATCTAAGGAGAGCTTTCCTGAGATGTAATTGCTGAAGAAAATAACCCCAACATCCACAACATGCTGAATCATTGTTTTTTTTTTTTTTTTTTTTTTTTTTTTTTTTAATGCTGTCTCATGATTAGATTATTTACAGTACCTGTCAGCTAATGTGCTGTTTTCATTGCTAATTCAACACTTCTTCCTAAAGGGAGAAGGGGGAGAGGGTGAAAACAGCTTTTCACAGTGAACCTCAAATCAAAAAATAGCTGCATGTTTTGTTGTCACTTCTGCTACTCTCCTTTCTGACATATAAAGAGAAGCTCGCTTTATAAAGACAAACTCACCTTTCAAACATGAGAAATATCAAGTTTCTCTGAATCCCGTGGCTTTTTCCTTTCTTCTTGAAGCTTTGGGCAAACTTTAGAAGAGACATCTCAGCTAGAAAGAAAAGTTAGGTTAAGGCTTAACTTCAGTAGCGATTGGAATGTAATTTTCTTATAAGAGAAAAATTTGGCATCTCAATGAAAAACTGCAAGCTAGGAAATGGAAATTAAGGCTTGCTGTCTGTGGAGTTGGAGCACGAGGGAGCTTGGCCCCGTTCTCCCCCAGAGCCCTGCTCAGCCTTGGTTTCCCATGCAGCACTGGCATTTCTGCCCATTGTTCCCCCTTTTTTGGGAGCCCTTCCTGGGGTCAGAACGTCAGGTGGGAAACCTGCTCCTTGGAGGCTGATGAGAACTTGAGGTATTTGAACTAAAATTTTGCTGAGGCACATCCTGTGACATTTTCCCAGGGTCAAAATTATTCAGATTAGCAAAGGGAGAGGAGGTTCTTGTTTGGTTGGTTTAGTAAGAAGTTGACATTTTGTTCAGAAGTGACGTAACTTTGGAGGAAAAAAATTAAGGTTACTCAAGAGCCAGGTGAAAAGAAAAGCGTTTAATGGAAAATTTTCAGCCAGCCCCACTAAGATCCCTTCTTTATCTTCAGGTTTGGGTGAGCTGCTGCTCTGCTTTCTGTGGTGGCCGGTGTCACATTGCAGGGCTCTCCCAAAAGCAGCAGATTGCTTATGCATTAGTGCTTTTGCATAATACCAGCGGCTATAGTGGGCTTGGGGTTGATTGGTTTGGTTTTTTTGGTGTTTGGATAATTATTTTTTTTTAATTTTTTTTTTTTTTTTACACACATTGTTCGCTGCTAACAAACTCAGGAAGGAAATTTACAGTCCTGAATGGTGAGCGAGGTCTGCAAGGCGTCCCCGACAGGACTGCGCTGCTGAACTTTGCGGTGACTCAGCCGGCACAGGAAACGTTTGTTCTGAGCAGCCCCATCTCCTGTCTGTCCCGCTCTCCTTCGAGCACAGGGTTTAAAAACAGGTCGCGGGAGTATCATTTAATTTTGCTTTTGGGGTGGTTTTCTATTCTTTTTTTCTTGGAGTGTTTCATTGCTTTCTGCGTACAGGATTATTTATTAGCAATAAACAGCATTAAACAGACAATGTGCTTGAGCAGAAAGTCTTGGGAAGGGGATCTTCAGCTTTTGTGACAGAGAATCTACTATTTTCAGTTGGACGCTGCCGTACTGGTTATGCTAAATTAAATACTCTTTTTCTCCACCTCTGTTCTCATCTTGGAGGCTAAATATTGCATGCAAAATTGGAGGGCTGCATATGAGGGAGAAGGGTCAGGCAAGAGGGTGCAGCAAACACAGAGGATGGAGAGGAGAACAGACATAAAAGATCAGCACCAGGATCTGGGGTTTCACGCAGAGAACTCCAGCTCTGTTATTATATTTCTATCTGCCAGCAGCTCTTCATGTTTGGCAAATTCACCCCACCTCACCATTCCCACAACTGACATGTAATGAAACCAATTAAAATACTTGTTAAGGTAAATAAATATATAAAGGCACTGTAGAAGATGTGGCTGTTCAAAGCTTAGCAGCTTCTGCTCGTGCATTTTTGTCTCCTCATTAATCTGTTTATGAAAGGGTTTTGATTAGTTCCATACATTCAGCTTCTAAAGTTAATACCTTAGCGGTCTAAAGTGTTTATATCAAAGTGAACGCTGAATTTTCCCTCAGCTGCAATAAACATGTAAATCTGAACTGATTCATGCATGCAAAAGCAAGTTCTAAAATTGAGTTAAAAAACGGTTTTTCAAATAATGTTTAAAATGCTATGCTACAAAATGGCACAGGACACCTGCTAGTTTATTCTGGCCGGGGAGGCTTCATACATCCCTGTATTTCTGTATGTATGTTTGTGTCTGGTACAGTGACTCACATCTTTGTAATTATTATTCTATAAGATAATAAAAAAATGCAGCAGCTCCAAAGTTCTCTTCAGCTCTTAACTCAAACCCATAACTCAGCCACTATCTGATCTGATCCTCATCTGCAGATGCAGGATCCCAATCTGATTACCACTCCGTGCTCCTTGGTACTTGTTGCAGCACAGCTCAACTTTGTCTTAAAGGAGACTCCCACTCCTATCAACACTTCAGCATGTGCTAAGCTTCATTCCCATGGCTGGGGTGGGTTGGTTTGCACGCAGACGGTTAAGTGCATGTATAAATATTTACAGAGTTTGAGGCACGGTCTGCCTAATTAGGTTTCCATAGCAATTAGCCCAATATCTTGATTAGGACCTGAGGCTGCTTCTATTATAATAAAAAAATAATATAAACCTCATTATACTGAGATGATGAAACCAGAGCACTCTTACGAGAAGAGAGTAAATGTTGGCTCAGCAGCAGGCAACGGACTTAGCAGGGGCACTATAATAAAACAAATAAAAGCAGCATTCTGCAGTGTACAAAATACTTTACATTCAAAGACATAGATTTAAGAGTTGCAGAGGAATGAGGCATCTTTGCTAAGAGCATCTATCATGACAATTTTCCTGGGTTTTAAGTCTACTTTTTGTTGCTATTTTTAACTAGCATTCTTAGAGAAATGGTGTTTGCTCACATGATAGAGAAGCGCCTACAGCTCTGCATTTATCTCAGAAATTTTTGTGTGGTTTTACCAAAGGTTGAATTCAGCATTATTAGAGAACTCTCACTGAAAGTGCAAAACACAGGGTCAGCGGAGCAATAACTTCTTTGCTGAGAGAGCATTTCAAGTCTCAACAGTTACTAATGTTGTACATATTAATTACCATGAGCAGCAATCCATGAAGAAATTACAGCCGCGTAGCGGTTGTGCTTGTGCTGCTGCCGCCGTTACTGGAGAGGTCAGTGCTCCCGGCCGGCGGGGACTGACAGCCCCCCTACGTGCCAGACAGACAGATGCATAGGAAACTGTAAAACTGCCCAGTCTTGCCTCCCCATCCCACATCTGCACCAGAGTCAAGAGGAGGGGCTGGCACTAACCCTACAAAACTCCAGTGACAAATGCCTTCTTTACAGGCACCGACACCAGCTTTAAGCCATCATCAGACCAATGCTGAATATGCTTTGCCTTGTTTTGTAGTTTGGCCATTGTTATTTTTCTTTCTGCATCATGAGTTTTCCTTTTTTTTCACATAGAAAGTCTCAATACAAATTAGAACAAAGCCTACATCCTTGGATTCTGGATTTTTTTAAAAGGAAGATCTGCAGAGTGTCGTTAGATCCATGGCAAATCTAGATTAAGCAAAATGGCAGCTCATTAGCCTTCATGGACAGGCATTTAAAGTACTTAAGAGGGGACATAGAGCGCTGCCCTTTACATTTACTTTGGCACTAATATCAGATTAAAAAGGGAAAGGTTATTAAGTAAAGGTAATTGTCTGTTTTGTAGAGGGAATCTTTCTGAGGCACAGCCTGAGGCACTTAACTTTAAGAAGGTTAATTGTCTCATGGTGGAAGTCAAGCTATTACTGTTATTATGGACAGTTAGGAAAAATTCAGCCTGACATCCGAAGTCCAATAACGAGCCTCAAAAATGGAGCCGATTGGCTGATAGCCACCGGTCTATAATTAGAAAAATTGGCATTAGGAAAATAAAGACGAGCCAGTGGTGAGCCCTATCTGTGCAGATGTGGTACAGCAGCTGCAGCTGGGGAGCAGAGCGGTGCTGCTCCGACAACCAGCCAGGAACTGGGTGTAGGAAAAGCCCTGGAGTTGGGTGAATGGGGGGGGCTGCAGGGGAGGCTTCCTGGGGGGACGTGACACTGTCCCTGAGCACGACCAGGGCTGTTAGTGTTCATTCTCATATGCAACAAAACCAGACACTGGGCCTAAGAGCTGTAGAGGCTCAACTGGGAGTTTCCAGTTGCAGTTGATTGGGGAAAAAACTTCTCGGTCACTTTTCCATCCTGTCAAAGAAGTTGACATTTTGTCCAAAACACCCAGAAAATGGTTAAGGGTTTTAATCCTCCTGACTCTGCTTATACCCATCCTTCACCCCCTGTTCAGGCCCCCTTAGTGCCTTTATGTTCCCCTTTCCCAACTGTTTTAAGAGTAACAGTGGGAACAAGAACCATGCCTGGATTTAATTCTGGAAACATGCTGAGAGACAAGTCATGGCTTCTTCTGCACCTCTCTTGGGCACAGGTAGGGAAGACTGAATATTTAGATGTACAAAAATACCAAAACATTCATCCATGTGATTCCAGCTCAGACTTACAAAGCTGCTGGCAGAAAGCTCAGCAGGGAGCCCACTGCAAATATCCCCAAGAATAAAGTTTCCCTCCATTTGCAAATATTTGATTTTGGTGGGGAGGCTTGAATAACGGAAACTCCATCTCCTGGGCAGCAAAGTGCTGGCTCAGCAGCTTCCCGTCCCCTCTCCCTGGAGAGCCCACCACTTCCAGCCCCAAAGGAGAGCTTCAATTTCCATCTCTCAGCGTTTCCATTCGATTTTTACCCCCAGGCTGGGGATTCCTCCTCAGGCACAAGAAAGCCTTTTCCTCTGTGAATCCATCTCTCTGTGCTACTCCAACTATTGCCTTACTTCATTTTCACCTTTCTGGGCTCAGGCAGGCGGGGGATGAGGGTTTTCACCACCACGGTTACCATGTGCTGGTACGAGGGAGGAGTAGCTGTGACCTACGCAGCGCTGGCAAAGAGCTGTGGGATGCTCTACGCTGTAAATCCCTCACCCGTCCCGGAAGAAGGCAACTATTTCTTCTGTGTTTGCATCAATATTTAAACACTTCAGCACATCCTGCTGACAGCTTAACGGGAAAAGTCAGCTTGGACATTTTCCTACCCCAAGACGATCTTCATCCTCTGAAGCCCCCAACAAACTGTGTCTTTGCTGATGTGGCTGGGAGGAGGAGCTGTCACCAACCACGCTGCCCAGGTAAGAGCAACAAGGGGACACAAACGCCAAGGGGTCATCCGCAAAATCTGTGACACAGCCCAGAAATAGGACGTAGAGCTATGCTACAACCTGACAGTGCCCAGGCAGCCTTCCCTGTCAAAGGGGGCTGCAGTCCTGAAGCCAGGACATGCAGGATCAGAAGCAGCCCTGGAGCTTTTCATGGCAACCACAGTGAAAAGAGCAGAGAGACAGGCTAAAGGAGAAAATAAATCAGTCCCGCAGGTTAGACAGGACAGGCAGCAAGGCAGGGGCTGATTTAGGAGCGAGCCTCCTCAAACTCCGCACTCAAACACTGCAGTGTGCTGTCCGGAGTCTGGCCCCGAGACCCTGGCTTTTAAGCTGTCTGCAGACGAGTGGGTAAGGACAAGAGGAAAGCAGATGAATGTGCTTTGGTGACACGGCTTGATTCATGCAGAGATGTGTTTCAAGTAATCTCCCTAGACAGGGCAGGCCAGGTCAGCGGGATGGCTGCGCTTGTGAACAAAGTCCTGGAATCCAGACCGCAGAAAGTGTCTGGGACCCAAAACCGTGCATTTCCTGGGAAAGCACTGAGAGTAGAAACGAAGAACAGGGAGGAAAAGAGGAGCAGAGACTGACGTGGGGTTATAGCCTGAGGAAGTTTTGCAGGAAAAGGGCTCTCCTTTTGTCCTGTGCTCCTCCGAAGCTTCACATTGAAGTGGCCCCTGAGCTATGCCCTTCAGCTGTGGGATGCCTGACCATGGCACGGGGAGATGCTGCACCTGCCAGAGCTGGCTGCAGGGCACTTGCAAAGCCACCACTTGGCAAAAGTAACAGGAAAACAAACTGGAGAGGACCTTGGGAAAGGTTCTCTTCTGGAGTAGAATGAATCCTTTGAAGGTCATTCCTGGTTTACTTGTTCATTACTTAAGACTTTTGTTTGTTGAGTTTGGCTCTGTGCTAGTGAGAAATCTCTCACACCATCTTCATTGTAGTGCTGCTGGGAAGAATATCAGAATCAAACCACTGCTATTATACATTCTTGTTTTGTAGTCATTAAGACAGGGGTAAAACAAAAAAAGCTGCAGGATACCTACTGTTTGCAGCATTTATTGAGTAGAAGGCCACAACCTCACACAATATTACTTTGTAAGCTTTACAGCTCTTCATACCTTTGGCCTTAGTGCCTGTGCTACAGCAAAGTCCCCAGTGGCTGTGGGAGCCAGGAGAGTGCTGTGGTGGTCTGCAGTGTTATCTTCACTTAAGCTTGAGAAAATATGTAGTAATTAATGGAGCTGAGTCTCATTTTACATATTTTCTCCATATTTTTAGTTAGGATAATTAAGCCACTTGAAAAGAAGAGCGTAGCATCTAGGCAAGATCCTTCTGCACATGAGGTACAATAGTAAATATTTTTACTGTATGGACAATGCTGATTCATAGCAGTGGAGGGTCTGCCTCAGCAAGTCTACCTGGAGAAGTCAGCACAACTAATCCTTCTCACTTCAGCCCCTGAAAAGAGCCTTGCATTTTTTACCAATGTAGGGAAATATCATTTTATTGCTGGAAAAAACAAGGCATGAGTTGATGCAAGGATTTGTTGGGGACCTACAACTTTCTCACAGTGCTACCAAGGAACAAGGGCCAGTGCATGGGGTGAGGTGATCACTGCAGTCTCTCTTGCCCGTGTAACCTGGGATGGTGAAAGCCAGGTCTCTGGACTTGCAGTCTAACTCCATATCCAATAGACTGTGTTACCCTTCCCATCGCTCCTTCTCAGCTGATCAATCCTCTCCCTGTCCCTGCAACTGCTCTTCCAAGGCTGCTTCCCCTCGTGCCTACAGCTGCCCAGCCAGGACCTCCATCTCATCTCAGGAGAATAAGAGCAGAATGAAGCCACAAGTGGTAGGTAGCAGTTTCCTTGCAGCATATTTGTCCTGCCAAGGAGAAAGAAAAGATGGGCCCATGAGCCATAGAAGTTGGCAGAGTCCCCGTGAGGCCATTCTGTGCTGGCCAGCCTTGACGATGTGCTGTAGAACAAGAACTGGCCAGGACCCACAAGACAAACCTGCTGCCGAATGCGGGAGAGCTTCAGAAAGGTTAAAACACTCTCCCCATTTCACTTTGACATCTCTGCAGCCCCTTCCTCCAGCCAGAGGTCCACTTAATAATTAATTGGAGAAATATCCCCCATACCAAATAGCAACCAGAACATTTAGATTCTCTTGAGAAAAGCTACGTCTGTATTTCTGTCATGACTGGCAGCAGGAGATAGGAGGCATTTACAGAAGGAGGGTGGAGTGCGGTCACCGCTGAATCAGACTATCGACCTATTCTTGCCAACCACTTCAGGGCTTGGTGCAGGGAAATTTTCATCCCTGCAGCATCCGCTCACCACTGAGCTGTGCTAGTAACAAGGTGCAGGTTACACAGGGGTTGTACGGAGGGACCAGGAGGAAGTCCTTTCCTGCAGGGCCAGGACAAAGAAAGACTGAGGGAAGACACAGGAGGCTCAAGGAGAAGTGGATTCCAGGTCATAGCTCCACTGCTGCATCATGCCACTGCCTCTTGCCCCAGCAGAGAGGATAGGATCAGAACACCAAAGTTCATGAGATTTTAGCTCAGAGAGAATCAACAAATTTACGTCCCAGATCATTCCCTTCCCAGGAAAACCACACAAAGGGGCCTCTTTCCTCTCCCTTAGTCCTTTCACATACCATACAGCTGGGCAGTTCTGACTCTGCTTGTGGTGCCTAGTCCGTTTCTGTGCTGCTTTGAAGCTGTATGTGTTCACAGATGTGTATATAACCACACCCAGTCACATACATCAAGAGGCAACATGGTGCAGTCAGGAGGACCTCACACTAGGTGTATAGGGAAGTGAGGTTTGTACTCCTCTGTGTCATAGGTAATGGCTTGTTCAAGTCTCAGATGTTCACTATATCTCCTAGATATTAATTTTCACCACCAACATAATGTGCACAAGAATTCCTTACAGAATCATCTGAAATCTTCTGATCAAGAGCATTAAGTGTTATTGTCAAATAACTGAAGTAGAGGTGATAGCTGTATGATCAGTCATATTTATGGCACAGTCCTTATCATCACTCATTTCACGTGTACTCTTCTCACCAATCCATATTTACTGCTTGGAACATTTTAGGCCCTCATGCAGCCTCATAAATCCTATCCAATTTTAATTCAAGATGGGCAACATTATGTCCTCAGCTTGTAGCTAAGTTAAGACCTAGCAAAGCTAACTACAAGAACTTGCATCGGATGGAGAACATATAATCCACGCACTACTGAGTATCTATGTGCTGTGAAAAGGTACAATATTTGGTAAACAAAGTAAAAAGCTGGAACTAAAGCTATGTGGAAGTTTGTATGCACAGTTTATAGCTTTTTAATTGACTATTTCATCAGTAAATTAGAATAATTCAAAATATCTCAGTCCAGGTGCTAGAAATTGCCTTTCACAACTTGTATCAGACTTTCTGCCGAACCAGGCCAGATAACAATGACTTTCAATGTTATTTTAAAACTATTGTGGATAGATATTCCTAACCTCATCTTTCCTTTTGCAGGTGTTGGGCTCAGGGCAACTAAGGATCCTGAATTCACAGACAGTAGGATAAATGTATAACTAAATGTTGCAGTGAAAGCTTCCAGAAACAATATTTTCTGGCAGTTACAAAGTATTAAAAATACATTAAGGCATAGGGAGGAGGCTATTGATACTTGCTGGAGGTGATCTCATGGGTATAATGGAGGTCACGCCAAGTCATGACAAGAAATTGCACAACAATATCCAGTCTAATTTCTCTGGTACAGGATGTGCTGAACTCTCACTGTTCCCCACCTATATTCCTCAAATGTCTTATTTTGCCTTGTCACTTGCCACCAAGTAGCCCTGAGGCCTCATAACAGAGACTTTCTCTACCCAAAGGCTCAGTGGCTTTCACAGCTCCATGGTGGGGAGTGGTGAGGCAACGGATTAGTAGGAAAACAACTAAGGTCTGACGTCTCTTTTTCCTCCAACCCTTCCAGAATTTTGGAGGAAAAAAAAACCCAAGCCCAGGGTAGATCCCAGCCTTCTGAATGCTGGTGCAGTTCTGCAGGCTGAGATTTCTACTGGAGTGAGGAAGCCTTGGCTGCTCTCAATTATCACACAAAGAAAAGGCACTTCCCCCCAAGACTGACCAAAAGATTCCCTCACCGAGGCAAAGAAAGGGTCAGCTGATCCTTTCAGACAAGCGTCTTCTCATCCAGGATGTTTTGCCTGTGAACATCTCCTGATTTAGACACCACTGTTCTGTTCTTGAGTGGGAACAGCTTGATACCAACCCTCTTACAGGTGACCCGGCTTTTCTTCATGGCTACTTCATGAGCTACTACATCTGAGCACTCTCCCTGTGTCTATGTATGACACCTCCCAGCCCATTTCTTCTCTATAACCCAAGCCCTGTCTGCTACATTTACCACATCCTACAATCCCACTGTACTTCTAAACCCTACCCATTTACCTGATCTTATTTTGAGCTTCTGAAAAGCTGCCGCTGCCTATGTCCGGCTGCAACAACATTTTACAATGCAGAGGAACCCAAGGACTTGCTGGCATGGCTGAAAGCCATTTATGTTCAGGTCAGGTCAACTTTGTGAGTCTGTGTTTAGGATAAATGGCTCACAAGTCAACTCTGACTTGTAGAGTATATTTTGAAAACCATCATGAGCTTTTTCAAAACAGACTGAGAAGAGACAGTATTTTTCATTTGAAAAAAAACACCAAACTTTATATTGGCTGCTCTCTTAAGGAATTTAAGACAATTTTTGTGGCTCTGACTTCTGGTAAGCAGCAACTGGGATGTTCCTGAACACGTTTCAGTGCTGGATACATTTGGTTCCTTCCTTTCTTGGATGCCTTTGCTTCTTCCCTGATAACAAAAGCTTTCCATCTGAGGCATTTTATCCAATTTATCCTTTTGTCTCTTCCACCAACAGAAAGGACAAAAAAAATTAGTAAGAGAACATCATGACTGGGCTGCTGTCCCAGGCTGGCAGTCCCTAGCTCTGGTGTTTCAGGCAACAAGGAGATTTTCAGGAAGTCCTTTCTAGGGGAGATAATCTGCAGTCTCTCACCACATGTACTTTTCTCTCAATGCTTTACAGGTGCAGCTATTGCCTTCATAAAAGTAGTAAGATTTGTGGAACTAGGGCTCCTGATCCCAAGCTATACCAATGCACTACTTCATGTCCTTACACCACAACTCTAAATCCTCTTGGATGTGGTATGTGATTTTGCTGGTGATGCAGATGGAGGAGCGACAGCAGATCTGGTGAGCCCCTATGAGGTACCTTTAGGACCAGAAGCAGCAAAGATGTTGTTGCAGGCAGAAAACCTGCCTGGGAATCTAAGCAAGCATTAGGGCAGCTGGAATTGAGTTGCCAGGACTACATTGGTATCAGTACCCAACCCAGCCAGCGTGGCTCCAAGCATTTTTTTTTTGCTAAAAGCTCTGGTTATGCCATGCTGCAGAAATAACCACCCAGCACAGGTCCCTGGCCAAAAGCTGTACCTCATGGACTGGATCACAGCGTGCCTGTGCATCAGCTGAAGTCAGGTCACAGCGAGCAGATGGGCAAGGCAGAGCAGAAGAAAAGAAACGCCTGTGTTTTGCAAATAAGGGAACTGAGACACAGGGAAAACAGACAGAGTATAGGAATGCTGAGGTAGAACTGGGGATCGAGCAAGTTCTTCAAAGTCAAGGCCCCGGTCGTAGTGCCAGCCCTACACACATACAAACACACACAGCCTCTCTGGCATCTGCCCTGAGGGAAGCAAGAAATTTAATATTTATCTCTTAAAGACTCTTTCTTGGCAAATAAAATCATGAATATCTGTACAGCACTTTAAGAGCCTTGAACAGAAGGCTCCATCAAAGCACTGTATTAATAGTTTGTTTGTTTTTCAAAAAGGGAACAGATGGACAAAATCTTGGAAAAAGAGAGAAACAAGATGTGATTCTTTGCTGTAAAATCCCTTTGCCTCTTCCAGAAGTGACTAACACCCTCCACTTGGTGCTATTGTGCGACAGAGATAAAAGGTAATGGGTTTGCTAGGGTGTTTTTTTTTTTGGTATGTGTAGAAATCTCTTTATCAAGCAAAGCTACAGACTGCCAACCCCACTCTCCATTGTTTTAATGAAAACTTGATGTAGAGTTGCCAATTGATAAAGCCATTTCTGGCATTCTTTTATTCCCCTATCTCCCTTGTTCTTGGGGAAGTGATGAGGCATTGTCAGGCACAGAGCGCCTTGATGCTGGATTGCAGGGGGCACCTCATGGCAGCTCTCAACAGAAAGCTCTATAAAGATAGATATCCACTGACAGATCATCCTGCACCACTCAAGATAGACGCAAGCTGACATGCTTTTTCCTATACTTCTCAAGGCCTTATTTCAGAGCACCTTCATTGTACTCCTCCCTGTGGATGTTCCCAGAAAGCAAAGACAATTTGTCCTGGGTTGATCACAGATTTGCTTTTAGAGCTGTGAAGAACCTGCAGCACCAAACCCGGGACATGGCTTCACCTGCAAATTATCTTATGACACAATAGGGCAAGTGATGGTCACTTGGAAGCACACAACAAGATGAGGAACAGAACCAAGTTCTCCTGCTTCCATGTGTCTGTGCTCGCAGCAAGACAGTCTCCGCTTCGTGTTGGCACCAAGTATTCTCCTTTAGAAACAGACAAGCACTTCCAGTTCAACAGAATAGAGTGGGGTCCAACAGCAAGCAAACACCTTCACAGCTATTGAGGTAGCTCTCATTAATACCCACATAGCTCCTAACAGTTTCCAGGGCAATTTTTTAAAGTCAGAAACCTGCTTGAGCTCCTCTAGCCCTTTAGCAGGCAGGTGAGCTGCAAGGTAGGTACAAGATGTGCATTCAGTTCCACAGAAGATTTTGAAGCGTTAGAGCACGGCATGGTTTCCAGTCAGAAAGGAATCACATTGAGATATCCTCCAGAAAAGAAAATTCCAACCAGCTGTATATTTTACTTAACAAATGTAACTCATACATATGTGTGTGTATTTATACATATGTTTATATGTGAGGCCATTGCAATTGAAGTTGAAAGGTTTCATTAAAAATAGTGATAGCTGGGTGTTTTGAGAACCTTTTCCTGTATAATAACAAAACTGAGTGAATAAAAATACAACTTTTATAGCTTTTCAGTTCTTTCCCACAAAAGTCTCAGCTGCAAGTGCAAAAAACCAGTATAATTCCCCAAAACAGAAGTCAACAGGAGACAGATACAAATGCTCCTTATCTAGCAAAGGTGCCACAGAGCTCCTGATGGCAGGAGCCCTTAGTCTGGGACTCCCCTTATGCCACCAGTTCAGCACCCTCATGTCCTACCAGGGGCTGGAGCACAGCACTGACTGGCTGACAGACAACCATCACTCCCATCTTTCTACAAGACATGGGATTTTTAGAAATCAGCAAGTTCTTGCTGCTGATTCAAGAGATTTGATCAGATGTGGCTTGAGATGATGCAGCTGGGTCTGAATGTTTTTGCTGTTGAATGTACTAGTTGGAGCACAGAACTAGATTTCCAGCTGGTATAAATCACCTGCCTTCACTGAAGCACATTAATTACCCTTTCCACAAGGCTTAAGCACTGTATCAGCATGGGCAGAATTTGCCTGACAGTGCCCAACTGCTCCAAAGATTAAGAGAAAGAGTGATTCAGGCCTTGTTCAGAAAGGCCAGAGCCTCAGAGGTGCTGGAATTGGTGACAATCAGAATATCTCCATGTATCTCACTGTGGTGATAGCTGGCACTGGGAAAAGTTGTACTTTGTGTTATGTCCCATCCCTTCCATCCCCAGAGCAGCACACAGCCTGTGCAAGGAGCATCCCTGATCTCTGCATACTCTTGTGGGCATGCTGTGAGGAGCATGGCACTTGAAAAATCCCTTGGGAGAGGCAACAGCAAGAGCATGACACCATTGCTGTGCGCTTGGGAGGGAAGTAGGTGATTTGAACAGGGAAACACTGAAAATACTCCCAGCAGCGTGCCTCCCGCATCAAGACCTTAGTTTATTTACAAGCCCAAGGAGATGAACCGTGGTCCTTCGCAGTCAGGGATGAAATTCCTTTTTTTTTTTTTTTCCGTGGAAGAGGCGATTCCCTCTGATGCAGCCAAGGAGCTATCCCGGGAAGGCAGGCGTTCGTCCCGTGTCGGCTGCGGGACGCGGTGCCGAGGGCCCGGTGTTCAGCACCAGCGGGAAGGGGAAAGCACGGCCCGGGAGCGGCGGGGCTGCGGCGGCGGGGACCCGGCCACCGGTACCGACCCGGGACAGGAGGCGAAACCTCGGCTTGCTGGAAGCAAACACATCCTAGGAGTTCATCAGGTTCACCTCAAGACTACTTCAGGTTGTTGTGTTTATGGTTTGACACCATAGTCTCAGCAGTTCTGCTGGGAACTGCTCTCCGGCCGTTTTTCCAAGAGCAGCGCTGCTGAGGTTAGGACAGAGCAGGAACGTTGGCCTTGGCCCCACGCTGTGTTCTAACACTCAGAAGCAATGTTTATACAGAATACAGCTGAAACTGCATGTGTGAAGGGAGACAAGGTGCAAATCAACAGCAGATCTTCTGCCAAGGCAATGGAGCAAGAAAACATCGGAGTGGGTTGCGTGCATGGCAAGGATGGGATGAGTGCTTCACGTGCAGCTAGTTACAGATCCAATTCTGTCCACACCAGAATAAAAGGCTTATTATACAAAGAAATTTTTAAAACAGAAATGCCATGCCTGCTCCAGAGTGCTCTATGTACAGGTCTCCAGAGATACTCTGCTGTGAGGACAATTTTGCTGTGCAGGCTGGAGTAAGTCACCCATCATCTGTGTCAGCAAAGTGGGGATTGCTGTACTCAAGATCCTTGGATGAAGATCATCACTCAATACCAAATTCTTTGCAGTCCTATTTCACCATCTGATTTCTACAGCAGCCAGTGCTCTATATAGAAATGCCATTCGCTTCATCTCACAAATCCACTGATGAGCTGTTACAGGCCCAGATGTCAAGCTTTACAGCAAGAAAAAAAAAAGCATTAAGGTATTTGTGGTAGTTTTGTATTTTAATATAGAAATAAAATAGGCATTTCTCTGTTAGAAATGCAAAGAGCACTGAGCTAGTGAATGGATCTTCTCTAAATAGATTAAAAGAACTACACATACCAGCAGAAAAGAAATGTTTTCATTCTTCTAATCAGCAGTAGGAGGGAGGGATGGGAAGAGTTCAGGTGCTGGCATGTCTGGAGGAAAGGATGGACACAGCCACTGTAGTGTCAGAGGTACAACACTGTCAGCCCTAGCCTCACAAAAAATCAGAGGTTAAGGGACTAAAAGATTATTTTAAAATAAAGGGAAATACAAATACTTTGCCCCAGTTGGTGTCGTAATCTTACCTGTGTTCTTTCCCTGAGGCACAATAAGCATTAGAAAAGAAGCTTTAATAAAGATATTTACCCCCTATATTCCAGGAGCAGGGTCCCTACAGGAGACAGAAGAGGGATGATAAAGTAGCAGGAGCTGTGTGTGCTGGGAGATAATCTTATTTCACTTACTGTAGCAACTGCCAAGGGACAAGAAAAGCAGCAATTAATTATGATCATATTTTTTGAAAACTTCTTTTTGCTTTGAGAGTTCACTGTTAGTAAAGGAGCCAAGGTTTTTATTTTTAGAGTATGGCTTTTGTTTTGACATTGCCCAGTTCTGAACACATGAAATCACCTCTGTAACAGGGGATGCAGCAGGGCATGTGCTGGGGGTTCTCTGGCATAGGTCCAGCCTGTCCTCCCCAGGTGTCATGTCAAATCTCTGAGCAGACATTCTCATTTTCACTGCACAGTCCAAGCATATGCAGAGGGGTGGGAAACAACCTCCTGCTTCTTCTACAACTGAGCGCAGCGATATAAAAACCTCATTCTCTCTCCTTTTATGTTGCCCATAAAGCTCCAAATGTTGCTCTTAAATGGAGTCCCCCTCATGCATATAATTGAGTGAGTGATTTCTCAGCCACCTGCATTATGATATTACTGGGCCAAATGTTGCCTGTTTCCTATGTTAAAGCACTTTTTTCTGAGTTTTCAGCTGCTGCTATGCATGAATTTTGCAGAGCCAGAGCAAGCATAGACAGCAAGCAGTGTAGGACAATTAATATTTCCAGTTAACCTCGTTCACTTCATTGTGCATCAAGTAGACCAGAATACAAGACTCAGATTGACATCACTTGCTGCTTTCTTAACAATCCTGAAAATCCTGTGCTCTCTCCTTTTTCTAAGAGCCTACATGCAGAAATAAAAACCCCAACAGATCCAGAGTTAATTCATTAGCACCACGCTTGAGTGAATTCAACAGCTCCCTGACGGTGATGCGTAGGAGGGCTGGCTTCCTCTTGCTCCTGACAGCCTGGATTTGCTGATGTCTAATAATGCAGCTGAGCTCATTTTGCAACTTTAGCTGTAGTAGGATTTCCCCTTCCTTCAGAAGGCAGGTTGCAAACCCAGATAGAACGTAAAAGTGTCCTTAATTTTTAAATTATTTTACTTCATTTATACATATTTTCATTGATTGCTTATTAAAACATTACATGAGTGTCCCTGTCCAGCTTTCAAAGATGTTGGGAAGACAGAAGAAAACCATAGCAATTTCTGTTCTACAGGTGGGGAAACTTCAGCACCAAATCGTCATGAGACATCCCAACACTCACAGAGATCACTGGGGCAGCCTAATGTACCAATAGCTCCATTGTCTTATACTTGGGAAAATTGTAATAAAATTATGACAGTCTGAGATCTGTAGTAAGATAACGCCCCCCTTTTTTTTTCCTGTTGAACATAATTCTTTGAGAAACAGTAAGGTGCAAGTATGGAGAGAAAACTGGAATTCCTCCTAGATCATTAAAACAGAAAGCTGTATAAAAAAAATATTTTGCAGCATTTCTTGTAAGGATATGGATTAAGTTTAAAGCCTGCTGTTACCAAATTGTTTCTAGGGAAAAAAACAAAGAACTTAAGGAAGACACTCCTCTTTCATACGTGGCTGTGCTGCCTCTGAGACAAACAACCCAGGGCAAATCAGGCTAACTGCACCCACAAAAAGAAATAATCTTGAAGCCTGCATGCAACAGCTCCTATATCAGTGCCACTCCATGCTGGCCACTCACTTTTCCTCTGTCCCTGCCAAACCTTTGGCTTGCATGGACATTGAAGAATCTTCCCCTGGTTTCCAGCTGGAGTGTATTTCCAACCATACCATGCAGTCAGCCCGGGGTCCTCCCTGGGGAAGAGGCCAGAGGGTCTCAGGAAAGGCTGGGATGCACCCATGAGCCTGCCTCAAAGGAGAATACAACATCCAACCTTTGCTCTCCCACAAGCCTCTACTGCTTTTCCACAGGGAAAATATTTTTAATCTGAAACATTCCAGTTTAATTTCTACTAACAATCAGCTTTTGGAGCAGATATACAATTTATTTTCTTTTTAGTCTGCTCTGTCTAGCTGCATTTTAATACTTCATCACACTTAGCAAAGCCAGCCTCAGTACATCATAACCGTGCATTAGATAATGATCTAGCTGTACTCATATTTTGCTGTCTTTCTGGCTATTTAAATGGATGTTTTGATTCCTGGCAAATTCACAAATTAGGTGGCAAGGGGTAAATATGCAGTACTTAACATGCAAAGCAAAATCAAGGACATGTTGATCTTGGTTTGGCTTTGCATTGTTCAGTGTAAACAAAGTCCTGCGACTTCCATAAAGGAAAGCTAAAAATGAAAGAGTATGACCTCCTTTTGTCCAGTGGAGCTTTTGTGCCTCCCTGTGCTAGGGTTTAACCCCTTCCTGTTGCTGTGTAGACAATTTCTTCCAAGTTCACTAAGGTTTATGGCAAGAGATATCACGCCATCCAAAATTACCTACTCTCCTTTCTGGAGAAATAGAGCACAGGTTACAAGAACTAAAAAAACTGATCCAATAATCCTGCCTTATCCTCTGCCTGGTGATGCTGAATTATATCCTATAATCTGTCTTCCAGGACAGAGCCTATTCTTTGAAGAGATGGGACAATGAACAAATGCTACAAAGTTTTTGTGACCCAGCCTGCACTCTGCCCTGGATGTCATGAATTAATTGGCTGCTACTGGTAGTTTATTCCTTTCCCTCCTGGAAATTGCTAGCCAAGTCTTGCATGGTCAGTAGCTGCTGCTTCTTAAGATGGTGCAAACTGTCTGTGAAAGGCTGGTTAAGCACTCCCATGCACACAGTACACACAGCTGACACTGGTCAGGGGTAGCTGATTTGTCCTGGACCACCCATTCTCTATGTGGTTTTATCCTGTCCCATATAACTAAGGAAACTCACTGAAACCTTTGACAACTTTTCACCTCTGTGAAAAGTGACTTCTGCAGCCTAACATACAACCCTCCACTAAACACTGGATCTGTTTTGATTTTAGATAGAAATATGGTAGAGAAATGACTCTTCCACAAATAAAAACAATTTTCTCCAGCTTCACTTTCAAAGGCTGACAAAGCACTGTAGACACTTCCTGCCGTAACTCTTCAGCTATAGCTCTAGTGCCCCATTTGAAAAGCAGAATGGAATCAGTCCTAGCTTTGGCAGGAGGTGCCAATGAAGCCAGTTACTGGTTCAACCCCAGCAGAGCTGTGTCAGGAAGGGGCAGAGAGGAGCCTGTGCTTGGCAAGGGTAGGGAGCTGGAGAGACAGGTAGTAAGATCCTTGAGGGGCAGAAGGTTATTTGGAGACAAGATCCTTTTAGGTGACTAATAGAAAAGAGGCCAAAAAAGGTGTATTTTTTGTTCTGTGATGACTTGTAAGACCTGGAAACCAGAAATGATTCCTTCTACCAGAAAATGCAATTAAGACAAGTGGAACAGGAGCACAGCAAAAGAAAGAGCAACTCCTATCTATCTTGGGATAAGAGCGAAGAGGGCAGGGGAATTATCGTGCATGGCACAGCACTCAGGGTGACTACCAAGCACATCTGAAGAAGAAGAGCTAGCTCTTGCTGTCCTTTCTCCCCACAATGAGGGTCAGGGCTGAGCAGAAACACATGACATGGGTCGTGTTCATGGCAGAGGCTGCTGAGGATGGCAGAGGAGCTGAAAGCTGCAAGTGTGCATGAGGGCAGCCAAGATTTGGCCCCACGAGCCATCACCTGATAAGGAAATGCTGTTTGCAACCAGCAAACAAAGTAAGATTCAACAGGCAGTGCTGGCTGCCAGCTCCTATCTCCTCACCCTCCATACAGGGTTTACAGAAAGCTGGAAGACCCCCTGCAGCCTTCATGCCACTTCCCTTGGAACAACATATTAGGGCAACCAGGAGGGTGAACAGGGAAAGCAGCCATTTGCTAGTAGTGTTACTTGCACCATGATTTTGTACCTGGCTGGTCTGGGCAAACAGGTACCAAGGGCCCAAGACAGTTGTTTGGAATTTTTTAATTAGGCAAAAATAAGGCCTAATTAGGCAAAAATAAGGCATACAAAAATGTATGCAACGTTCTGAACAAAGGAATCACAACCACTTGCTCCAGCCCTGCCCTCCTTTCTTCTACCACACGGGCCATGACTGTGTCTTTGCACAGTCACCTGGTGGATCCTGGCACCTCATGTTTTAGATAAAGGTGAAAAAAGGACAGAAAAATAAAAGGAATATATTTTTTCAAGCAGGGAACAGAAGCACAGCACCACATTACCTTACTTAAGTGTACAGCAGCCAGCTTAGCTTCTAGAGGTATATTTGCCTGTACCATAGCCTGATGTTTTCTGAGAAATAAGCCTTACTTAGGTGAGAATTTTACTCTGGGGGGGTGGGGGGGTGGGGTGTGCATGTAGTTACTGAGTTTTGCTCTCTATCCATGTGATGTACCAGAGATTACAGCAAGCTGGAGGTAAAGCCAGACCTGACCCCTGGTTCATGCTATGCTCACTACATTGATCCTGTTTTAGTACTAAAACAGCCAAGTCCCACTGCTCCCAGGTCCCATCCCTTGCCATAGGTGTCTGGGTCGGGCTCACTCCCATAGCATGAACAAGGCTGCCAAGAGCCTGGCTGGCAGCTAGTCCTTGAGCTGCACTGGGCAAGCTCCTGCTGAGCTGCCTCACCTTCTGCATGAAGGGCCAGAAACCTCCTGAGGATCAGCACAGCAGACAGGAGGAGCAATATGAAGATGAGAGGTCTAGCCCACACTGGCAGCTTATTTCCTCTGCCACCTCTAAACTCTGATTTGGTTTAACTACCAGATTTCTGCCTTAACCACAACCACCAGATGCACCTCAAATGAAACCCAGACCCTCATACAGTTTCCCAGCAGAACTTCCTTCCAGCTCAGACACCGCCTCGCTCAGCAAGTCCCTGATCACCTGGTAGAGGTACCATGAAATTACAGTTATTACAATTCCCCTGTTCTTTCCTGGCCATCTAGTCTGGGCTACTGCAAGTTAGTGGCCCCAATGCATCTTCATGCCACATCCTCTCCCCGCAGCAACTTATGGCTGTACACCTTCCCTGCAGTTTTTTTTTTCACCCCACCACTGGACTGCAATAAGGAGACCTCTCTTCTGCTCAGCAAGACCCCAGCAGTGACTGTGCCCATCCCCAGCTCTTCATTGTGCCTGTGCCTCATCCCTCCCCTTCAGTCTGCCCACAAGCCGTCACCTCCTTCCCTCTCAGCCTGCTGGGCTCTTACAAGCCCAGGACAACACACTGGTGCACATGGGATTTGGGGCCATCTTCTGCACCAAGAGCCCAAGTCACAGAACTTTATTCTCTAGCAGCCCCTTACCAGTCACATCCCACCTCTCACTGAACAGCAGTCCCCACCTGGAAAGCAGCCTGCTACCCTCTGTGTTGGCAGCATTATCAGAAAAGCATCAAGGCTAAATAAGTACAAGCATCAAGATACAAGTTTTAAGATATGTGGAACATGTAGCATATCCCTTGTGGGAGAAAGTATATCCCACATAATGCATAATACATAATGTGTATCCCAGACATACACATACATCTCCCAGTCTTCCTACTGGGAGGAGCTGGGAAACACCCAGGTTTCATTCTTTTTCTGCCTCACTTTTCTTCACCCTAAGTGAAGGGCCCAACACATCTTATCCTCTGCCCTCCCTGTTGGGACACACTATGGTATTGTGTCCTGCCCTGGCGTGGGCGGCTGCCTGCAGATGCCACTGCCATCCAGATAATCAGTGATTATTACTATGACAGTCTCTGAATGTCACTACCCACAGGAAAATTTGGGGTATTTATTAGGCCATGGCAGTTTCTGAGAGCACAAACTGGGTTTATGGTCCCTCATCCCCATGGTCCAGCCAGGAGGAGAAAATCAGTCCCCTGCACCTGTCAGTGAGCCCTAGTGCCAGCAGAGAGGAGCTGTATTTGATTTTTTTTTTTTAACAGCTCAGTAGATCATGTCAGCAGACAACAATGTGCTCACTCCACAAGACACAGAATTTGACAGGCAAAACAACCTGCCAGTTACTTATCATTAGTGCAAATGACTGATTTTTCGGTTCACTGGCAGTTCAGAATAATCTGAAGGTTTTATTCTGAGTCAAACCGAAGAATTATTTTTTTTTTCAGAACTTTCAGCTCACCTTGATATTTCACATTTCTGCTCCAACCTCTTTTTAAAAAAAACTTTTTATTCTTTTTAAAAAAACTGCAAAAAAGAAAAAGGGGAATGCTTCATTTGATCTAAAACTCTGGTAGTTTAACTTCCAGCTAAAAGAGGGAAATTCAATAGCAGGTATTTCTCCCAGTAAAGACAAAACTCTGGTCAGTTGAAACCCCAGATTCTCCTTGGACAAAGCCCTTTCACAAGAATTTTGGAACAGCCTTAAGCCTGCCTTCCACCCCCCTCAACTCTCTGCCCCATCATGCTGCAAAAGCCATCTTCCACATCTATTTTCTGCAGGCTCAGAGATCACCAGTCAAAAGGAAAAGGCTGCTCATTCTCCATCACTCTTCTTCCTCACTCCCAACAGTGTCCCCAAGACCTTTTACACATCAGCAGAGTCCTGTTGTGCCTCAACCCTGACTATTTTGGTGGCCATCCAGAGCCAGCTTTATGCCATCCACTGGCTTGGAAATAAAAACACGTTGAAGAGTCAACCAAAGGAAAAAAAAAAAAGCAGTAGGTGTGCAGGCCAACCCTGCAGGTGCTTCTGCAATTGAGTCTTGGCTCAGGGCAGTAAGTATTAGTGACTTTTAATTTCCTCTGTCCCCAGGCATCCTGGATAATATCACTCAGATAGCACTGATTCAAGTCCTGACCTGGCAGACAGTGCTGGGTGTCCCACCACGCTCCATTGAGTACAGTAAGCTTCACGCAAGCCTGCTAAGCCACTAGGCTAGTTTGGCGAGTCATTTAATAACACTGAACATGCTTTTCCCTACAACTTTGCAAGGAGGGAAGGAATCTACTGCCAGGGGATTAGAGACCCCCAAACAAATTTTAAACACAAATTGAATTTTTTAATTGGACTGGAGTGCTGAAGCATATTCAGATCTTGACCTCAAATCAGATCAGAAAGGAGAAGTAGGAAGTCAGTTGGCTCCGGAGATTTGTAGGAGGCCACAGGTGCCTTTAATAACTGATTCTACAAGTTAATAGCTTGGTTAGGGATGGGAATAGACTAAATATGATACCAAGGAGTTGAAGTTTTAGTCCAGTTTGCTTTGAAACAAGACCTAATATCACCTAAATAGCAACAAAGATAGTTGATGCCTGTCCATCAGCTGTTGGTTACCCTGAAAAAAGTGCTGAACTTGATCCGCAGCTGCCCAGAGCAGCTCTTTATCCTGTAGTTTTCCCCAGTGATTTGGAAAACCTACATATGACAGACTGTAGGGTGGGTATCTGTTGTTACAGGGGTCACATTACTGTTCAGAGCAAGGACAGGGTTTAGTGGCAGAGCAGGGTGGGCTTCACAGGTCTCACAGGCAAATTGCTCAAGCAACAGCAAGCTGAGTTGTCCCAGCCTGGCAGCTGTACTGCCACCTTGCACCACCTCCCGTCTCATCCTTATGTTCTGTGCCTTGGCTGCACATGGGTGCACATTTCCAAAGGTGTAAAACTGAGCTAAATCAAGCCAAGAGTTTGCACTGGGGCTGCTTTCAGAATTGCAGACTCCAGGCAGGATTTCAGATCTATGTCTCAGGTTCAGCACTTCATTGAAGGATCAACAAGAACATCTTCGTGAGTGCTGAAGAGTCACTGAGTCGCAAAGTGCTTAAGCATTTGGCTGCTACTGGGAATCCTACTCCAATGTTTATTCAAGTCATGACCTGAGCACCCACAACTCTGATTTGCAGACAACAGGAACCGTGAGCAGTCGGCATTTTTGAGCATCTTTGATCTGTTAACTGACATTTTCTGAAGATGAAAAGCTTTTGGGTTGACTGCCCGGGAAAGAAAGCCCCCTGCCCTCAGCCAGCTCCAGCCTGGGTCTTGGCAGTAGTCCCAGACAACATCAACAAGCTTCGAGCCTGACTTATAGCACTATCCAAGACACTGAAGAAAGCGGAAACTCCCATGACACCATTCACATTCAGGTCTTGTTGATGAAACTACTAGTCATTAATGCCAAAACCAGCAGACATTTTCATGTTGTTGTTTGTTTGTTTGTTTTTTTTTTACCATGTGGACTTCAAAATTCACATCAACAGGCAGAGTACCATCTTTCACATAGCTCCTCACAACACCTCCGTGCCACAGACCTGCCCCTCACACCCATCTGGCAGCAGGCTGGCCCATGGCAAGGCACAGCTTCCTCCTCATTTCATCCTCCTCCAGCACTCCCATTTGCGTTTTGTCCACTTGTTGCATCCTGTCTAATTCCTGTTCAGGCGTTCGTCAGGGAGGGGAAGGTTGTTTTTGCTACTTGCCTGTGCTGCACCCAAAGTAATGAGCCCAGAACCTTTATGCGATCTCCTACCTGATACTCTGATTGAAGCTGGGACTACAAGGAAGATTTTTCTTTCATCCCCCCTCTTGAAAACCGAGTGGAAAACACAATTTTAGCAAAACAAAGATAATTAGGAAATTTACTTCAGAATCTGTCCAAAACATTTAATTTGACAAGTAAAATTCTAGGGTTGGAGTTACTTTACTCTGCCCTCCCCCTTTCCACACATTCAAACAAGATTTCTGTACACAGAAAAATATCCTTTTGAAACAGAAGTCAAAAAGCTGTCTGCAAGCTATGGGAAAATGTTTGATGTCGACATCCCTATTCTTCCCTTGACCAGAACTCAAACCATATTTGACAGTAAGGAGCAAATAGTCTGGGCCTTACATAAGCAGTTTTGGGGCAAATTTACTGCTCATTCACAAACTCTAAGCAACACAATCACAATTTCAGGTCATTTGTGACCTTGGCCTTATTTGAAACAAATGAGAGCCTAATGCTTACAGATTCCAAGTCCCAATCCCCAAACATCCAAAACCTCACTTTGCTCAGTATTAAAAAAAAAAATTAAAAAATTAAGAGTTTTCCTTTCTTTCCCCCCACCTCTTTACAAACAAATCCTTCCTGCCTTTGGACAAGCTGACATTGTGTGTGTCCTTGAGTGCGTTCAAAAGGAAGGCAGCGTGTTCCTTTCTCATTACATGGCTTGGCTTATCAGTCCAGCAAAGGTTTGGGTTTCAGGTGTGGCTCTGTGCCAGATGTGATGGGCCACTCGCCATTCACATAACAGAGACGGGTACGAAACATATATAGGTTTACACTTTATCACAAGCACCAGAAAAGCATGCTCTCACCTGCTGATCCTCACAGACAAGCAAACAGCCTCTAGTCCCAGAAGATTGATCAGGAGGAATTAAATTATATTTAACAGGTTGATTGAGAGATATTATGTGTGCTTTGCCCACTGAAAGCAGGACTAAGTTCTCAGCTGTAGTTCAGTTTCACTGTTCTGTGGCCAAAATCCATATAGAAGAAGGGCTGATAAAATGTTTGCTTCTTCTAATGTATTATCAAGAGCATTAATGCAGAGATTCTACTTCATAAAGTGGATTGGAAATTATTTACAAGTGAAGGATCAACAAGGAACAGTTTCTAGATAGGGTGATGAGCTGGTGTGGTAGATAATGTCACTGCAGAGACAGGCTGCATCCTACATTACTCATAAAAACATGTCCTCCTTGAGTCCACTGAGGTGTCCTGTTACTGCACACTAGCAATAAAACAAACTGGTAGCTCAGCTTCCACCTATTAATTTGGAAACTGCCTACTGTATTTACATATAAATGTGAAATACTCTACATGTGAACGGTTTTCATTTATGCCTCATAATGAAAATGGGCTCCATATGCTGCCTGGATGTTCAAACCCCACAAGATCTTCTGCTATTCTTTCTTGTGCTACTTTTCATTCACCTAATACCTCATGAGGTTACTCAGAGGTTACTAGTAGGATCATTCAGAACATGGATTTGTAATGAATAGTCCATATCTCTCTTCCACCAGCAAATCATTAGATATCATGCCCTAGTGTTCTTCAATTGCCCAAATGCCTCTCTGGCTGGGTAAAGTAGCCAAACCATCCTTTGCCTGTAACGGATTGAAAAGTGGTGCCCTTAGCCAAGGGGCCACCTTTTTCTCCTAGCAGACCAACCCTTGCAAAAAGGAAGGAGGGATTGAGGTAGGAAGAAGAGGAAATTCCTCCAGAGATGTGGTGCAGGTAAGGTGACTGCAAGCTTTGAGAGGGCAGTGCAGTGAGTGGTAGTTTATCCAAGTCCCTAGTAACCCTTGCACATATATGAGTTAGGTGCCTCTCTACCCTGTAGAAGTTGCAAACACTTGCAGGCTCTAGGTAATCCTCAAGCAGGTGGTTTTGGCAAGTTAAATATGCCCTGCAGCTTCTCTTCTCTCAGACTGAATTCATAGCCCTGAATTCACGAACTAAATTAATTTCCCTGATGCATAACCTGGACCAAGCTCTTACAACAGTGGAAGCTCAGGCAGCTGGTGCTACTGGTGCAAGTTTTTGGGTGTCATGCCAGTTCAGCAAGACCTTCAGGATTTGCCAGTGTTTTCTTGGGAGGCAGTACTGAGCACCCAGATAGATAGTTACCTAGTCCCCTCCCACACCTTGGGGCAGGTTTAGCATTCCTAAAACTTTTCCTCAAGTCAAACCATTCCCTGAAGCATTCAGGAGATACAAGAGGCTCAAGTCACTTTTTATACAGTAGGTGCTGATGTGGCTGTCCTGATCATAGGAGCACAGAACCTTGCAGTCATAGAGGTGTTTACCATCACAGTAATCCCACAAGTTAGGGCAGTGCTGCTATTTCCATTGTACTGCTAAGGAACTGAGTCACAGCACTGATGTAACTTGCCTGAGGCAAGAGATGAAGTCTGGGGCAAAACAGGGAGCTAAGTACGAGTCCCTCAAATTCCTGGCAGACACTCTAAGCCCAGGCCATCCCAATGGCCAGTCCCATTTGTGAAAACATCTGGCAGGGCTTTAGGTGGAGTGTCAAAGATTTTCACTTGCTTCAGCATGCATGGAAATGCCAGCCGTACCTATTTGGGTGAATCTGCTGCAGCAGGATGGGATGCCATTGCATCACAGCTCAGTAACGTTCTGCAAAACCCTCAGGAAGAGAACCTGATGCCAGGCACGGGATCGCCAGGCAAACTGTGGGCAGACAAGGAACCTCCAGCACAAGCAGCATCATGCAGCACCTGATTCAAAGCCTAACAGCAACCATTGTCTCCAGCGTGCTTTGAACACACTTGTTCAAGTGATCACTCAACACCAGAGGTATTTGTGAGATCTGCTTTTGCGTGTGGTAATGTCCATCTGGCAAGAGATAACTATTAGACTTTTACAGTGCCCTGCACCCACTCCAAATCAGGCAAACCCAGAGCTTAAAGACATAAATCATAGCACAGTGTTTTCTCTTCCAAGATTGTTTAGCTATTTTAAAATCCAACATTCAACATAATGCTTAATTGAAGGTGCAGAAGCCACTTAACAACTGAACTTTACTAGCAATGCTTCTTGAGACTTTGAGATGCCCCCATCTGTCCAGAGAGCAGTCAAGAGATGACTGCTCCATCTCTGGCTGACTCCATATCTTGGGGCTTTGTTTTCTCAGGACAGTGGTGAATATGTGATGAAAATTCTGTTGAAGTCAATGGAAGGCACTGAGCACGCTTGGGCTCAGCTCTCCAGCAGCAGGGTACCAGCCACTAGGCACCAGGGTGGCCTATGACAGCTTTTTTTTTTTTTTTTACAAAGATAAAAATGCTGCCTGGAGTTTGTTCAGCTGGAAGATGAATGGAGTCACTGCACAAAAACCACCCACCACTGGCAGCAGCAGAGAGATAAAAGTTTCTAGAATTTGATTGCACCCATTATTAAAACTTATCTCTAACCATCTCTCTGTCTATTGATTTCTAGCCAACTATTAACTAGCATTGACCTTAGTGGCTTGAAAATAACTGGGGAAGTCATGTAAACAAAGGGGAACCCAGCTGCATACAAAGAACCAAGGCATTTACAGAGACCCTCTTTGCTTCTGGCCCATTGCAATAAACTCATACTATGTATTTTTCCATTTAAACATCTGAGTCAATGATCCAAGAAGCTGAGGGCGTGGACAAGCAACTGAGTATACAGAGGAGCAGGGAGAAGGAATAGGAGCTAATTGTGTCTAGAGCCTTGAATTAAAGTAATCTCAAGCAAAGTCAGAAGACAAAGGTTCAGGTTTTAGGAGCTTAGCTCCACTAACTAAGATTTCTATATATTAAGCAGAAGCACTAATTATACACATGTCAATTTGACTCAGGACATACAATTATACCATACCTAGTGCCAAAGAAAGACACCGTTATGTTTAAGAACTTGATGAAAATGGACAATAGGAGCTCTTTTAGAATGAGAAACCAAGTATTTCATCATACACATATGTTATCATGCAAGGTCTTCCAGCCCTCTTCATTTCTCTTTTCATGATCTAAGAATTTACACCCTATGCCCTTTCACTCCATCAGCACATCTTACTAGCGTTCCCCACATTTCCCTTTGTACAGGGCTCTGAGAGCCCCTCTGCACAACCTACCCCTTTTCCAGCCCAGTACCAATGGTATCCACAGAACTTTCCCCCTTCCCAATACACGCAGCTCCTTCCCACGCCCTGTAACTATCAGCTGAGAAAGCAGCAGCATTTGCTGTGGCTTGTTTCAGATTATTGTGCTCCGACTGACAATCATCCAGCTGACCAAACAGTACTTATAAATTTTGAGAATCCCCAGAGTCTTCTATATGGGGCACACCACTGCCTGATCATTGATTTTCAATAAGCTTCTCATAAGATTATTTGGGTTTCTGCTTTCCTGTTTAGATGGGCAGAAGATAGTCAACAGGTTCTCAAATTTTTGAAGAAATATAATAAAGATACCAATATTGCTATTTTGGTAATAATTAACATTCTTACACACCACCTTCTGCACTACCTAATTTTTGGCCTTGCTTAGAATTATGGTCAGAGCAGCAGTTCCTTAAAAAGTCTCTCAAAATCTTGCAAAAACATTACAATGTGTAACCTTGTTGATTTAAATCCATCCTGGATCCAGTAGCTAATCTGTGAGGGAAAATTAAACATGTCCAAAATGGCCCAATTGTGGTGACCATACAGAACTAAGTGGGAAATTCCAGAGAGCAATGTGGGATCCATTGAGTTTCGAAAGTAAAGTGTGGGTCTGTTTCTCCTTAAAGGAGAACGGAGGTGGGGGTATTCACATATCCAAGTTCACAGAGGGCATAGTCAGCTGTAGTGAAGCAAGAAAAGCCAATATCTCTTTAGTCATAGTCCCACACTACAGAAGAAGCTCTTGCAAAATTCTGGTGCTTCCAGTTTGTGGGGAAAGTCCTTTAGAAGAACTTTGTATGCTTTCTCATCCTCACTATAGACAATACAGGACTGCAGGGGCAGCATGAATGAAAAAGTCATTTGAGGCCAGAAGAGAAAGCAAACCAAATTCTTCTGAATTTGAAACCTAACTCTAAATATGTTGGCAATTCAGCCATCCACACAAATTATTATTTTTGGACTGACACTCAGATGATCCTCTAGCCATCCATTCTTCTCAAAGAACTTCTGAACCTTTTGACTCAATTTGGTCACATTTGAAAGAGCGGTAGAAATTTCAGCAACAAGAAGTTCCCACAGGATTTGGGAGAACCCACGGAGGAGTGGAGGACAGAGATCCAGATGAGTTCCCCGCTGTGGAAAGGCACACAGCACACAACCCTTAGGAAACAGCACATGTGTCCTGGCCAGTCAATTAGCGCTTGCGCAGCGCTGTCCCAGCTACAGCATTATGTTATCTTCTGTGTTGTGAAGTCACAGGAAAAGCAGTGTGAAAAGAGCTGGGGTTATTATGGTAGAAACAGAAGTAGGATGAAAAGGCCAAAGGACAAAAATCCACAGGAGACTTCAGTAACTCTGGTGTTCAGGAAACAACAAGGCTCTTTCCCATCCCTTCATCTTCTTCCTGTGTAGGGTGAGATTACCCACCCTAAAGGCAGGAAGACACATACACCTCCCTCACCAGAAGAGGCATGGCGTTATAATAGCAGGGCTATTTTTTTCCCCAGGAAAAAGGATGAAATCAGCTATTTACACTGGACAAATTACAAGCTCAGGAAAGCACACGAAGCACACAAAGAGAGCAGTTGTATCACAAATAAATATATGGTGGGGGGAACTTATTGATTAACTTTGTAAACGCTGTTGCCCAATCAATAGCAATTTCTGGAAATGCCTGGTACTTATTTGGTGCAGCTTGTACAATGAGGATAAATAATAAGAGTACTTAAGGAGCATGTCTCCTGACACCATTGCCGAGCCCGGTACAACACAAAAACAGAACATGGTACAACAATTGCACAAGCCAGGACTAATCCTCTACACTGCTAAAAAAAAGAAAAAAAATACCCAAACAAGCACAAATCCAAACACAGCCACACTATCTAAATAAGCACTCAAAGGTATCCGCACAAGTTCCTGCTGTTCTTGCTGTAGATGACTGGTACTGAACCCAAAACAGTGTGAAACTCACCCATTTACTATGCCCAGCTGGGCAAGCCGTTGTTCCTCCTAGGATCCCTGCTGTGTAGAAGTACACAAGACCCACCCCACCTCACTGAATGACCAGACTGCTATAGTGGTGCCCCTGAGCACAGTAAAAGCCCCAAAGGAGAAAGTCAGGCTGCCAGAGCAGTTTCCCTACCACAACCTCTCCATGCCAGCACCAGCCCCCGCTGTTCATGGCCCCCCCACCTCTCAGAGCTGGGTTTGGACACACTGCCTTCTTTCCATGCCTTACTCTTCAAGGGCACCCAACTATGCTGGGGCAGGTGAGGGTCTCAACATGGGGAGCAGGACCCCAGAGAGACCACAGTACATGCTGCTGGCACAATGGCAAAGCAGCAAGAGGCACAGAGAGCAAGCATCTCACCACTGGGGCTGCAGGGAACCCCTGGTTAACCCTGACCCAGGGTCCTGGATATGGCACAGCCCTGCACTAAAAGTAGCACCTGATGGGAAGGAGGGAAAATCCACCTCAGCTCCCTAGGGGCTTCTCTGCTTCCCTTCTTCACAGATAGGAAGTTTGCTCACATTGTGACATGAGATCATAGCACAGGAAAGACTGAGGAACCAGACGCTCATTTAAGCTGCAGCTTTTTTACTGCAGCTGCCAAGGATAACGATGTTTGTATGAAATGTGTTTACAGATATCGCTCACGGCCCTCCAGTGAGGTGGCCTGTGCAAGAGCCACTGGCCAGCTCATCATAACAAAGACTTTCACCCGCCCCACTTACTTTAACCGGCTGCGTTACTCCAAACAAGCCAGGGCAGGCAGTTTTCCCATCCACTCCACAGCATCCAACACTGTCCATGCAACCAGAGGCTGGAGAAAGGGAGAGGGAAAGGTGTTTGGCACCTCATCCCTCATATAGTTTTTGGCTGCTAGCATATTTGCATGCAGATTGCTGCCAGCTGGGTGGTGATGGGTCAGGACAGCCACTCTTCTCACTAGGCATATCCCACAGGTGATTTACCTTCTCACTTAGGGCCCTAATGACTTTTCCCATGAGCACAGCTTTCCTCAGGAGGTGTCTGGACACAGGTGTGTGGGGCAAACACTGAAAACTTGTCTTCCCTGTAGGGGAAGTGTCATTTACCCCATTCCTCAATGAGGGACTCCATGGGACTGTGCTGGTTTGTAAATCACAGCAGGATGAGAGGAGTTTGTGCGGAGTGGAGTGACTCATTTTTCTGCTCCTAAAATGTTGGTATTACTCACCAGAAAACTCCCCACATATTCTGAGGGATTTCAGTGCTTTTTGTCTTTCATTAACAGCTCATCTTGTTTGCTTCCTCGTCACAGCATCCTCCTCCTAAGAACTTCCTGCATCCTTTGTCACCACCTCACAACACCATTGCGTCGGCCAACGGCCCGTGGAGGCTGGAAAAGCCATTAGGCAGTTAGTGATCACTTTGTCCCTTGGAGAAGGCCACATTAGTCTCCATGACTTCAGCCAGCATTCACCAGCACCGTTAGACACTGAGGTTGTGGGTTGCATGGATTTTCCTTGTGACTCAAAGCAATTTTCATTTACAGTCTAGAGCTGAGCACGTATTACCAAAGGGTGCATAAATAAAAGCCTTCAGGCTTATTGCACAAATGGGATCTGTACCCGTCCTTGAATTCCTGTGTCTCCTAGGAGGGAGTGCACACACGCTGCTTTCTCTAGGATCATGATGGAGCCGGTATGGAGAATTAAAGACATAGCCAAGTTATTTCAGCTATCTGTGCCCTAGTTTCCCCAGCTGTAAAACATGTTTCCTTTGTATTGACCTTGAGGCTAAACATTATAAATTTCTAGGCCTGGAGTTGCTACACACAAAAGACTGTACCAAAATAAAGACGATTTACTGGGGACCTGGAAAAGAGAGAAAGGGAATACATTTAACTTAAGAGTGTCATGGGCAATGTCTCCCTTTTACTTTCCCTCCATCCTACAAAATCTTAAAATTGCTCTTCTTGCTTTTTGCTGTAAATAATTGACGTGTGAAGTGCTGACTCATAAGTCTGGGGTTACAGGAAAGGAAACTTTGTTTCTTGGTTAAAAATTTAATCTCACAGCATAGGCAGCTTCCTCCAGGGCTGGCTGGCAAGTCCTTGGCCACATAGCGCGCCCTGCAGACACCGACCATCGGCCGGTGGTAGGGTTTCCCAGATGGTGTGGTTGTGCCTGTCTGTCTGCAACAGGGGAACCCAAATGCTGCCCCACCAAGACTTTGTCAATCCTGTTTGAGTGAAGCAGAACGTGGCAGAGCTCCCTTCCCTGGGTGCTAACGCAGAGGTAGGGCCACGTGAGTGTGACAGGTCATGCTCCCCTGTCCATTGTCCAGACCCATGTAGGCTTTTACCTGCTGCTCTGCTCGAGCAAGAGGAGTTTCTGCTGGGGCTGCAATGTCCACAAGCTGTCCCCTGCCTATAAACAGCAGACCAAATTTTGGCCTTCCCCTGTTATTGCTGTGCCAAAATAACAGCAAAGAATCTCCGCAGAGCTCAGCTCAGGTGCTGCAGCCTTGAGCACGCACCGCTTCATTCCTCAAAGATCTCACCATATAAAGGAACAGAAGAAATATTATCTGTACGTCACAGGAGAGAAGATGCTCAGATCCTTAAATTTTTTTTCAGCACCTGACCTGCACTCATTTCCACAGCAGTCAGGCACTCGCACTCCTGCAACGAGCCGCACGGCAGTGACTCACCCAGCGACAGACAGAAAGTCTGCAGCGCGGCGGCGAAGACAACTTCACTCTTCTGACGCTCACAGAGGCACTTCTAGCACCCGGGCCGCAGTGACACTTCCCCTCACTCCCTTCAAGCAGCATTATTTCATCATGTCTGCCAGGCACAATTTGCTGCTGGAATTCAGTACTTTTATCTCTACTCTTTGATGGACACCCCTGTGGCACGTTTGACTCATCTCCTTTCTAATATTGTCGTGATAGAATTCAACACCCCCTCCATTCTCCCCAGACTTTGCAGGAAAGGTGAATTTGGAAACTTCTTAGAGCAACCGGTGATAGGAGCTCCATTGTGCCTGAGAAAATCAGTCACAGTCTGTGCCTTCAAAAACCATAGGAATGTTGTTGCTATAGCTGTGCATTGTGTTGACTGTGGCTGTGCAAGGTGCACAATAGGGAACCAGCCTCTGTCCCGCAGAGCTTGAAGTCTTAACAACAATCCATACACTGAATGTTTACTATATAAATATTTAGCTAAACAAAGCATCCAAGTCACATAAAAGCTCAATGGATTGAAAAGGTCAATGGAGAAACAAGTTTTTCAGGAGTCTGGGTTTATCCAGAGTATGGCAACTTACAGAGCTTCCTTGTCGTATTTAGAGAGAAGTGAGAGCTCAGAGGGAGAGAAAAAAACTCGAGATGTAAACCATATCCGTGCAAACCCTTCTTGTGTAAGCCCTTCCTAAGTAAAGTCTCCTCCACTTGAAAAGGGAGAGAAGAGCCCTAGAAGTTGTGCAGTGTCTTCCTGTGGTATGGGCAGACAGCTGAGAGGTGGGGTGGAAAGGGAGCTATGCTGGCTCGAGTTGCATATATCAGGGCAGATTAATTCCATGAAAATACGTCAACAAGTACAGATGCTGCTGTGTATATGTAAGATATAAAGAGATGACACAGTATCACAGGCAGCATTAGGAGAAAACCCCAAATTTAGTCTTTTATTGGCAGAAAGATTTCCTTGATCTCCTGATGCTAATGGGAGTGAGGAAAAAGTATTTCTTCTTACTCTTGAGGAATGCTTTCCTATTTAAATAATAACCAACTCTGGAGTGAAGAGGGATGCTCCTGTGCAGAGCCTACACAATAGCAAGCCGGTGTTTTTTTTTTTTTACAAGCAGAGTTCAAATCACTAGAAAGTGCTTATGGTGCTTCCCTTTAGCACTCACACACTGCAAACCACTGAAGGAAAAACAAGGACTCTTACAAACATGGAAACAGGGCAGGTTCACAAACCTCCACCTACTTTAAGGGCTCTTAAGGACCACTGAGGAACCAGCATCTGAAGCCTGTGAGACCACGCTGTGGCTGGGCTGGAATTCCTGATCTTCCTCCATGCCATCTAAGCACCATCCCCTACAGCTGCTTCAGAGGGTGGTGGGAGGCAACCACAGGATCCAGCAACCACATCTCCTTTGTGGTGGCAGGACAAGAAAGACAGATGCATGATTGCGTAAAAGAGAAAAATGAAATTCAAAAAGAAGAGCTTCATTTCCTCTTGGTCAGGCCAGCTTTGTTGTTTTTTTTTTTTTACAAGCAGAGTTCAAATCACTAGAAAGTGCTTATGGTGCTTCCCTTTAGCACTCACACACTGCAAACCACTGAAGGAAAAACAAGGACTCTTACAAACATGGAAACAGGGCAGGTTCACAAACCTCCACCTACTTTAAGGGCTCTTAAGGACCACTGAGGAACCAGCATCTGAAGCCTGTGAGACCACGCTGTGGCTGGGCTGGAATTCCTGATCTTCCTCCATGCCATCTAAGCACCATCCCCTACAGCTGCTTCAGAGGGTGGTGGGAGGCAACCACAGGATCCAGCAACCACATCTCCTTTGTGGTGGCAGGACAAGAAAGACAGATGCATGATTGCGTAAAAGAGAAAAAAAAGAAGAGCTTCATTTCCTCTTGGTCAGGCCAGCTTTGTTAACCAAAACGCTTGGAGAAACTGTGGGTATGGGCTGTGGGCTTGGCAGTGGTATGAGGGCCTGCCTGAGCAAGGGGTCAGGTCTCTGGGGAACAGCCAAAGCCACAAACAATTTTTGTGCTTTTCAGCTATGCCAAAGACAGGCCATGACTCCGTCCTTCAGCCTCTGAGGAGTGGGGGTATTTGGGTGTGAGAGCTGGCCAGACTGCCTTGGGAAGAACTTACATGTTCTTCATGCAAGTGGTGCCTGGGTCCCATTTGGAGACCTCTGCTCCCTGAGCCAAGGTAGGATGATTGGTCTCTCCAAAACATGCACCCATGCAAATGTGACTGTGTGCGTGTGTGTGTATAAACATATACATATTCATGCATACATATATATTTGTGTGTGTCTATATACATATGCGCTTTACCTTTCATGTCACCTAGGCACATGACCTTAGACTTCCTGAAAGGGTTTGCCCTCATGGAAGAAAAAGTCCAAAAACAAGTGACTTCAGAGCAATTTATCTCCTCCTGCTAGTTTTTACAGCCAGAGAGAACACTTCATACAGTTGAGCACCCCATATATCTTTTCTAAACTTACCTTTTGGAGACAAAGCGGTGAACCAACATTAAGGCACTGCTGTGCCAAGTGTGCTTCAGCAAAACTCAAGATATTTTTCCCCTGTCCAGCTGCGGCGTGGCCGGGCAGAGCTGTGTGTTAGGTAAGATGGGAATCAGATGACCGATACGACTCTTGCTTCAGCAGAGGAGAGACGCTGCCAGCCAGGCATGCCAGCAGCCCTGCCTCTCAAGTTTGAAATGAGAGTATTTCAAAAGAGAACATGTATTAAATATTTTGGGGCTTGGTGCTGTTGGGTTTTTCTAAATTTATTTATTCTTGCTGGGCAAAGCTTGTGGTTAGTGGGCTTTTACTCTGCATTTCCTGTCTCATGATGTGTGTTGCTCCTACTGTAAAACACTGAATGCGAGATAATTCAAAACAAATTGTTTAATGCCATATTCTCAATGGCTGTTATGACATCGCAGCCTCCTTTTCTAATTGTCACTCCCCTCTTGTGAAGCCTGGGCACATGAGACTTGTCTTGGGGAGATCCCAGTCTTTCAGTTCTTCACTGCACTTGGGATTACCTTGCTTTGTAACACACTGTAGTTTTGTTTTCACCCATGTTATGCAAGATTTTTTGAATAGACTCTTCTGGTCAGCATCAGACACAGCGTCTCTTGGTAGGTTATAAATTGTTCTGTTCAATGGAAGAGAAAAGCTGATGGTTTAAAAAGGGCAAAGGCTGGGATCCAGCATCCTTGGTGTCTGTTCTCAGACTGAGCAAGTTACTCTCTGTGTTGGTGCCTCACACAGACTACTTGCACAAAGGCCAGGCACCCCCCAACTGCCCCTGGTGGTTGCCCCCATGGTAACTGAAAAGCACAAACATTATGCTATCAAAGTTTACTCAATAGCATTTCCAATACATCACACCAGCAAAGCCCCTGAGACTACTAAAGCCACGTACTCTTCACTGGCTGAAACTCAAAAGCAAGTAGAGGTTGATCCTGGCAATTCCCCTTGGCTGTTTCTGTAATTAATGGTGTTATTCTCTCCTCCAACAGCTCCTGAAAGTGCAGAGCACATCCAGGGACCATGCGGTGCTGCTGGGCACCTTAGCAGTGCCCAGGGACCTCGTGGGCTCTGCTGCGGGGTGGCCTTGCTACGCTGGCTGGACACGTCTGTTAACACACAACCTGTTCCATCTTGCAGGCTTCATGGGGGCTTCCCAGGCTGCTGAATGCTGTAGGTATGTTCACTTCACAAGGCACCAGTCAGTATTTCAGATGTTTCTTGCCAGGCAGAACTCACCATGTCTAGGTATTTTCCGAGAAATGTCTTCTACTGAAGTGTTTCTATTACTGCAGCACCAAGGATGCCAATTCTGGGCCAGGATCTTTGTTGTGTGAGATGCTGTAACACAGGACAGAAAGGTTGTGTGCCCCCAGGGCTTACTGTAAGTATGGTCCAAAGGGCAAGGGGTGCAGGTAGAGGGGTTAGTCCAAGGAAAGGCAGAGGTGATGCTGGTCAGTGGGATACCAGTTGTTAGCGCCCCTTGGCCCTAATTTTTCCAAAGAGAGGGCTTGATGGAGGTCAACGAGGAACCGTGCAGGAGTTTTTGGGGTGCTGCCCCCAGACATGTGTGGCTGCATTCCCAGCACCCCATGGGAGAGTCCGCTGTCTCAGGGAGCATCCTGGCCAGCATTGCCTATGGTGTGTGCAAACATTCCACCTACAGGAAACATGCTGAGCTACTGAACGTGCCTCCAGTTATTACAATGGCATTATAATTATAGGTAGTACACTGATGGCAGCCTCAAATCAAAGCTGGAAATCTCACCTGGAGACTGCAAAACATGCGAAGGTCTCCTTTTGCTAAGTCAATAGCATTTGTGTCCCACTGAGACCCCATCTGACTCGGGCAATTCAAACCATATCCATTTCCTCCATGTCAGCAGAGCTGCCCAGTCTAGAAGTGCTCTGAAATGCCTGGTGGGGATTTGCAGTGTGTAAATAAATGCATATTTCTCCTAAGGAAAGAAATAATCCTCTTGAAGACGTCAAGAAGACAAGACTGCATATCACAATCATGTAACAAGGGGGTGGTGAAATTGCTGTTGCGTTAGAGCTGAGCAGCTCGGGATTGTTCTGTCCTACAAATGTTTTCAGTGTTTAAATATTTTTCCTTAAATGCAAATATAGGTGATGACGAGGATATTTACAAACAAAGTGTGAAAAAAAGCTCAATGGGGGCAATCAACACTGCTTCATTTTGATAACTTTTAAGTGTTTTGTGTTCAGCCACGTAAAAAAAAAATCTCATTAGCTTAAATTGTGAAATCAAAAGTAATTTTGAATGAAATGAATTTTTCATTCTGGAAATGACAAAGAGGCAATTTCCAACCTTTAAAATACAATTCAAATTGAAAAATTTGCCCAGTACAACCCCTTTAACGAAAAATGCTTCATTTCTCATATATTAGCATTTTGGGGTGACAATATGGTTCATCAAAAACCTCTGCGCCTCAATAATCTGCATCTAGGCTTCCCCTGATTGCATGGTGACTGTGTGTTGCCTAATTGCGTGTGACTAATACAATTTCATGTGCATTTCCGTGCACTGGGGATTCATTGTTGCCACATACTACCATTGGGAAATCGCTAAGCGTGTGTCTATGAAACAATGACAGGGAGACAAGAGTACCTCCTCCAGAGAAAAGACCTAGGAGGAGGCGGATGACTGGGAGCAACAAATTATCTACACAGAACAGACAGAAAATAGAGCAGCTGTGTTTTCTCCCTGATTTGTGGAGCACCGAACCTCCTCCATTGAGCAGGACTTACCAGGACAGTATTTAAGAGGTCCTTCTTTGATGACGAGAGCAATGAAACCCAAACAATGCTTGAGAAAGGGGGGAGTGGAAGAGAATTTTCCTTGTCAGGGAGAAATATCTTGGGTCCAAAGAGCCAGGTGGACCACAAGTCCTCAGCAGCATGAGGAAGGCAGCTTAAGAAGGACCACTTTCCCCAGGGGTAGGAAGCCAGAAGAAGGGTATGAGCAAGCTCCAAGCAAGCTACTGTCCTCAGCGAGAGCTTATAGCAAATAGTTATAGTAACCCTTCATTCAAAGTTCACTTTGAATAACTGCTATAGAGAGTGTGTCTCCTCTCTGTGCCACGCACTTAGCCTCACAAGTTGGGGGCCTTTCTGAGCCCTCTGTGCACAGCAGCTGCTGGAGAGGCTGCTGGAGGGCTGGTTTGTGAACTTGTGATACAGGGCTGCTGGTCCCACATCTCCATCCTCTGTTATAAATCCTGCTGTGTTGGTGGAGGCTTTCTGGGCACCTAAGTTAGAGTGGGGCTGGGGCTCTCTAGGAAATGTGTGGGAGACTGAGAAATGGGATTCAAACAGAGAGCTTCCTGAAGAATAAACCAACAATGGTTGAGCCAGAAGGAGAAATCGGGAGTGAGCATGGTTTTCTGCCACTGGAAGTAAATGCGTCTCCATCCTTCTATATGCATAGAAGAAACACACCACGTTTGATACTGGAAGGTGGTGCACGTGAGTTCCTTAACCAGGAGGCTGAAGTGAGTCACCATTTCCCTAGGAGAGCCAGGGAGTCAAGCCCAGACAACCTATAGCTTGGCACTGGGGATGTGTTCCCACGTGGTGGCACATCCTACAAATGGGTTGGGTAAGCGAGAGGGAGCACGCAAACCTTGTCCCTAAAAGTGGAGCAGCTTGTTTGGTGCGAGGCTTACATGTGCTCAGAAAACATCTAGAAAGTGTCCCACTGGGAATTAAGGCATTTCTCCACCTAGTTTCTGGGTGTTAGAGGTACAGGCTGTGCTGTTCAATGCTACCAAGAGCGGGCTGCTCTTCTGCAGGGGCAGAAGCAGAAATGTGGATGCCTTGGGAATTGGAAGCTGTCAAAAAACTTTTGGCTGAAGCATGGCTAAGGTTAAATGGCACCTGAGTAAACTTCTTCTAGATTTAAATTTTGGAGTTGGTTGCCTTCTTTTCAGTTCTGTGTGCCTGCACACAACTCCCTGCATAGCCAGGGGTAAATATGAGGATAAACCCCGTAAAAAACCCAAGGCATTCAGATGCTGCAGAGAGGGCAGCCCTATAAATAACCTGTGAGCGAGAGGGTGCAAACAGCCATCTCCCAGGGGAAGTATCTGCTTTTTTGCGATGTTTATAACAATAAGTGAAACCAGCAAAAGTCCTGAAGAGCCTGCCATGCATTGCTGCTGGAGGGAAGGGGCAGGAAAGGCCTTTGATGAAAACTTTTGTGAGAGTGACAGGCTTTCCCTGCCTGGCTGCAGTCCCAGCCACGTTGCCCCCCTGGCTTGCACAGGGGGCTGCAGGATGCTGCCCTGCCCTGCTTGTCCCCTCTGCTAGCCACAGCCCCCCAGGAAGGGCCCTTTCCCTAGTCCCTGCCTACGGCTTGTAGGCTTTATGGGAAAGCAAATAGTGCATACAGTAATAGAGATGCCATTATTGTTATAATTACTGCTAATGCTGCCTAAATAAAAAAGAATTAGATAAATAATAAAACCTGTTCTGCAGGCAAGATGACAGGAAAAGGCCTTTTTAATCAAACAGGAGGGACCCATCCCTTTTCCTCTTCTACTAGCCTCTGCTTTGCTGCCTACAAAATTTTAATTGTCTCCATTCAGTGTTCTTCTTTCTTCTCCTTCCCCATGTGCTTGGTATACTTACTCCCTCCTCTCCACTCATCCCAAGCCCCCACAGTTACACTGATTGATTATCACCCTCTTGATCCCCAAAGCCTTTCACTAACCACTTAGGTGGCTTCTTGCTTTTTAAATGGCAGAATCCTCCAAGGTAAGGGCTCCCCTGTGGTGTCTACACCTCAAAGGCTCCCAGCACACAACACCCCCAACCCTAACACCATGTCTCCAGCATCACACGAAGGGGGTTTAGTATCTGCCACAATGGGCTGGCTAATGAACTTGTTGCTACAGCTGGGCTGGTCCCCTGAGACTTCTCTATGTGGAGGGAGTTCTCTCCACGGGAGAGAGGATACACAATTTTGGATTGAATACAGTGCTCCAAAAAGGAAGGTGACTCATTGAGCCTAATCATTAGGGTGTGTGATGATATTATCTAATGAGGAAACGCTTGATGATGCTTTTAGAGACTGCAGAGAGCAGCGAACTGGCTGTAGAGGAAATCAGAATGTGAGCACTTTCGACATAAACAACGTTCAAGAAATGGGATCTGAAATGTCTTTGGGGAGAAGAGCAGAGCAATTTCAACACCCTCATGCTTGCATCAGGGTGTGTTGCTGCTTCTGTTTAATCTTGCTTGTTCACATAAGTCTCTCCTTAAATAACCAGCTCTCTAGAATTCAGGACAAAGGAGCCTTGCCTGAAGAACAGATGTCATCTCATTTGTTTTCTGAAGTTTGGTTTTGTTGTCATAGTGTTTTTTTCTAAAATTTGAACTGCGGATGAGGTTTTAATGAAAGGAAACTGTCAGGTTGGTGTAGGTCTCAAATCAAGGTTTAGTTAAGTAAGGGGTTTTTACAGCATCTCTAAGATAAAGAGAAACATTTCAGCTGCTGCTGCTTTGTTTTGCTGTGGGGTTTTTCATTTGTTTGTTTTTCAAGAAATCTGCTTGAAATTGTTTGCTTGGCTTCCTCTAAAGAATCTGCAGCTTTTTGCTACCTCATGAGAACCGGAGAGTGAAACTGTTTAGAAATACTGAGTGGTAGTCCCCATTCTCTTTTTTCTAAGTTGAGAAAGATGAATGAGCTATCTGCCTGACTTGCGTTTCTCACTCCCGTCACTACTTGTCTAAGGCATCTGTGATATAGCTGGGCAGTTTTCAGTAAGGGACCGCAGTAGTGAGTGTCGTCATGCCCCAGGAAAGTCAGTTGAAAGGGAAGGCTCTGAACACCTCAGGAATACCCACCGGAGAAAAGCCTGTTTTATTGGTTTCGTTGGTCCACAGTATCTGATAAACTAATGTACTCATCAAGAAAGAAACACTGCAGTAAAAACTATCGCAAATCAAAACTAGCCTCATCTCTTAAAATAGTGAGAAAGGTCTGCCCTTCCAAAAACTACAGCAGCATCAAATTAAGCTTTATTTGCACACAAATTTTGGGTCTTATTTAAAATCCATTAGAGATAGAATGGTTTAAGCTTGTTCTTCATGTACTCAAATTAAACTAAACTGACAGAGCCTTTTGCAGCCCTTTGACTAAATGATGTTAAATTGGTGTAAGTGGCCTTAGGTACCTTTCACAAGCATGGACTTCAGCCATTGCGGCTCTGGGGGTGCATGAGACTTTAGCTCTGTTTTTAGTAAGAGAAAATGAAACAAGAGTAGAATCATGACTAAATGAAGGCTAAGGTCTTGTGTGAGTGCAGTGGCAGCTGTACCTCTGATGCAAATGTCTGCAGAAATATCAGGAAAGCCTGGTGCAGGTGTTTGGGAATCCAGACACAGTTAAAGCAACATTTTTTTTTCTTTTTTCTTTCCTTTCTTTTTCTTTCTTTTGTTCTTTTTTTTTTTTTTAATTTTTATTTTTTTCACTTTCTCTAGCTCTAACTAAATACATCCCTGGGCTTGAAAGCACTGTGTGGGCTAAGGCCAGGCTGGTCTTATGGCTGCAGCTGTGTGTATGTGCATGTATGTGTGTGCATTCCTTCTCACTCTCATAAATGTGCAGCAAAAGTGTGAAAAAGAGCAGCTGGCACATCTGAGAAAGAAAATTGCAGAGGAAACATGGCATATTTTTTAGAGCTTGGTTACTGCAAAATAAATCATGAGAGCTCCTATCTTCCTAGGAAAGACTCCAAGGTCAAGTAAAACAGAATCTGGCCTCCCAATCCCCCATGACTGCAAGGCCAGTGACATACTGGGATGTTCAGGAGGCATGGGCTGGGGTGTTTCTCTTCTAATTGATTAATTCTGTCTGTTCCTCAGACATGTTTTATTGTTAATGATCATGAAAAGACAGCAGAATTGATGAGGACAGCATTTCTGAAGAAGAGGTGGCAATCAAACGCCTCCTTTCCACAGTGTCTTTACAAGATTTTGCAAAGTCCTTTTGACATGGCCATCAAGAAGGAAGAATGTGCTTTGGAGATGCTAGCTGAAAACTTAACGCAACAGAAGAGCCAGTTTGAACTCTCTTTATAGAATATTCTTCTCTTGAGTGCAGCTGCACTTCTAACATGGATTGGCTGAGTCAGGAGAGCACATAAAGAAAAGTGGGAGCTCAGCTCTACAGCTGCTAACACAATCACATCCCACATAGAAGAGGACTACCTCCATGCAGGTGCTGCACAATCTTCTAGTGCCTCTCTGCAGTTCACCCTTGTAGCCAGGAAGAAGAGACAAACTTTTGCAATGCTCACCAGGGAAGATTCACCAAACAGGTCAGCTTAGAGCAGTGTTAGGAACCCGTGGGATGCTTGCTCCATCGGTGAGATTATAGACCTAAAAATTTCACTTTGCTTTATAACATGATAACAGCTGGGCTGGCTCAAGGGCCTTGAGCGTAGCCATCCTCAGGCAGTTCTGCAGGAAAGACAGTGTCCAACACCTGAGAACAGCCCTTCCTCTTCACTTCTCCAGACCTTTATCACAGTGGAGCTGGTTACTGGCAAAATGGAGAAGGGTGGAGGGAGCAGGGAGGGTCAGAGCCCTTTCCCACTCCTCTGTCTTGGAGCTGGTGTTTCAGGCAAGCATGGTTTGGTGCTACATGTCCAAGCCCAGGAGACAGTCTTCAGGAAGGTACTCCTGCTTTGGCACAACAGCAGCCACAGTCTGGCCCCTACTACATCACAATGAGTCACCTTGGGCCACATTCTCCAGCGCACACCCAACTGGTATTCACCAAACCACTGCCATCCCGAGTTTCAAGTAATCTAGAGGACTTTGTGATCTTGCTAAATTGCTCTACTGGAAGATGCTACATCTAAGAGACCAACAAATAGGATCAGTCTTCCCAATTAGATGAGAACAGCAGATGACTATATATAAAATAATAATAATAATATGTTTAATAGCCTCTTAGCATTCCCTTCTTCTGAGAATGTGATTCAATGTTGTTGTAGAGAAAATAGCACTTAACAAACCTGATTTAGTTCTTCGAGGAGATTACAAAGTTGCCTGATAAAGGTAACTACGCAGATATGCTATACTTAGATTTTTTTTCAAGGGGATTGAGCTAAAACCATGACATCCTGCTTAAAAAATAGCACAGAATAGTATGAACCAGAGGATATGTGAGACAGATTGAGAGCTGGATAATTGACAGATCTCAAAATGTTGTTGTCAGTGAGGACTCATCACCAAACAACAAATTCCAAGCAGGTTTGGGACTCAGCCCTGTTTTATCCTATTCTTTTCATCAACCGCCTGGAAGACAATGTAAAATAGCCCCTGATAAAGGGCACGGGTGACCCAGCTTTGGTGGGTCAGGTTGGTTGATGAGGTAGCCACGCCAGGGGACAGTGACTGCTGGGTAAGCAGGGCTCACTTGAGATGTGTTCCTCATCCGATGCTCCAAGGTACTTTGAAGGAGGAGGAGGAGTGTGGTTTGTCCCTTACGAGAAGGACTGGCCTCATGTAGCAGAGCTCCTGAACGAGGGCTGGAGGTCATTGCGGGCAAGTGGTTCAGTGCAAACCCCCCTCCTGGTGTGCTGACAAATGGGGGCAAGGGCTGCCCGGGAATGAGCACACGGGGAGGGTAGTAAGCAGGATCAGGGAGGTTAATTTGCCTCCGTATAAAGCACTGAGACTAAAGTGGATAAGATAACACATCCAGGCCTGGGGCTCATATTTTAATATTCAAAAGGTGGTTAAAGTGAGGGCAGGAAAGAGCCACAGAAATGAATTAAGGAGTAGAGAAAAATGCCTTAGAGCAAGATACTGAAATTGTTCGATATGTTTCATGCACCCAAAGGGGGAAGGAGAGGAAAATTGAAGGGTGACTTAAGTTCAGCATATAAGTAATTTCATCGGAGAGAAAACAGTGAGCGGGACAGAGTTTTTTGATGTATATAGAATAGCATAAACACGAACTGCCACTGGCTAGAAGCTGAAACCAGACAAATTCAAATTAGCTGCAAGGCGCACGTGTTTAACAAAGAGGTGATTAACCACTGGAACAAACGACCAAAGGGAGGGGCAGCCTCTCCTCTTGATATCTTCAGATCGTGACTAGACACCTTTCTGGAAGAGATGCTTTAGATGAGTGCAAGCTGCTGAGCGCTGGTAAGGGGCAGCGAGGTAAAAGCAGTCGGTCTGCACTCAACAGGTCAGATTATACAGTCTAATGATTTCCCCTCACCTAAATCCTCTCAGTCTCTGGTGCCAATCCACTCTGCATGTAAAAATGCCTTGTTCAGCTGTACAGTGCACTGTGTCACCCCAGTTAGCATCCCTGTTGGTTAGTGAGTTTATACGGGAAGCCCGTACCGGAGTCTGGTGTAGAATAACTCCTGATTCCCACCTGAATGTGACTTCAGACACTATCTTCCCTGCAAGAACCACAAGATCGTATCTAGGTCATGCAAACTTTACCCCAGAAACAGCCTCTGGGTATAACAACAGTGTGGCAGATACAGCATCAGATCATGCATTAGTATATGTGCTTGTAAAGGTTATGCCTCCAAGGCATCGGCTTGGGCTGGGAAAGGAAGGTTCGTTCCTCTCCCAACATGGACAAGCAGCAGATTGATAGGCTGACCCTACGGTCTGTGATCTGTCCCTCATCCTGTATCATTTAGGTAGTTCATCCTGTATGGCATTATGCAAGCTTTGTGATCTGTCTCTCATCCTGCATCATTTGGGTAGTTCATCCTGTACAGCATTATACAAGGTGGTCAAGAACAAAAAGGGAAGAAAACATGCTGTATTTTCATGCCCATAGCAGGGCTGGGGGGGTAAGTGGGGAGAAGGGGCTTTACGTTAAAGTTCCCCTTGAGTTACTCACACGTGCATGCAGTTTGCATTACTGCTGAATCACTTTTTTTTTTTTTCAAAACCAGCACATTATACAAGTGAAAATATAGCATTGCCATGGTCTATAATGGGTCAAGGCCTCACCAACACATGCAAAGAAGGGGGAAGTTGTTCATGTAGCCATGAAGAATGTTTTACCTCCTGTATCCTGTTCAGTTAAATGGAACCCATAGTGGGTACCAAAGTTAAAAATATCTATATAGTTTATATAAAAACATCTATATATTTTTATACATAAATTCAGCCTATCTCTTCCCTTCAAATACCTTGGGTTGATGCCTCTCAGCAAACGGCCCAAGCTCTGACAGTCTCTGCCTTTCATCTCTGCTACCCCAAAGAGAAAACCCTACAACCCTGGTGGGCAGGCATCTTCCAGTTTTGGATTCTGTCTCCCCCAGACCAGATGTGTTGGCTGGGCCAGTGACCATAGGACTTTCTTGAACCCCTCACTGGCTGGTGAGCAGTGCGTGGGCTGGCACATGCTCATGTCTGTGCATTATCTCTGTCCCTAAGGAGCCTCCAGTTTAGGGCTCGGGTGCCGGTGTCTGCATTTGTGATGAGTAAGCTGTAAGTCCCCAGCCAGCTCTGCTGGGTCCGCAGGCACTGTGCTAGCCATGGGACCCACTTCAGGAGAGAGGATGGGATATTAAACTCCTCTGTGTCCTAAAAAAAAGGGATCCTTTGGTGCTTGTCACCCATGAAACCTAAAATGTGTATGGGATACCTGCTACAGTCACAGTCTGGGCAGTTTAGGGCACCTGGTTTAGCTGGAAGTCAATAAGACCAATATTTCCCAGCCATTCAGGCTTTCCAAAGATCCTAGTTGACATGATTGCACCACACAAACTGCATGTGCGAACCACACTTACTAGCAACTTTGCTGAAGGGTCATCAACATAATGCCAGTGCTTATGGAGCATATTGCCATGGGATAGATCCGTTCAGTGAGGTTAGTGTGGAGCAATTTTGGGTCTGACAAATCAGAAGCCTCCGAGTTCCGCCTGGTGGTGGATGGGGAAGACATCAAGAGGATGACCTGGGATGGAGATGAAGAAACAGAGCTGCTGGTGGTGTTTCTGGTGAGTCTGAGTTGCCATAGGATGTTCTAGCCACTGCCCAGACACCCTGTGCCCAGGATCAGGGCACCCAGCATGGCAGAATACTCTGTTCCGCAGGGAAATTTTCCTCCAATGCAGTCAGGCAGGATCTGGGCCTTTCGTCCCACCTGTGTTTGTGCCAAGGGCCAGAGCACAACACAGCACTAATCCAAGGCTGGTTTCTGGGACAGATTGTTCAGCCAGCCCCTAGTGCTTAATGCATGATCTCACCCAATGGCCTAGTTTTTCCAGTGATAGTGCTTTTCAGGAGCTTTGTTAAGCCTTTCAAAGCATCTAAGGGGTATCAAGATGTGATCCATCCCACTGTGGCAAACCCAAGGGCCACAAAAACATCTTAGGCATGAGTAAGTGGCAGTAGCTAATCTGACCTGCCTGGCAGCTCTGACAGAATAACACCAACAGTTCAGCACTTGAGCTCATTAGTCAAAATCTGACTCGCTAAGGTTGGGCAAACATCATCCTCGTTTGACACAACCACTGTTGTGGGGAGGCACACGGCAAAAGAGCCACGGCCCCGCGGGCTGGGGATGGGAGGGGAGAGGCGAGCCAAGGACCTTGCCTGGAATCTCACAGGCTGCTGCCCCGATGGAGGGAGGACGGGCATGTGGCATTTCCGCTGGCATGCAAACAGCTGAGCCTGTCTGATATCTGGCACACAAGTGTTTGGCCTGCTATTTACCAGCTCGTAAACAGATAAAGATGCAGAAGGGGTTGCTCACAGCTTTCCCACAAAAGGGAAGAGGGAGAAAGAGAGAGACACGGCCAAAAAAAAAAAAAAAAACCCACAAAAAAAACCCCACCCAAGAAAAGAGAACAGGAGCGGGAGTGAGAGTTGTCGGTGCCCGCAAGCACTCGCTGGAATAATAGCAATAATCACTGTCATCTCTCCTTCCCCTCCTCGTTTCTTGGCCAAGTGAAGCTGCATGCACCTGCAACACAGTTTCTCCCACAGTCACTGGGATGCACTGGCCAGGCACTCCAGGCTCTTTTGCCACCTGTATGTCCTTAGGTGCAAGCTTTCTCATATGCTTTAAAGAAGGTGAGCTTCAGGGCTGTGGTAGCTCTAGCTGCTGGCGTAGCCATAGCCTCCAGCTCTGCTTGTTTTTGTGACAGGTTGCATAGTATTTGACCCCAGAGCATCAGGGTCAAAAAAAAAAAAAAAAAAAACCACCAAAAAAAACCCAACCCAAGAAAAGAGAACAGGAGCGGGAGTGAGAGTTGTCGGTGCCCGCAAGCACTCGCTGGAATAATAGCAATAATCACTGTCATCCGTAAGAGGCTCTTGCGCCAGGTTCTGCCTCTCCCCCTCCCTCTCTCCCCTCGCCTTGCTGTCTGAGTCACTGGATCTGAGTCACACTCCTGTGCTATTCCTGTACCCTTCCCTTCAGCTGGGGATGTAGATTTGTTTTGGCTGGAACGATCTGGGCACAGGAGGGACCATCTGCTGCTAGTTCTTGCTTGCTTTGCTCTTGTTTCTTTCCCAGAGAAGGGAAGTGAGTGCTGCCATTGCAATAATTCACAGAGAGCATGCCGGGAACATACACCCCTCACCCTACAGCCGGGGACCGCCATTTGTCATCCGAAGGCTCATTATCCGTGGCTGACCCTGAGTGGTTGCATTCACGTGCTTGAGCAAGCAACCCCGACAAAATCACTTTGCTGCATATCTGCTCTTCCCAAGGAGAGTGTTTTTTCCTTTGGTCAAACTCCAGACAGTTTTTCGGGGCAGCAGGAGCGCAGTGGTGGGATGCAGGGGCCTTAGTACACGGCTGCGCATGGCTGTGGTGAAGGAGAGATCACAAAACAACCCGACAGCGTGCAGAGACTTGCTGTTAGGATGAGGGGAGAATGTTATGATGGAAGGAGTGATCTCTTCTGGTTTTCCCATCAGTAGCAGCAGCCACTGTCAGTGTGTGCACCTTGCCTTTTGCTGCAACACTAGCAATTGGCAGTGGTGAGGAAATGCAAATGACTTAATGTCTAATCCACCACAACCAGTGTCTTGGCTGATTTCCTGCCTCCATGTCCTAGATAGGAAAGACGGCAGAGCAAAGGTCCACGAGAGGAGAATCCACCGAAGAGCTGAGCAAATGGTGGACCGGAGGGTGGAGCTGACTGAGCAAGAGCAAAGGTCTGTGAGAGAGTGAAGTCACACTGCAGGCATGGCGGGGTTTCCATGAATGACCAGACCTTTTAGAGGCTCTGTTCTTGGGGCATCTCTTTGGAAAGATCTTTGGAGGCTGTAGCAGTTGGGGACCTGTTGCTCAGTGCTCTCCAAAGGAGGGGCTGCTCCTGTGAGCTCTGCACAAGCATCTCAGAAATGGAGGCCCCACAATGAAGAGTTGCCTTTGTGCAGCTCAACCAACTATTTGCCAGACCTGTTTATGGGAGAGGCAACAGAAGAGGTTGCTTCATGCCTGAAAGAGAACATAGTTGTCTATTTAACAAGAAATCCTGAATCCTGACCCCTCTGGAAAACCAAGCCAACCAAATCAACCTTGTGCTTTTCATTTACGGTCCATGAAGGCTTCTGAACTTCACCTAAGCTCACAAAGCTCTGGAGCACTCTGTAGGTGGGTGGTTCTGCAGGCCCTGAAGACACATTAATCTCTCAGTCTCATTCCTCACTGTTCCTCTCAAACAATTTAGACTGGGTTTCCCAGAATCCCAGAGTTTTAAAATGCTTTAAGTGGCCCATCCCGGGGAGGAGAGTTACTCAAATGCCTGCAGATCAGGGAGTCCTCAGCACAGACTGACTGATGATAGCCACCACGCTAATGTCATCCCCACTGAGGATCAGGGTTGTCAGGCAAATTGATTCTCAGAAGGGTGACCTTAGCTCTAATTTCAGCACAGTGGCAGCTCTTTTTGAGGTAAGGATGCTCCAAAAACAGTCTGGTGACAGGGCATTGCTCAGAGGGGCTGGATGTCAGCACAGGCAAAACCACCCCCTCCACTGGTACATGGGTCACATCAGCGTCTAAAGCACTTGTAACATTAATGTCTTTAACGCAGAGGGAAATCAAATTAGCAAAAGGAGCTGACTAAAAAGGTCTGGGCCAAATTCTCTGCGGGTGGAGAATGGCCGCATCATTCTTAATGGAGCTACAACAATGTGATTTACCCTCCCCAGAAGTGATGGCTAGACACTCGCATCACACTTCCACCCAAGCTAACTCTAATTTTCTCTGGGTCTGACTCATCTGCCCAGCCAGAGACAAGATGCTTCATCTCCGAGTGGCTGAGACGGGCACCCGTTTGTTAAGGTTTGCCTTGCAGGTGTGCCCCAGCCAGGACCCCTGGCTCTGAAGGCTGCCAGCACAAGCCACCAAAGGACGGTCCCTGCCTCAAAAACCTTGCAGTGCATGCAAATGCCACCACAGGTGCTTCCTGACATCTCTAGGGGCTGGACATAAGTTACAGCAAAGAGGGCTGCAGCCTGGCAGGAGAAGTTCATAGGAGAGACAGGTTAATCACCCAGGCCTTTCTGGGGTGCTGGTTTAATATTTTCAGTGCTCTTATTCAGTCCCAGATTATACAAAACCATCCTGTCTCACTTCACCACTGCCTGCTGCTCCCATCCCTGCTTCTAGCACACTCCTGTCCCAGCACAGAAACCCTGACCCCATGGAGCCTCTGGGACTGACTGTGCCAAGTTGCCCCTCAAGCTCATCCAGTCTCTCCCAGCTGGGATTTAACCCAGATAAAACTTGTGTTTTCCATAGCCTTTTCTGAGGGAATTCACTAAAAGGGATGATGCAGGACACAGCTACTGACCCCTTGCTTTGGCCATATCATTTTGAAATGGCCCCCCATTGCAGCTGTGCTCACTCCAAGAGACATGGAGGGGGAGTTTTGACTTATCCTCCTCTTTATGCAGGAGATGTTTCTCCACTATGGGTTATTTAGCAGCAAGAGCACCCAATTCCTCTCGAAGATACAAGAGAAACCAAAGACCAGTCTGGGATCTTTGGTGACTTTGCTTTCCCCTTAATGCTCCTTTCTTCCTTTTTGCGTTCTCTCTCTTCTGTCCACCTGATTTTAGCCTTTCCACATTCTCGAAACTTGAGGCTGATTACAATGAGCCCAAGGCGAAGTGTGAGCAGAGACAGCTGATCTGTGCTGGGCTGCATTTCTGATCCCAAGCACTCTAAGGGTGACATCCTCTGCATTTCTCCTTTTCCCAGGCATGCTTTGGGACACCCTGGCATTGCAGTACATGCCAGTCACCGAGATTTACAGCTCAGCAATTTTAACCTTAGATTCTTTGAATAATGTGCACACATCTTGCTAAAACTGGTGCATTCAGTGAGGGCTTGACATACTATCTTATGCAGCTGTATTAAAAAAAAAACCCCACCATGCCACTTCAACCATAATAACCCAGGCATACATTATAACACTAACCACATGTCATAGCCCAGTGCCATCCCTTAACTGTAAACCCTCCCATCTGCAGGTCTGCCGGCTCTTCAGAGTTTGGGTTGTTTCTTACTAAGATTGCTCGAACAGCAAATGTAAGATAGAAGGCTACCGCTGGGATTGCAGACCCGGAGAGGTGCAGGCACTTAGCAACAGCTGGTCCCCCATGCGTTTGCTTCAGAATTTGCCAGAGAAAACACATGTGTTGACTCAAAAATGATTATTGTTACTGCTGGCCCTAACCGATCAAGTGTAAAGTACACAGCCTGCTTTGCCCTTTGCTGAGCTCTGGAAGCTTCAGTGGAGAGAGCTCATCCTGGCAAAGGGCAGTGCATTGCACTGGGCCTTTGCCTTCCTATAGACAGTCCCAACAGTTTTGTCCCCCAACTCATGGGAGTAAGGGGACCCTATGAGAAGATGTCACATTCTCTGATGCTGTGCCCTCCAAAACCAAGCCATACCTCAGCAAGGCTGGACTCACCAGAGAGTCCAGAGTCATGAGACTTTTGCTAAATGTGTGTGAATCATCTAGTTTGCACAAGCATTTGTCACATTGAGAGTGATAATATGCAGGATCAGCTCAATCCCTAAGAGCAAACATGGAGATTTGTGCCTCATACAAAAATTATACAACCAGAGCTAAGGTTTTTCTCCCAGAATGGCACACCATACTGCTCCTGGACACCTGTATGCATGTATCCTGTGGACCTTGACAAAACCTGGTGAGCAAAGTGAGTTTGAGACTCTGTGAAGCCCAACAAGAGGCTCAAACTTGGGCACATGGGAGGCAGCCCAAAGGCAGCTCTGGCTTCTGCCATGCCCAAGCTCCTCATCCAAAGCAAAGAAGCATTTATCCTGATGCTTTGCCATCTGATGCACATTAAAAGGAGAAATTTGATAGCAGCGTTCCCCTGGACTTGCACAGGATGCTCAGGGTTTCATGCTGCAGCACTTGTAATTTCATCCATCAAAAGAACAACCCACAAAGTGACTGGAATTTATTAAAGCAAGATTAAACAATAATAAGTTTTTAGAACAGCCTGGATGAAGATGAACACACTCAGAAATCTTGGACAGAGCGAGTTGTAGCCCCAGTCCTGAAACAGCAGGACTCAGGAGCAACTCCTCCAATGAGACACAGCGATAACAACCTGATGCAATTCACCTCTAAGGCAGGACCGATGCTCAGGGATCGGTGAAATCAGACCCTTTGTTACTGAGCGATGACAGCTCCGAAGTTTTAATGTTTGTAGAGAGATGTTTTCACCAAATATGATGCACAGTGATTAAAATAATGAGCTGGAACAAGACGAAGTTATAATTGCTCCTTTTCCTCCCCTCCCCCGAGTCGGTCTGAGCGCTTCGTTAACTACCTTGATGAACCAATCAAGAGTTGGCTAAATCGGAGAAGGAGCAAACAAACCCTGGGAGACATCCCTACAAGAAAAGGCATAATCTGGACACTAAGCTTTGAAGGCAAGCTGTATAATGAGAGCTGACTATATCTCAAAATCCATGTTAGCTTGAATGAACTTATGTAATAAACATTTATCACAGAACATATGTCACTGAGCACCTGCCAGACTTCAGGAGTGGAGCCAACGCAGCTTGAATCGTATATGTATTAAAAAAAAAAAAAAAAAGAAAGGAACTTGGCGGCGGGAGGCTGGCAGACGCTTTTACTAGAAAAATCAGAAGTGATTTTGAGAGGAGGAGAAATTTCCTGAAACCTCTCTCACTCCGTGTGGGAATATCGTACTTGGAAAAAGCGAGAGGCTGATTAGCTTACACTGGGTAGAAGGAACAGGACAAGCTCCCCTGCTCAGACCCTCCGGAGTGTGTCCTTGCTTCTCCACCACCCCTGGGCTCCCTGCAAGTGCTGCTGCCCTTGGTTGGGATGGGTTATGGGGAGCCACACCACATGGAACGTGGTTTGGGTGTCTCCTGCCTGCTCTGCCCAAGCAAAGAGGCAGCACTGGACAGGGCAGGGCGGCTGCTGGGAAAATAGCGGGCATAAGGCTGAGCAGGGCTGGAAGGTGAATTTGTGGCTGTGCAGAGGGCATGGGCAGGAGAGGAATAAAGCTACCAAAATAAGGGCGGCGGGGAGGGGTGGGGGGGATGTCAGCACCAAAACTAAGCAGAACGAGGTGGTCAAGGGACAAACAGGCTGTGAGAGGAAACGAGGTTCAAAACAGCAGCTTTCAGGACACCAGAAACTGAACTGGCTTTAGGACAGGCAGAGACAGGGCAGGGTAGCACATGGGCTTGGCCAGGGCAGCACACTCCCAGGGAAGAGGAGGCGAAGCAGCAAGGACCTGGGACAGGAGATGTTTCTATCTGACACGTTACTGAGGACCAGTGTAAGCAATGAAAAGCTGTGCCGGGTGTGAATCACTAAACTTTGGACATAGGCTGGGCATGAGAAACTAGAGAGAGCTGAGAATCAAAGGTGTCAGAGGCAGGTGAGAGAAGAGGAAGGGGATTTGCTTTGCCACTGATGGTCATCATCTGCGCCATGCTGTGCTTCATCCAGAGCTACCCTGTGCACGATCTCTCACGTACCCACAGCAGGGCATCCGTGACAGCACAGTCCCTGCTGGAGGTGACAGACCTTGTTTCCCCGCAGCACTATTAGCTCGGGCCATGCAGGAGATGAGTGGGACCGTCCTGCTCCCAGGCTGCCTGTCAGCAGCGCTGGAACAAGCCCGGGTACCTCTGAAGGGCAGTGTCTGTGCACTGAAGCCAGACCCTGAATTTCCTGTCTCTTTTATCACACTTGCAAACTGACGGCCAAACCCAGCCCCGGGGAGTGGGCTCTCTGGGAAACAGAGCAAGATTTGCCTTTGCAGCAGACTATATTCTCATGTTCTTTTTTTTTTTTTTTTTAACTTGCCATGGGCTCTTCCTGGCATATGGTTTTCAAGCCTGATGAACTCTGCAGAGCTACCACAGGTTGAGGAAGAGGAGCGGAGGTAATTAGCACAGATAGTAGGGGAGAAATCTGCCCCGGGAGATGGTGAGAAGAGAGGTCCCCAGAAAGCTGATGCTCTTTAAGTCCAGTCTAGGATTGGAGAGGTGAAAAGAGAGATCTGCTGGTCAGACTGTCCAAACTACACCTAAGTAAATCAACCCCCCTCCCTTCCCTCCTGCTATATCACTTCAGCAGTTATATGACTGCCACTATCATTGCATCTGAGCACTATGGGATGCTTCTGTGCTTTTATCATTGCTTTTCCCTGCAGCTATAAATGAGAAACTAAGCCACGGGAGAGATAAACAGCTGATCCCAAGTTGACCTTTGGGGCTGCTGACCCTAACTGGAGTGACTGGGGACTTGGCACCTGACTATTAACTAACCAGCTGCCCCATGGGGGGGCTAACGCCAAGGGCTAGCCGCCAGCCCAGCACGTGCCCAGGGGGATTTTGCTCAACCCCATTCATTTCGGTGGTCCTACGCTTAGACCAGCTGGGGATCAAGCCCACTAAGTGCAAACGGTAAGGCTTGGAAGGCAGCAAGAGAATGGCGAGAGAAGAAAGATGGGGCACTGAGCTAGCGAGTGTGTGGGGAAGAGTGTGTGAGGGCGGTGCTGGTGCCGTCCTTCTGCGGGGAGCTGCTGGCTATTCAGAGCAGCCTCAGGCTGAAGGGGCTGACTCAGATGCTCAAGGCACACATGCCACTCGTCTCCCCAGACGGCTGATCCCAGCTGCTCCACGGGAAGGCAGGAGCCTATCCGGAGAGAAAACCTTCACTAACCACCTGATGGTACAATATTGATGATAAATGATTCATTGTTATCGCAGCTCTCTCTGCTGCACTGAATCCACAGCTTTCATTAACATGCATCCAAGCTGGCTCTGCCACAGGTGTGCAGCGTTCACCTGGTCACAGCTTGATTGCTGACCTTCAGCTGGCCATGGGTCTGTGTCCTGGAGTCACATCACTTGTTTTTTTTTCACTTGTTTTTTTTGCCTCATCTCTGTGGAAGGTCCTGTCCATGTGTCAGTTTCTCTCCTCTATCTTGTGACAAGAATTGCTTCGATAAAACTCGGCTGAAGCAGAGCTCTGCTCAGTGTGATTGTCCACAATTGTGCATTTCTTTCACAAGTGTTGAACATGGGCTAAGATTACAATGGATTTGGTGTTAGTTTCTGCTTAGATTCAGGGTCTTCTGTATTTATTTTAAAACTAAAAATTAGTTTTTAAGGAAATAATTCCTGTTGAAGATTTGTGGAGGGAAATTATACTTTGAAGAAAATAAAAAGGATGGTGCAGAGGGGAAGGTTTGTCTGAAAAAGGTTCAAGAGACATCCTTCTCCTTCTCTCTCCTTGTCAACTGCCAAACACCATTGTTCTCCCCCCCAGCTCTCCCCCATTTTTGGATGAAGAATGTCTGTTTTGAGTAGCCAAAACTAAACAGGAATGTCTGTTCTGAGTAGCCAAAACTAAACAGAAGTCAGGCTTCCCAGGTGGGAGCTGGGTTTCCTCAGCGGGGAGCTGACGTTGTCACCCAACGGCCCCTTCCAGCAGCGCCCAGCTTGTTTTACCATTTCTGGAATTGAGTGATTAAAGGGCAAACCCTTCCTTTCCGCGGTGCCGCGGAGTTTGAAAGATGTTTTACTCATCTGCCTAACCATAACCTACATCGTGATGATAATCAATGAGTCAACACTTCTTTCTCCACGTGACAGCGACTGGCTGGTGGCGACTGGAAACAGGTAAGGCGCCCAGATAGGCAGGAGGGTGCCGGCACCCACACGGACGCCCCCAGTTCCCGGGGCTGACTCTGCACTCCCATCGCCCTGAGGAGTCTCCGTTGGGGGCGGCCAGATCTTGCAGCGTGGGGGGACACACGCAGCTCATCCACCCGCTATGACAAAAACACCCAACTCATCAGCCCAGCGGGGAAAGAAAGAGGCATGAAAGTGAGAGGAAGTGGAAAAGATCAAGGCGAGAGCACAGGGCGACAAACTCACCACCGGAAAACAATAAAAATAAATGCACTCAGAAATAGCATAACTGACATGCAAAGGAGACCAAAACAGGCCCTCAAAATATCTCGGGGAGGGGGGAGGGGGTCAGGACAGGGTGTCTATGGTGGACACTACGGTGCAGGCAGGGAAAGCGCTGTGGTGACAGACTTCTGACCTACAGGTCTCTGGAGGCTTCGGTCTCTTGGGAGATGAGGAGCACATGAGATGCTGACAGTATGTCTTGGCCGAGGACGGAATAAGGATTCTGCTGAGGATGCAGGCACTATTCTGGGTTGGCCCAGCCCTTTTTGTCCATTCTTCTAGTGCAAAGAAAAACACTTGAGTCCTATTCCACTTGCATGTCCAGTTTAAATCACCAAAGGGGCTGGGCAGAAGGAAAAGGAGAATCCAGTTCTCCAGGGTCCTGGAAAGGACAACTGCTCTCAATTTACCTTCTTAAGAGTGCTAAGGTCTTAAGCTACTGAGGCATTTAAGCATGCTCTGACCTTTAAAAAAAGATAAGGCTCCTGAAGTCAGCATTGTTTAGCAGTAGGCTGCTCCTGTGCTTAGAGCTGAGTGCACACTTAAAGACTTACTTGTGTTATGTTCCAGTCATGTGTTTCAGACTGCCCTGACCATGGTACCAGGAGAAGGACTAGGTTCTACAGGTCCATCCCAGCTCTGCTGCTGCCCAGTGGTGTGACTTTTAGTATGCAACCAGCTGTGCCTCCTATCTCCAAGGTTTGGTATCCTGAAGCAGCAAGCACAGCCTGGACAACACAAATGGGATACTGTCCCACCAGAGGTTCAGAATAGTATGTCTTTCACTCCTGGCATGATAAAACAACAACAACAAAAAAAACCCGAGCAGAGTAATCATACCAAGCATGATTAGGTCTCCAGAGGAATCCTTTGGGCTCATCTGCCCAAACTTGCAAGACCTGGTTGCAGGATTGCTGTTGTTCTGGCAGCTTTCCAGTGCCCTGTGAATCAGGGAACACTGTGACTGCCACTCAAGGACAGCAAACTGTTTAAATCATAATACCATATTCCCATCTGGTGCACTGAAATGCATGAATGCCCATGCTCGTGTTATCCTTCGTTCCCTCTATAATAGAGCATGTGATGCAGTTTTCTCCAAGGAGCAGGGGGGTGAGCAAACACAGTCAGGGAATGTCCTTGTGTATCTTGAAAGTGTAAAAGGTATGGCTAACTAATAAGGATTAATTTTTATAGCTGCTTAATGGGGCTAGGTATTTTTAATATTATTATTTCTGTGTGTTATCTCAGCCAGGGCCATGGCAACAGGAAGACAAGAGGACCACCTGCTTGAGCCACACCGAACAGAGGTTTAGATGTTGATCACAAAAGGCACAGGGACAAAAAGCTGCAGAATGTGGGACCTGGCTGGACTGGGTTCCACCTTGGCTGGCAGCAGGGATCTCCATCCTCTGAGTTCTGAAGCTGTGGATCAGAGCTGGGGGGGCTTCTAATCCTAATGCAAAGCAGGTTGCTCTCCTTGAAATGACCAGCCCAAAACAGCCAGTCTACAGGTTCGGTCCTGCAAAGGCATTGTTTGCATCAGGACTTTGATACACCACTGTTTGTGTGCTTAAATTTTGGTGCCCTGGGCAGCAAAATGAACCCAGAGTGAGCTGGACACTGCCTACTCTTGCTCCTTGAATACCAGTTCATGCTGCAGTAAAGTGGAACCGCCATGCTTCTGAGTGCGAAAGGGCAACAATATTTGTGGTATTAATGGCTTCACAAAGCAAGGGAGAATTTTGGCCATGCGTTGAAGGAAGTTTAATAAAGGTTTAATTAAGTACCTCAATCTAGATTTAGATGTTCTCACTTCTGGTGTTGAAGCTTGAAGCTGTTAGTCATTAATACTCATCTCAGGTAAGCTCCACCACCCTCAGCCCCTCACCTGACGCATGCACACACTTGAGAAAGATTGCTGATATCCTCTCTGAAAACTAATGAAATCACAGTGTGATATTTTGATTTCAAGGACATCAAAGTAATGCAAAATAATAATGGGATTGGGAGGCTCTGATACCACTACCACGACGCAGCTCTTCTTATCTCTAGATCTGAAAGCACCTCTTGAAGGAGATCCGAATCATCCCTCCTCTGTTCAAGTCAGAGAAACTGAGGCACAGAGCATTGAAGAAATTCAACCCGCGGGTCTGGGATAGCACCCAGGCTCGAAGCCAGCTCTCCCAGCCCCAGGTTAACGTAACAGTCATTGACCACACTTCTCCCTGGAAGAGAGAGATGGGATCTGCCATGGACAGGAGATCTCTATGTGTGTGTGTGTTTGTTTGTCTATGGCTACATAGTTTTTATGGAGAGAAGGATACCAGACACAATAACAAACCATGAGGAAATCAATTCTATGGCCATCTGGGGAAGCAGGTCCTGCTTTAGCTGGTTGGAGTTTAAAGGGCATCAGTGGGCACAGGAAAATGTTTTGTAAGGGCTGGAATGGCAACCAGATCTTTTCCTGAGATTATTTCACAATATTTGTAGTTCTTGTTTGCCGCACAGGAGATTACACAGCAAGGCCTGATCGCCTCTTTGTCCTTTTTTAGCAGAGGAGAGTGCTCCAGACCTGCAGATGGGGAGAGCCCATGGTCAGGGCTGCTGCAGTAATTCGCAAAGTACTGATCTTCAGCAGAACAGAAAAGGGAGTAGAAATGATTCTGAATATTTTAACAGAGTCTTGTGGAAAGTGGAGGGATCATTAGCAAATCTTCTCCATGTGGGGTTGGAGGTTTACTGCTAAAGAACAGAAGGCACAGGTCTCTTAAGGTTATTAATGAAAGCAGTGAACATTTCCTCTGCTTACTAGTCTGAGTATGTCCAATTTTTGTTACGGGAACAATGCCATGCCCTGATGAGGGTTATTACAGGGATCACCTATACATGCAGAGATCCCACTGCATCTGGGAAAGGTTTGCTTGCTCCCCAGAGATACTCTGGGTAGATGGAAACCTGAAGCTCAACTAATCAAAAAAATCACTTTTCCCCTTCTTCCCCTTTCCTTTCAAGGTCCAAGAAGGACTGCAGGAGTATACCCAGCACTCCTGGGACCCTCTCCTGAAGGCAATTGCTCCAGCCAGTGCTGGGGGTCGGGATGCACTGCACACTCTGGGAAGAAGCAGAGCCTGAGGGAGGTGCACAGCATGAAATGCCGCACTGCGCTCACAGTAGCTGGTTGTCCGTGGGCTAGAAGCCTCTCTGGGTATCACAACAACTCTCTCAAGATGACTGTGCTGGTAAGAAGTGTGATATCAAGAGCTGCAAGACTTTGCCCCTGGAAAGTTGTGGGCATTAAGGCTCCGTGTTCGCTTCAGAGAGCTCCTCTCGTCTTGCCTCAGGAGCACTATGACTGAATCAACACAAACAGACCCAGCCTCTCAGCTAGTTTGCAGGCGGGGAAACTGAGGCACGAAGAAAAGTGACTCACTCTGTAGCTATCTACCAGTCAGAAACTGGTCTAAGACAGAAGCAGGGAGAAAAGTCCTTGCAACAAAACACAGTTTTCCCTAAAAAAGGTAACCAGTTTTCTTCAAGTACTTAAGCCAGGGGTAATGCCAGTAGCTTGCAAAAGTTGTCCTGAGCCCACAGCCCTACCCCAAGCCTCTCCCAGCCAACATGGCTGTGCAACCACCCAGTGTAAGGGAAGAGGAGGATAGGATGGTCCAGAGGCTGCTTGCAGCTTGCAGAGCAGGGGGAGGCATGCCCAACTCTGACCTTGGGCACCCAAGACATCGCTCACTCTCTGCAGCCCTGCTACAAGCAAACAAGCCATGACTTCATGGGGACGGCTCTGCAGCAGAGCGGGAACCTGCCTTCCTCATGTCCCCATGGTTGTTGCACTCTGTCATGGGCTTCAAGGTCACTTGACATCCACCACTGAGACCAGAGGTGTTTTGGTATCCTGCGTCTTATCTGCAAGGCTTTGTTTCTTCTTGGTTTTAATGCCAGCTCAAATCTCCACTGGTGCCAAAACCGACACCAGGATGAATGCTCCACCGCTGCTGATCGCCTGAGGAGCCCAAGCCTCAGGCCCTTTCCCTGTCAGTTCTGCTGCTAGATCAATATCTGCACTTGAACAAGAGCCGGGCATTCAGAGATACGTCAAATACAAATGGGACCCTTGCCAGCAGGAGAATCCATCACGGCCCTCCAAGGCTGTGCCAGTGTTTAATTAAGTCTCCTGATAGAAACACACCTTGTGCCTAATCTGCATTTGTCTGGCTTCAGATTGTGTCTGCTGGATCTTGTTTTACCTCCCATAGCCAGGCAGGCCCAGTGTTATTTGACTCCCATACCCCACCACCTCACAGCAAGACTTCCCTGGCCCTGGGTTACCCTGGATATCCCAGGCCCAGAAATGCGGCCTGGGTGGAAGGTGAGGCCTTCAGACTCTCGTTTGACATTTCAGATGCCAGGCAGCCCTTTTGGAGCTGTGTGGCCATGGGTAAGGGGATCTCACACATTTACCCAGGGTTAGACTGACCGTGCATGTCCTGCAGATGTTTTGCATGTACCCAGTCCATCTTCAACACTTCGTACATGACAGACTCCCCCTCCAGCCTCTGCAGAGGTCACGACAGGGCCAAGGATGCGCTTGGTGTTCCTCACTACTTGGCTTCTTTTTCTCTCTTTTTCTTCTCTGCTTCCTCCTGAACTGCCTTCTCCTTGAGGGATGGGAAGTGGTACCCATCCAGGGATCGCAGCTGCTTGGCTCACCCTCACTTCCAGGTCCAGCTCCCGCTCTCCTGCATTCCCCTCCTGGCACCCTGCTCCTCTGACTGGCAGCTCCTGCCTCCTGCTCTCCCTGCATCCGCCTGGCTTCTCCACTCGAAAGGCATCTCCCCCTTTGTCTTACCAGTGAGCCTGTGTCCTCGGGGGACACAGACTGCTCGGCAGCACGTGTGCTCTGATGGATTGATTCAGTTTGACTTCCTCCCGCCTATTTATTCAGGTTTCCTAGAAAGCCTTTTTCACTGGAGGCTTCCTGAACAAAGCAGGTGGCGTGTACGTGCACGTGTACGTGGGGGTCTGTGGGGTGGGGGGGGCTGAATCACCGGCCCCTGCCGTTACCCCCAGCACCGCAATGCGCTGTGCCGGCTCCGTGCATCCACACGGCGAGGGCTGGAGGGATCTCGGCATTTGTGGAATGAGCATCTGGGAATGTGCATCTGATCCTCAGACCACGTGAATGGGGGTCTAAAAATAATAACCAACTGCCGCTCCATTCCTCGGCAGCATCTGGGGGAGTTTGTGTAGGGAGGAGCAGCCGTCAACCCCTAACACCGCCCAGCAGCATCCCTCTGCTTCGCAGCCTGGGTTTGTGCATATAAAAGGGGTCAAAGGCTGCAAGCTAATTTTTTTTAAAAGGGTTTCTCTCAGGGAGGGCTATGCTGTGAGTTTTCTCCTACCTTACCCATCTGCTACTGCCCTGCCCTATTAAAAGATGCCCTGGTTTTGCACTTGAAACCTCATTTGCCCTTTGCAGATGAGCTGACACAGGTGCCTCCTGCAGTGGGGAAAAGGTGACAGTGTCACAAAGGGAAGGCTGTGAAGACTGTCCCTGTGAACACTGGTGGTGACCACACTTTGAGAGCACATAGTGCCTTCCCCTGCACCAGAGCTGGGCAGAGTCTGGCTCTAGCCAGTCTGCAAGAGTGCTGGTGGGAAGAGTCGCTGCTTTGCCAATGCATTTTTGTACTTCTTGCAATCTTTGGCTTTGGCAGTGCCACTCTCTCTGCAGTGGCACTGACCTACTGTGGGCAACAGAGTCAAAGAAGAGTCACCTGTGGTGACAGCTTTGTTTAAACTTGCTTGTTCTGTAGGGTTTCTTTTCCTCTCTGCTAATGCAAAAATAGCTTTACCCAGAGATTTCTTACAGTGAGTAAATACCATTTCCAACCAAGGAAGAGCAGCAGCAGCAGCATATGGGTCAGGTGCTGCACATCTAGGGGAGAAAAACTCAGCAGTCTGACCCAGCTCACACCTGGGTTCACTTTGGTCCTCTGCAGGGCCTGGGTGGCTCTGGAAAAGCAGAGTATGTTTAAACCTCCCGGTGTCTGGTTTATTTCAATGTGGAGTCAAGTTCATGTCACTCCCGTACCTCTTGGCAGAAGGTGGGGAAATCCTGCCACAGGGTTGAAGACAACAGTGCAGTCTGGTTGTGGTCCTTGGTGGATGATGGCTCAGCCCCATGCAGGGTTTTTGTCTTCCTTGTTTTCATCCCTCAACCAGCTCTGCTGCCCCGGGATGACCAAGGGCTAAGTGGTGAGCGGTTTCTCTCATGAGCTACAGCTATGAGAAATGGGCAAGTTGTGGGAGCTGCTGAGCAAGGGCAGAAGAGGTTCCCACTGGTCCCAGTAGGAACAGGAGTGAGGAAGGTGTTGAGGAGCATAGCATTCCTGCAACAGCTTTCCTGCAGGTTTCCTTTCTGCCCAAATCTGGTACTGGAACATTTCAGGTTTGCAAATGGGGTAACAACTCCAAAGCTGGGCAATTTGTGGCTTGTGGGCTGCCTGTGGTTCTCAGGCTGTTTAAAGTTGGTTCTTGTGCCAGGTGAGCAGCAGTGGCTGGCAAGTGGGCTGCTGTCGAACCCACATTCCTGGCTGGGAGGCAAAGGAAGTGAACCCACCAAACCCAAATTTGCTGTGTCATGCAGCTACTGAACGCCTGTCCCTCCTGCTCCACTGGAGAGCCAGAGGAGCCCTGGGAGCATGAACTTTTTCCAGCATCACAGACATGGTTTGGCATCTGTGGGATTACACCATTGCCATGCAAGTGAGTATGAGGGGGCCTCAGCTGTGGCCTGGTTTCTACCAGCAGCGAGGTCAATGCAAGACTCACTCTGTGGAGCAGAGTTGTTTGTGGTGGTGAGAGAGAAGCTGCGTGTTGCAAAAGGGAGATGGGAACACAAGGCTGCCACATTTGGCTTCTCCAGCGGGTAGGGAAAGGCCTGGCTGGATTGAAGCTGTAACCACCATCAAGATGTGCCAAGACAGTCCCCAAAATCCTTGTGTGAAATTGGGTCTCCTGGGAAGCCAGCCCAGAACACAGGGTATATAATGCCCTGCCTGCCTGGCAACCCTGGCAGGTAATTGAGCAGCTTGAGTCATACTTGGGCAAGGTGTCCCCAGGCTGCAATAGACTCCCAGATTGGGTGGGTCAAGGTGCAATTGCCAGGTTCTGTGCCCCGAATTTTGAGGCAGGCCTAGATGCATCACTAGCAGAAGGCCATGTGGGGCAGAAGGTGACAGCTGGCAGCCTGCTGGAAGAGGCCTGGCTTGGCAGGGAGATCAAGGCCCTGGGAGTGGGAAGGAAAATGAGAGGAACCAGGAATGAGAATTGGGCTGGGGTGGGGTGTGGGAAGAGGAGCTGAAAAGAAATGTCTGGGAGTCTTTCTGTGGGAGGATGAGAATTGGTTTCCCCTGGAGTTGGCAGACCCATTGAGCCCTGATCCAGACTCTTCCCGGCAGGCCATGGAGCCTCTGTAGCATCCCCACCCCTGAGTCTTTCTCTCAGCAGTACCCAGAGGAGCTGGGGAATGGCAGCAACAGCTCTACAAGCTTCAACACCTCCCAGCTGCTATGAAACCCTGGGGAGAAGCCCCATCTCCTTTGCTGTTTGCCATGTACAACCTCCAATCCAGTTCCTGGATGGCGGCCCCTTCCTTTTCCATGAAGCTCCATGGGAGGCGACAGCCTGGACAAGCACAGGGAGTACCAGGGACAGTGTGGGTGCACTGGGGATGGGAGTGGGAGAGCTGCTGAGCATAGCTCTGGGAAGCATGGTAGACCCTGACATGCTTAATTGCCTCACCTGGCTGGAGATAAGAGAGGCGAGCTCAGGATGTGCAGGTGACCCTTGCATTTCTGCTGTGTGTGGTCAAAAAAAATGGTGTAGTCCTTGTTTCTCCACCACTTTCCTCCTTATCCTTCCAGCCACTGAAAATATTCACTTTTTATTTGTGTACGTAAATCTCTCTGAGTTGGGAAATCTCCTGCCGACTCTCAGGTTGAAAGCCCTACGCCCTTTCATGCTTCCTGGGAGGCAGGCTCCCCATGCATGCTATCTCCTCTCCGATCGGCTGTGAATCATGGACCATCGACGGCACTGCACGCAGAGGGAGAGCAAGATGCAATTACAATCCCCGGGGAGTGCTGCGGCCATCTCTCCATGCTACGCCTTTTGAGGTTTTCAGTTGTTCATTAAAAAATCCCTAATTTCCTATTGAAGAAACAAGAGGAAAATTTCTGACTACACAGTTCCCAATCTGTGGCCAAGCCACAGATTTGCTGGTGCTTCCTGGCTGCAGACTCAAGAACCTGTCTGGCCAGGAACTGGTGCTCACAGCTGAGCCTCTGGAGGTGCCTCACGGGACTAGCCCAAAACATGGCCCCCACCAGCAGCACCAGGCTGCTGCATGCTCCTGAATCCAGTTCACCCAGTCCCTCCCACCATGCACACCAGGAACGGCTCTGCAGAAGTGAATGGAGTTACACCCCTGCACAACATGAATCACGTCCAGCGAGTCTTGAGCTGACCCTTGCAAGGAGCTCCTGAGGCATTGTGTGAAAATTATTTATGGGTGGTTTTTATTGCCTGTAAGAGAATGTAGAAATCAGACAGCGCCCTTGTGGTTTTCTTCTGTCAAATTATGATCAAGGTTGCTATTTTGTTGCCCAAATATTTAAATGTGAGGCAGAAATCTTTACAAGGGCTACCACATTCCTTGAGTTATCTATATTGCTCCCGCCTGGACCTATAAATTCTAGAGGGACTACCAAAGTAAATAATACATTTGCCAGCACATATGTTGCTCCAGTGGAACTCCTATTTCCCGTAGAACAAAGGTCAGTAGGTCAGGGACCTACTTGCAAATCAATAGAAAATTACCTTTCAAGTGACACCTGCATTAACCTTTGACTCTTGTTGGTCTGGACGAGGTTAAGGCCACCCGTCCCTACAAGGAGAGTCCCCCATTGTACCTATCGTTTATTTGCATTATCTCTTTTCCCTGCTTGATCTTTGGAATTGCTGGCACAGTTCCCACACAGCATGCAAGGCCATTTCCCTGCTCATTGGTCAGGGATGGCAGGAGATACACAAGGCTATGCATTTCGCAGACAGGTGTCAGAAACAATAAGGAAAATGTATATATTTGGAAATGAAAAAACCCACCAACCTAACACCAAAAGAAACTACAGCAAGCAATTACAAAGATCCCTTGGTCAGCACAAAGCTTTTATATCTAAAAGATGTGTCCTTTGATCAGTCATTAATGGCACCCATAGGTCATGAAAACTGAATGAGTTGCAAAAATCAAACTCACTTGCCATTAGATCTGGGCTGGAAATAGTATTGCTGGATCCTACAGCCTCCAGACTGGTGTGAATCACTCCTTATTTTCATCAGGGGCTTGTTCACACTTTGTATTTCTTTCAGCTTGCATGAGGAAATCAGACAGGTCATGTCACTCTGCTTGTATCTTTTGCTCTCCATCCCTTGCATTGCTGCAAGCCGGAGATGACCCACCAGGAGCAAAGAGCTTAGGAGAGCACCCCCTGTTCAGTCCATCTCTTATTCTCCTGTGGCAATGCTCACAGCTTAATAGCTCAGTGTCACAGACCACCTTCACCTCCCTAGCCAGGACTTCACTTAGTAAAGGGCTCGTGGTCCTGCCCAAGACCTGACAAAGGGGTCCTCTCACTCTATGCTGGTTGCTTCCCCATAAGCCGACTAATATACAAATTGGGCTGTGACCTCTTTATCTCTCCCCTTCCATAGAGACTCATGTATCTGCTTCCTGGGTATTACTGAGCTTGAATTGTCACACAGGGACTCATGAGCACAGATCTCTTTCCATCACTTCAGATGCTGTTCCTTAGTGTATGAGGGAACTACGTCTTTTGTTTATTTCTATTTCCTCCTTTGCACCCTAGAGAAATGCTGCTCGGTTTCTCTGCTGCTGGTGAAAACCTTACCGCAAAGCACCACTCGCTGAAGCAGGTAAGGGATGGGGTGATCATCGAAAATAGCTGACGTATTGCAAACAGCTCCTGTAAGGACTGGATTCCCAAGCAATCCTGCCAGAGTGTGCGAAATGCCCAGTGGGCTTTAGATAACACCGAGCAAAGCTCGACCGGCAAGATGGCACTATATCTTCAAGCTGACCACGTTGGCTTGCCAAAAGTCCTCTGGCACAGGCCATCACCCTGCCCCTGTCACCCTTCTTCAGTCCCTGGGGACACCCCAGGTACAAGGGGGCCACACAGTTCTCTGAAGCTGGGCCTGCCATTGCTCCGGACTTGCATTTTTGGCCACTGACTTCTGATTGTCACTTTGGACTTGTGAGTGGTTCTGGAAAACAATTAACATCCAGAATTAAAATGGGCAGACCATAGGACTTGGCACATTGCAGTTGGCAAATGGTCCCTGCCCCTCTGGCTTACCTCAAGCCCTAAACCTTGCTGATTGTATCCTGTTAACAGGCTTTAGTTCTGGATGCCGTTGAGAGTCTGCCAAGCACAGTCTGTAGGATGTTTTAATTGGAGTAGAGAACAGTCATAAAAAGACCTTTGACCAAGCCCTGCAGATCAGGCTAACGGGAGGAAGGTCTGTGCTGCTGTTCGGTCACTTCCCTTGAGTTGTCCTTGTTAGAGCAAATGGACCCAAGGTCCAAATCTGCCTGCCAGCTGTCCCGTCTGCCCAGCTGCTTTGTACACAGTAGAAATGTACTCTGACCACCCAAAACTCCCCAGGCACAGTAGCACAGAGCAATTTGCTAAGGTTCCCCTGAAGCAGCTGTGGTGGTGGCATTCCTCACCGTCTCACCTGGGAGGCTGAGGTCATCTGTCTGAGGGTCCAGCACAGGGATGGGAGGTAAAGATACTCTTTTCTTATGACTGCCATGGGAACAGGTATCAAGAAGCAGCTGAGGGGGAGCTTGCAATGCAATGTCCTCCTCACTCTAGTCACATTCAAGTGATTTCACTTTTCAAGGGGCTTCCTGGGAATCTGAAGTCAGGATCTGTCCTGTAGTCTTCACTCTCAGCTACTCAAAGCAGCAGCATCTTCATATCCTTCCCTTTGGCTAAGCTGGGCCCTGCAAGTTGTGCTTTGCCAAGGTGGGATATTACTACTCGTTAGATTTCTTGCAGGAACCTCCCCTCCCAAGCACATGAAGTGACCGAGCTGCCACCTCTTTATGCAACTTTTGGGATGCCCACCCTCAGCAACTGCAAGCTGAACCACAGAACAGGGACAGACAAAGCCTGTGCTCTGTCCCAGTGGGCAGGGGGATGGTTGTTTCCCAAGGACACTGCTGATCTGCAGCTCTGCTGGTAAAAGCTTGAGCACTGGGACTGCTCTGCCACCTGGGAGCCTTGGCAGGCTGCAAATGTTTCCTGCTTTCCACCCTCCTCTCCTTTTAGTGTCTGCTCTGAGCTGCTTGGTGTCCTCCATGTGCAACATCAGACAGCACCTATACTCTGCTTCAGAAGGGGCTACACTTGCACAGAGGTGGGATGATGCCCACCTAACCTGCCTGCTGCTGTTTTTCAGTCAGTAGAAGAACATCAGAGGAGAACCACTTTGTCATGGCAGCAATAAAATCAGTGCTGCCGCAGATTCCCAAGGAGATGCATTTGTCAGGCACCACCTTGGCCACACAGTCCCTTGCGGGTTGGGGCATTTGGTCACCAGAGGGGTTCACCAGGCTCTACAGGTCCCATCTGGGCTGGAGACAGGGCCAGGAAGAGATAGTCTTAGGTTATATGATGGCAGATCGAAAATCAAGTCTTCGTCCTCCTTCCATAAACCAGCCCTGGCTGGGCATCTCCATCGTGGGTGGCACGGGTGGCACGGGGGCAGATGTGGCTGCAGGGGTTGGGGAGGATGATGGGGGAGCTCCGAGTGGGAGCCCAGCTTGCAGCATCCCGACCATGCTGACTGAAAGCAGGACGTCTCGCCCGCTGCCGCACGCCGGCACAGTGGGACCATGCGGGCGGGCTCCCTGCCTCGGGGGCTGCCGAGGGCGAGTGTGAGGAGGGAGGGGGGGGCTCGACTGAGACCTCAGTTTCACTTCCTGCCCTGTGTGGGGACAAATCATTAAAAATATCTGACTCAGGCAGTCGTCTTTGTTCTCGGTATTACTAAGCCCTCCCCGCTCCCCAGCCCCCTGCGACGGCAGCGGTGTGGGCAGAGCTATTTCACTTTCCCCTGGTTTGCAGACTCCCAGCTGGGCAGGCAGGTGTGCGGCGCTGCCGGACTGCATCCTCCCAGCATCTCCCAGCACCGCTGGGGCAGGAGCCTTTTTCTCCAACAGACCTGGGCACTTTTCCCTGGCATCTCAGTTGGTCAGCTTCTTAATCCTCAGAGAGGTCTGGGGACACCAAGCCAGGGCAATGTGGATGGTGCTGAGTGTCACCAGGTCCCAGGGATGCTCAGAGCAAGGGAAGATTTTGGAACCCTGCTGTCCGGGCGCAGCAGAGATGGGCTGCACCACTGTCTCCTCTGTGGGATCGCAGAGAGGGGGAGCTTGATGATCCCAGGCTTGGCTGCCATCAAGTTCATCATAAATTGATTTCCTCTTGGATTAATATGATTGCCATAAAAGATATGAGCATTTTAATATCTGCATCCACAACTGCAATGTTGGTTTTAATGGCCATGTTGACTAATGTGCACAGTACTTCACAAATATGTAACGTGCCTTTTCTTGCCAGAGTAACTTGCAGCCTAGTGCACATACAGATATTGCAGCTTGGAGGAACGGTGGTTTGTAATTTAATGTATCCCCTTTCACATGCATCAAGCCCTGTGGTGCAATTAGGTGCTTTCTTTTGCAAAGGCAGTAATTAATGCTTCTGCAGTAGCCTGGGAGTTGGGAGTGGGACAGGGCATGCGAGGTGAGCTGAAGCCACGTTGCATTGGACTGAATGGCTATCAGAAGCTCATCTTCTGAAACAGCAACAGTCAAGAAAGTGGCACAGCAGGTCAGCTGGAAAGACTGTTTCTTCTTGTTTTTCCACTCTTGTCTTACTAAACCTTTTTCTTGATTTCACTGCAGATAAAGAAATAAACGCTACACCTACATGGTCTGTCATGGAGGCCCATGTTTCATTCCGTGTTTCCAAATTCCAGGCTCACTTTGACTCCTGGATAAAATCATCTTTCCTTGTGCATATTCTGCCTATCTCCGGTGCCATTCTCCCAGCTGGACTGGTGATCTCTACGGGAACCCATCAGATGTTGGATGAGATTTCAAAATGGGTGAGATTTACCTGGGGCAAAATATCCACGCACCACTTAAGCTGTAAATCCCATGAATTTTGTTACTACAGAAGATTTGTGTTTTCCCCCTGTTGGTGCAAGCAGGTGGCAAATTGGCAGGTGATAATCTGCCGATATTAATACTGTGCTGCAGGTAAGTAGAAGCTGCCATATCTCTCCATCAAGAACCTGACTGGCATTGGGTAAGACTGTCGGGTTCTGCTTCTGAAAGCTTAGGCGAGATGGCATTCAACCAGGGGACTTGCTTAGTTCTGCTTGCATATAACAGTGAGGACTTTACTGCACTCGGGTTGGGAGCCCTGGAGCCAGCTCCACTGTGGCCCATTTCCCCATCAAGGTATTTAGGCTGAGCACATGGGGGACCATCTACAGCTTGCACGTGGAGCCACTCATGGAGATGGATCCACACGCAGATGTAAAGGCTGGGTGGAGTTGCCCACCTGTGTGACTGTCCCCAACTTTGTGGCAGGGAGGTCAGTGATGCTGAGTGGGGCTGATGTGACCTACCACCTCCCTGGTGCAGGCTGTGCCTGTCCAGGTAGTCCTGGCCATGCCACCACTGCTGTCACTTTGCATGCAGCTAGTGAGACCAGGAGCAGGACTAGCACCTCATGGGAGGGTACCATGGAGGAGGCACCCACAGTATTACTACTTCATAATAGAAGCAGCTCATGAATAAGCCCAGAGATGCCAGGCCAAGGCCTCGGTGGGGAAAAGAAGGTGGTTTTTGGTGAATCCATCCTCCTTTCTTCTCACAAGATTGACATGGCAGATAGCAGCAGTGGTGGGAACTGGCGGACCCCTGAATTTAAAATCCTGGGGACAACTTGTTTGGGAGTGCTGCTGAGCAGGAGCTGGTGCAGACAAAGTCTTTCAGAGTAAACAGGCTGCAATGCTTCTCTGGAAATTAAACCCTAACTGTGATCTGCCCTTGGAGGCTTGGGGAGGACATCTTATGCCTTCAGCAGCAACCCCATCCCCTCCTGCACAGGCTGCTGCTTCAAAGCAGAAGACATTCATCACAGTGTGTAGAAAGTAGCCAGGAATCAGTGATAAGTAGATATCTTTAAAGTTTAATTTAAAAGAGTTGGGGGTTTTGCATATGATTTAGTGAAGCATGGGAGAGGCCTTCCTTAATAACACAGGTTTTTAGAAAATGTGAGGCTACGTGCACTGTTTCCAGCACTCCAGGGTGCTGCAGGTGTGGGGAGTGCTTAAGATGCTTCAGAGAGGAAGAAGGAGTGAGAGAAAAGCTTTTGGGATTAAGTGGTTTTCCTTCAGCTAATCAAAGCTCCTTGCTCTGGGCTAGGACAAAATAACCAAGACCTCTCCTTTTTACCATCACCAAATGAGGGAGGTCCTGCCTGGTCGTTCATCATGCGGATGGTTGTGAGTTGCTGTTCTTCTGCTGTCAAAGTCTGAAACCCTGGGCAATCCCACCCTCCAAAGCAACACCCTGTGCTGGGCAGTGCAGCTCCTCTGGATGCTGGGGAAGGACATCTGTCAGTCAACACCCACCACCTGCCCTGAGCAGGAACTGTCTTGGCCGGTGGGGTCCTGGCCTGCAGACCCATCCCCAGGGCCAGAACCCACCACCCAGGCTACCCCAAATCTCCAGTACTGACTAAGGGCACTCACAACCTGCTTTGGACAGGAGCAGCTGAGTGTGATGGGTGTTGGGTGAGCCCTGGGAGCAGTCCGGAGGCAGCTGGTCCATGCAGGAGATGCTGAAACGGTGCACCATCACCTCCTCCAGCCTCTCCAGGGCAGCGAGGGTGGGAAAAATGGGGCAAGTGAGTGTGAATGTACAGTTGTTCATATAGGGGTGTGTGTGTGTTTCTGCGTGGGTGTAGGACAAAGCATGTAAATAGAGCTAAAGAACGTGCTGTGTGTGTGAGGATGGAGGCTGGGAAAGGAAAAATTACTTAGCCACAAAACAGACCTCCTTTACCTGTTTTTCTCATAAAGCAGCATGAGGATGTTTCTGCTAAAGCAGCCTCCTTTCACAGCAGCTGCATTATGAAATGAGTTCTTTTTAACAAATCCATCTGCCTGCTTTTTAATAAGCAGGGCTTTCCACCATTGTATATGTGCGAGGTCTGACCTTTTCATAGGAAAAAACATTCATAACCAAAAACTATAAATAGAAACCTTCAGACTGGAGCAGATAAAGATGTAGGTTATGTGACTTTTTTTTAAAAAAAAAACAACATAATGTGGGAGGGAAAGGAACAAGTTCTTTTTAAAAGTCGTAAACTTCTGTTATTGCCTTAAGCTTTCTTAGTATTTACTGAAACATTTAAGGAAAAACTTAAAACAGTAGGGCTTACAAGACATCTGTATCTAAGCAGGTATTTTTACAAAGGAAAGGAAAAAAAATTAGAAATATGCTTAGTTTAGGAAAAAGGGTATTTCCCCAAACTACAAAACAAAAAATTTAGACAAGGTTTGTATTTCTAGGATAAGTTTTATATTTTGTTCATGTTCTGGTTCTGCAAGCTCTCGTATATAAACATAAATTTGCTCATAAGTATAGACACTTATCCTTCAACGGGACTACTCATGTGAGAAAAGCTGATCATTCATTGTTTCCACTTCAAACCATATTTGGTCCTGTACTTTAAGCCCCAGCTGCTGGAGGCAGGTGATTACATGAGAATCTCAGCTATCTTTAAAAAAAAAAAAAGTAGAAAAGTAAGTTTCTAAATCTTGTGGTTGAAGAGAAAGCTTGAAAACATGTCCTCCACGTAGCTTCAGAACCAGAAGGCAAATAATATGAAACTAATCTTCTGTCTAAATCTGCTAATCACACACATTTCTTGGTTGGGAGCAACATTTGTTAAGCGTACAGCAGAAGAGTTGAAGAAAGGGGAGTAGGAAACGATCAGTGCAATTGTGGCTTATCTGAGCCACGTCGGCAAATCACTGTTGCCACATGCAAAGACCCTTGGTGGCTGCCGGCTCCCAAATGCTCTGAAGAGCTTCACTTAGCAAACAGGCAGGTAAATCAAAGTGAATCAAGAGAAGGCTTTGGTGAAGCATGCATTTAGCTCATCTGCTGTATCCCATGCCTCAGATTCTAGGATATGCATATCTTCTCTGATATTTAAGACAGCACAGAAAATAAATCAACTTGCTTGGTGCTGTCAGCATGGAAATAAAGATAAGCTGTTAGCTGTAGCCACTGAAGGATGCAGTGGTAATACAATACTTAGAGTCTCTGTGTTGCTTTTTTATATACTTCAGCAGCATAATAAAAAATTGCACTGATCCATATTTCATCAGGCATTGCAGGCTGAGCATCTTTTACGAATATTGTGTAGCTTCGGCTTCCTTAGAGAGGTATCTTTTCGCTGTGGATGCTCAATGCCAGGCTCCTTTCTCCTAGGATGCAGTATCTCACCATCACTGCTCCACGGCACAGCGCATTAACAGCCTTCTCTTGAGTTGAGCACCTCCAGGACCATGACTCCGCTCACGTGAGGAGCAGAGACAGACCAAACAATGGGGTTTGTCCAGCAGCTGCAACAAGTAGCTTTGTCTCTTTGCTGCTGCAAGGCGTTTTAGTTTGAGTTTGTGTCACCGCTTCCCCGATACCTATAAATATATTTTTTTCATTTATAGAAAATGGGAAGCTACTTTGAGATCGTAGAAATGAGAGCAGGACGGTGATTTCTGCAGAGATGTCTGCTTGTGCCACTTCAGCTCTGTGGGCACAAGCATGTGTGCATGCTCATCGCACGGAGAGTTTGCCTCGTAGCTTCATTTCTCCCAGATGATGATGGCCTGTTAACCAAAAGCCTCCCAGGCAGTAATGTTTGAAATGTTTTTCAGAAGCTGCAATTGCTACAGAGATATCAATACCCAAAAGTCACGCAAGCAAAACAAAGCCTTGGGGCAGCCAGGAAAGATGTCACGAACTCTGTGTGGGTGGTTTGAAGAGAGGGGAACCCCACCGTCCACGTGCAGAGAAGTGGGGCACGGATTGTGCCCAGCACCTGGTGTGTGGCTGCTCTCTGTCACTTGGGGTGGATACAAAGAGGAAAGGAGGGGCTGCCCTTGGGAGAACTGGAACCCTGCAGCAGATGCAGGGGTTTTACAAACAGAAACATATTCCCTTCTGCAGGGCTGCGCTTGAAGTGGTCACTAAGTTGAAATCTGGCCTTGAGGAAGGCGATGGCAAAGTCCCCATGGACTTTGGTCTGGTCCAAATTCCACCTCTTGGGTTTGACTGTGGTCCAGCAGCTGCCTAAGCCTGAAGCTGGCCTTCTGCCCTCCGTTGAGTTTCCTTCTACAGTGGTGGAACGGGGCCCGGGTTGTATCTCACCAATAAAACAAATAGAATTAAATGATGCAAGGGTGTTGGAGTCGTGATTTTCATCAGCGTTTCCTTTTCACTGAGCTCAAAGTCTAGTTTGAATGCAGCCTACTATTTCAGTCTGCAAGAAAAGGCTACATAGAAAATAGGTTTTGAATCAGATGCTTTACATAAACCATGGGTTTTACTAAAAACTGATCCATTCTTCTCTTTTTCACTCCTACAATAGCAACTCTGCAGGGAGGCATTAGAAGTTTCAGTACTTTCATCTTGTCTCAGAACATTTAAGGTGGCCAAAGCAGGTAGTAATAATAATAATAATAATAAATAATAATAATAATAACAACATTGAAATAATTCATCACAGCTAATTTATTGAAGGAATTTTACCACATGTGGGTGTGATAAGTCATCCAGAAATAGGTCACAATTTTCTGAAATGTATCTGTGGTGCAGGATTATTTGCCAACTAATTTATACCAAACAAATCCCTCTCACTGTTAGTAGATGGTGCTTTTATTTTGAGCTGTTTTGACTGAGTAGCACTCTGGTTCACATGGTGAATATCTGTTTCTTGATTGGGAACTGGAGCAGGCACCTAACTTTAACCATGTGCCAGATACCTCCTGGCTGAAGCCAGCCATAAATGTATGTTCAGGCTAAGGGAACACAGGGAGATTTTGGCATCCAGTCCATGTGTCAGTAATACAGAGGCCTTTCAGCAGCAAGGAGCTCAGCTTTGTCCTAAGCCTGGAGATGCTGCCGTGGGGAATAGGAGCATTGTTTGAGCTGCCCTTCCTGAGATTCAGATGGGTTGGGGAGGTTGTCCCGAAACAGCCACGTAGGCGGTGAAACCATGAGGGCTGTGGGAAGATGAAATGGAGCGTTCCTTCTGTTGGGAGAAAGCAAACTGTGGTCTCCCTTTGCTTTGCACCCAGCCTTGCTTGGTCCTAGCTAATGCACCTGGCTTTTTACAACCCCACTCTGAACACAGCCCCGTGGGGTGCTCCTGCAAAGCCAGGCAGACAGGAGGCTGGGGCCTGTCGTGCCTCCCATGCCATCAGCTTCCTATCACCATCACTGGACCTCTTGGTAAACTGGTCTGCAAAGGGGTCAGCCTTCACCCTGCACTGCCCTATATCAGCATCAGCAGGGCAAGTTTGGACTTCTGTCATTGTGAAGGCACTGAAAGTTGCCAGAGCTCAGTGCCGAGCATGCAGCCAATTCCAGATGGTGTGGAGAACCTGTGGATGGACTTTGGATTGTCCTTCTGTACAGACAGACTGAAATCCTGGCTTTTATTCAAACCTAGGGGATCTCCAGCATGGAGTGACTGAAGACAACTTCAACAGCTACCCTTCAGCCCTCCCCTGCAAGGAAGAGATAAGCAAATTCATGGCTGTCTCTGATACTGTGATTTATACAGAGCCCAGCTAGATTTAGTGCTTTTAGAGAAAAGAGTCAAGATTCCTTATCCCAAGAGGTTTGCAATTTAAATCAGGGAGACAAAAATTCCAGCCCAAAACTGAAACAAATATCAGAAGGGACACCCTCATGAACAGAAAAGGAAGATCCATCAGAGCTGCTCTTTTTCAGAGTTCTGCAGGTGTGTGAGCAAGTGAACTTTTAGAGTAGCTGAGATCAATCTATGCACAACAATCCATTTTTGCTTAAGGAATTGCCTGGCACTTCCAGGGCTTGAGTTGGTGGTGGGGATGAGAAGACTCTTTGTAAGATTACCCTCTGAGGCAGGTGAAGGTAGACTCAAGCCCACTGATGTCAGTTGGAAACCTTTCAAGGTGTGTGGCAAATAACCTGAAATTGCAGCAAATAGAAGGTAAGAGGAGTTTTTCATGGCCATGACAAATGAGATTTTTGTCAAAGTTGAGTCATCTGTCCCACTACGTTCTTTTGAACTCTTCTTACTGTGTGGAGCAAGGATATGCCAGCTGATTTGGACTTCAACATTTATTATAAGCCTGTTGTCAGCGTGTGGGAAAGCAGGAAACTTCCCTACTGTAATGCTATAGAGGTGTTTATACGTGTGGGGCTTATTCCTTTATGAGAAGGGGGGTAAATTATATTTGAATAAAGCCATTGCTACATCCACCCTAGGGAACCACTCTGTCTGCCTATCACTAGTGCTCACTCCATCACTCTAACTGCAGTAGTTAAAGAAAAACACACTATTGACCAATACACAAGTATGAAAACCACTGTAGACCCAGGCTTTTCTGCTTTCTATGGTTCTGGCAGAACAAAGGCAAATTAAATTGGTTGTAACTTAATTTCTGTGTGCATTAAGACTCTTTGCACAACCTGAACAGTATAAAAAAGCTTTGGGTTTGCTCAGAATTAGCTTGAATGAATTCAGAAGGCCATATTTCTTTACACAGCACATAATCATTTCCAAAGCATCTGCCATAAAAGGGGGTGATTGAAACAGATTTTCTAGTGGATAATTTCCTGCCCGTTCCTAACACTTTCATCTAAGGAAACTGAATCCAAAACTCATGGTCACCAGTGTGAAAACTCCATTGATCTCAGCAGACTTTGGTTCAGCTCTGAAAGATATGAGAATAGATACTGAGAATTAGTGTTTCTAGAGCTTGAGGCAGCACTATCTCTATTTGACATACTGCAGCAAGGCCAACACGCAGCAGAGCTCCTTCCTGCGGCCGTCGTCCTGTGGTCCACATCCTTTTCAGATGTTCTCAACACAGCCAATGTGACATGGGATTATGGAAATGGACAGTAACACGGGTCCATGATCTGGAAAGTAGATCTCAAATGCACACAGTTGAAGACTATGGGAGTTGAAGACTATGGTGTGGTTCAGGATGGGAAATCTCATGTTCACGTGGACCTTCCCCGTGTCCGCTACCATCAGCCCTCCCCTGTTCCACCTCAGTGTGTGAATGCAGGATTAACGTGTCTCCAAGAAGGGACATAAAGATGTGTAGTGTGTCTGTAGGGAAGCTTCTCACCTTGTTTTCTGAATAAAAAAACCTCTCACACATCGCAAAACAGATACCTTCATTTCCATAGCAGCCGGGACAGCTGATTCAGTAGGTAGAAACCTGCTGCTAGCTATTGCTGACTTGAGTTGAGAACAAGATCTTCAGTGAAATTAATTGATGGTTTCAGTTCCGGATCTGGTGGGCAAATTAAAAAAAAAAACAAAATTGGGCTGCGTAATTCAACGCTTGCTTTCAGGAAGCCACATAGAACAGAAGCCGAGCATGGAGACTGACTTGTCTCTCACACTTCAATACGAGCCCATGCCCCCTGACCACAGGAGGCAGGAGAGGGAGGCAGGGACCCTGTCTGGAGAGCTGGCAGCACCCAGGGCCCAGAGGGCTCCTGCATGTCCCATCTCTGGGAAAAAGAGCAGCACCGGGGAAAAACAGTGATGTGGAAAGCAAACCTCTACCTCTTCGAGATCCCATTCATCCCAAGACTGTCCAAAATCATTCACATATAAATATTATCATCCCAGAGCTCACTGGCATTTTCATTCAAGTACAGCACACAAGGAAATCAACCCTTCAGTGGTCAGAAGATGTAGGGTGATGTAATTTATTGCACAGCTTAGGAATTCTTGAGAGCTGGCAAGTCAGCATCCCTGTATCTCCTACCAGTTATACCAGTGTGCATTTCTCTTTCGCCATCTGAGGAACTGTAAGCAGCTTTCAAAGGTTTTAAAAGTCTCCACCACATCCCTGTGAGAGAAATAAAAACCCACCTCTTTCGACAAAGAGGGAGGAGGGGATGCTGGAGATAAAAAATGTGGATTAAGGAACGTGGTGGCAGGGCAGTGGGGAGCAGGCAGGAGCTCCTGGCTGCTGGGAATGTGGCCTTCCTGAGCAGGCAGTCAACAGGACGAGCAGCAGGAACAATGAGCTAAGCGCTGCGATGGAAACAAACACCTTTTTTTAGGCGCCCTGCACTAAGCTGGCTGCTGCTACTTTTATCACACCATTCATTTGGGAAGAAAGCAGCGCAGCAAAACAAGGTGCGTGCACAAAGCCACGTGCTGTTCCTGCGCTCACAGGAGTTACCGGCCTGAAAATTTAGTAAATGGTTTGGGACAGCAGCATTCTTGTATGGTGTTAGGTCTTTGTAACTGGATACAGCTGGGTGGGTCCTTGGGGCAGGACCTGGATGACCCGTTGGGACTGAGGACCACAAATGGATGCTACCTTCTGGGCAGCGAAAGCCAACGCCTCCACCACGTAAGTTGTCCATGAAGGCTCTTGAGCTGTTTTACAGATAAACACAAACACACGTGCACATGAAACCCCCTGGCAAAAACAATGGTTGCTTTGCATGCCAAATGTGTCAGTTGCATTTCTTTTTACGACTGAATTCATTCTCAAGTCATGAATGCAAAAAAAAAAGCCTAGTGAGTGTTTAAATTTAGGGCATTAATTTTGCATTCCAGTGTAGAGGGAACCGAACAGTCTCAAACCTCAGAAAAAGCCACTCCACCTCTGCTTTATGGGCAATTTCATTCTGCTTGTGTTTCCAGAGCATACTTCAAAGTGCAGATGCATTTTAGGTAAATAATGACAGCTTCAGAACAAGTTTTCCTTGTAACACAAATCACCTCACTAATGAAATCAGGGGAAAAATTCAGAACAACTTGATATCCATCTGCCTGAAATCAAATCCTTCTATTTATATAGTGTAACTAGTGGCCTGATTCCTTCCCCAGTCAAATCAGGGGTGAAACTCCTGCAGACTCAAGTGGGAATGGGGCCAGCCCTTTTCTCTCACTTGGTGACCGTGGCCCGAACCAGGGTGAGGATGCCTTGGTCCTTCCAGTGTGCAGCTGAGAACGTGCCTGCAGGCGCAGCAGCAAACAATGGGGTCAGGTTCTGAAGAATATGAGGCACCTTCCCTCAGCACGGAGAACAGTTTCTATAGTTTCCAAATTTCCTTCCTGCTCATGTCAGTCGTGCACGGGAGAAAACAATGAAGAAACACCAACCCCACGTGCAATAAAGTAATGGGAACCCAAGAATGAGCCACATGCTAAAAAGAAAAGAGTCGTCCCATCCAAGGTTGAAAGTATCGACTGGACTGCCAAATAACTCAGACTAGCCCTGGGGACTTGGATCTATACCTGTACTTACCTCTTCACCTCAGACCTCAAGAGCAAGCTTCCTTTTTGCTTTGGGAGCCTGGAGGTGGGCGGATGGTGCAGCTCTTGGTTGCCTTCATCTGCACTGCTGAACCACTCACCTCACTGTGGCCCCGTGTTTGCCTCTGGAGCCGCTGCTTCTCTCAGATCCCATCAGCCTTCCCAAAAGCTCGGCAGTGGGATGGGGGGGGGAAAGAGGGGGGCGAGATGTCCACTTGGCTTGGCAACAAAGAAAAGCAAACTGCACTTGAACCTGGAAATTTACAGGAATGCATAGCAGCCGTGTTGCTAAGCCAGCTGCAAACCTGCTTCGCTTGGGGCTCTTCCCTTTGTAGGGTTGAAGGAATGAGGCGCGTGCTGCCAAGTAGGACATCAGTACTACAAACAAATGGAAAGCCCTTATCCCACCAGCAATCTCAACCTGGTAACGGGCAGGCAGCTAGAGTAACAAGAAAGCTCGGCTCCTTCCTACTCAGAGAAAGGGGAGGTGGTAGGACACAGGTTATAATTAGAGCCACCCACAGCAATTTTGGGGAAGCTTCAGCACATGGATCGGGATCCTTTTGTAAGTGCTGCCAATTCTCCATCTGCATGGACTGGGCCAGACCAGAAACCCAGTGGCAAGCACCCGCAGACACATCTCCTGCTTGCCTGGAGTTTAGCAGAGCTTTAAGCCACCTTGGTGCCTGAGGGGAAAAGCACGCAGCAGTGGGAATTTCTGTGTAAGCCCTTAGCCTGAGTGTCCTCCTAATTTAAAGGATTTGCTTCAGCTTTGGAGATAAGCTCACACTGGAGTCCTCGCTCCTTTCTTTCCACCGGATTATAAAATGTCAGAGGTTCATCCAAACTGGATCTCCCCAGTAGAGTTTCCCGCAGCTGGAAAAACACCAGTTCTGCCAAGTGTGCGGATGCAGTACGTTTCACGGCACGGCCACCCTTTCCCCATGCAAAGCTGCATGGAACACAGTGAGAGGCTTGTGATGTGACCATGCCTGGACTGAGGCACCTCAGAGCCGTCCCCAGCCTATGCTGTGCTTGACTCAGACAGTTCAGCTCACAGCTTCAGGGCTCAGCTCTGCCAGGACAAGGATCAGCATGGAGTACTAATGACCTGATGTGGTCTTTACACTAGTGGCACATGGGTCTTGCATCCTCCTGGGCTGAGACAAGAGCTCCTCTGCTTTGGTCCTAACTCTTGTGAGGCTAATTCACAGTGGGGATGGGATACCTCATGTGTGAGCTTTCAGGCAGCATCACTGGCCCAGTGCATCTGCATCTGCATCAGCATCGGCACCGTCATCAGCATCCTTATCGCTATCCCCCAGCAGGAGTTACCATCCTTAGACATCCTTTTGAACCCCCTCAAAAGCAGTATAGACCCTCACAGTGCAGGCTGAACACCACCAACATGAAGATTTAAACCACTTGACTGGGAAAGCTAAACTATATCAAGCCCCTGTGAGGAACAGGGCCTGCCTAGGAGAAACGGGTCCTCAGCAGGGACAACACTGCTCAAATTGTTACATTTGCTACCACACTTTCCATAAACACCCTGATTTTTGGTGCTTTCCCTCCAATCCCCGCTGTGGTGCTTTGGGCCTGACTGGTGAGAATCTCATCTCCTGCAGTCTTGCTTGTAGCCACCAGGATCTCTGAGCTTCCCAGCTTGCAGAAACAGGCTTCAAAACATGAGCCCAGCATTCTCAGAGGAAACAATTCCAATTTTTATTTTATTTTTTTCCCCTACCACTGTGATCTATTTAAAGAGAGACTTGGGGGCCTCACTCGGGAGTTTCGGGTACTGCTCAGTCTGGGGAGAGCATCACAAAGCCATTACTGTCACACGGCCACCCCAGAAGCCCTGTGATAGCTGCTCTGCGCTGGCGCCCCTGCCACACACCGTGCCCGGGGGGGCATCTCTCCAGCTGAAGGCACAACGAGAACTTTCTTCCAGGTAGAGGGAATATAATTACGCAGGCTATGAATGGCAAAGTGTCTGCAGGGGGGTGGAGACAGGGCAAGGGGGGTGTCAGGGTGTTTTGTAAATGCTTTGAAATGTATTTGGTTGTTTCTGAGATGAACCTTAAAGAAAATACCTGAAAACTGGTTTTGCTTTTCCTAAAGCATTGGCTCTTTCAGGCAGCGGCTTTGCCAAAAGTCATTAATCACATCTTTATTAGCAAGGGCGGGGGAACAGTGACCTCAAACAACCGAGGAAAACAACTAAAACTGCCTTCATTTGAAGGACCGTGTTATAAAATCTCTTCTGGCCAGCACATGCTACATTTGACATATATTTAGAGTGCGCTGAGTCTTAGGGATATATTGGTACTTCAGCACAGAACCAGGGCAGGACTTGACCCAAGGGTCTGATCGACTTAACTATATGTCTCCTGGAGTAAAACAGGAGAAGGAAGAAAGTTTTTAAAAGGTCTTCACGCTTTTTTATGACATCAAAGTGCATCATGTGAGTGGGACAGGCTGAACACACTGGCTCTTCACTTCTGAAGCCTCAGAACTCACAGATTCATTGATCTCATGATGTGCATAGTTCAAATACAGAGGGAACATCACTATCACTCACTTCCTTCTAGCCTTGACAGCCTAAACTGTTTCTAAACTATCTAAACTGCTCTAAACTATCCAGCCCTGCTGTTAACGCCATGGCAGGATCCACCACATCTTTTGGTAACCACTAGTTTTCTCAATTAAAAATGCAGGGTCAGCTGAACGAGCAGCCCCATTAGGTGGGTGACCTAACCTATGCCATGGGGACTGCTGCTCTTGGGGTGGGCACAGCCAAGGGTACAGCCCCCATACCCATACTTTGTCTTGCTTAAACTCCACATTTGCTCCTTGCTCCGAGCTGGTTCGTCAACTGGGATACAGGGATGGCTAGAAAAGCATACTTTTGAGGGGTTTCCTGGAGCCTGCCTCAAAATGCATTTAGAGTGTGTCAGGGTCCCGGTGGCATCGTGGGGAAAGGGCAGGTCCCCACCTTGGGCAGGATGCTAACTGCTGCCTTGCGGCAGGCAGACTGTCAGCCCAAACCCTGGAAGGCCGTTGCCACTGATAACACCCATCTGCTGTGGCATCATGTCCGTTGACATAACCTTAATTAATGATGTTACCAAGCTAATGAGGAGATAAACCACCGATCCCAACTCTTGTTAAGAAATTGTCTTAAATACCAGTCACTAATCACCGTGGAGAAACAGATAGTGGGCCAAAATGCACACCTGGAGTAAAGAGGTGTGGCGCCCATGTTTTCTGGTGAAGTTGCATTTGTTTACTCCAGGACTGACTATGAACCATCCCGATGAACACACGGCGGGTGTGCGCTGGGCGGGAAGTTGTAAACAGCCCCAGCCTTATGTAATGGCCTGGGTCTTGTGCAAGAACTGTCATCCAGGTGGCAGCAGGATTGATGGCTGCGGAGATGAGCACAGTGCCAGCCTGGGGTGCAGATGTGCGTGGGAGTGCACCAACCCCAGGCTTGCTCTTCCCAGACCCTGAGCCGGTGTGGAGGGGCTCTCCGGCCACCACTGAGCCCTGGGATGCTTCACAGCAATGGCATGGTCGACGTGGCATTGGGAACAGTGGACATCACCAGGCACTTCTTGGTGGCTAAGAGGTTTTTGGGCAGTTTAGTTGGAAAAGATTTGCCATCTGTGACTAGAAGACTTCCCGCTACCATTGGGGTGATGTGGATGTAACTTGTAAAACAGGGAAGGGACCTGTTTCACTGCGCCGACTTGATTCCTTGGCTGTTGCTTTATTTCCTTGCTGTTGTTATTCTGATCCAGTGAAATTAAAAAGGCATGAGTAGCCTATTTGGATCTGAATGTGTGAGTTCCTGCCCTGCAGAGCTTTCAGTAGAGATTAGATTTTACATGCCATTGTGTGGGGGAGATATGCCATCAGGCAAAGGAGGAACAAATGCAGGCGGGGTGAGACTGGAGAGACAGGAGCCGGTATGCTTGCATGAAGCTGCCTGCTGCTCATCGGGGTGGTATCTCCATCTCACTGATGTTTGGATGGGTCTCTTAAAAAACATTTGCCATCTCTGGTTTCCACAGGAAGGTTAGCTCCTGGAACACGTGAGACAAGGCAGCCAGTTCTTCCTCGTGTTAGCCCTTTAAACCTTGTCCCAAGAGGGCCTAAAATAAAACTTATGCAGAAAAAACTATCTCAAGCCTTGTGTTCCTGAGCATGCAAGCAGACTAGCTAGGGGACTCTGGCCCTTAAAAAAAATCCTTCAAGTCGCTGGCAAGGTAGACAGGCACTCAGTCTGCTGGTGTCTGAATAAATGTTGAGGTATTCCAAGGATTTATTTGCTCACGTGGCACACAACACAGACATCAGGAGCAGACAAGCCTGGCACCTTTCTTGCGCTACCAACCTTTCACCTATTTCAACCACTTCACTCTAGCACTCTGACTGCCTTTCTATTCAGTCTAGCTGTTTTCTTCTTGACAAAAAAAAAAAAAGGTGTTTGTTTTTTAAGTGATCACAAGGCATGCATATATCAGAAAAAAAAAGAAAGGAACTATCTTCTTCTTACATCTCTATTATTTCTATTGTTCAGGTGTGCCTCAGGTACTTTCCCAGACATGTTGCCTTCTGTTTTTAACATCGCCATATGGGAATCAGATACTGCACATCTTTTGTGGTGCTGTTGAGTGGGGAGGGAATTTGTTATTGCTCCTCGCGGATAGTTCCGGCTTGATGCACACGGATAGCTCAGGGAAGACGGATGCCATCAGCTTTGCGGCCACTGCCCTCCAGCTTGGGGACAAGCTAAGGCGCAGCACAGCTTGGGAGACAAGCTGAGAAAGTTCTTGCAACACCTGCAAGCCAGGTGATGTCCATGGGGTCCAAACCTCACTGTTGGGAAGCTATTCAGTTGGTTAATTTTGCACTGAACCCTCTGCAATCTGGCACACTTGGTAATGCCTTTAATAAGCACCTGCTTTGTGGATGTCCAAGGAACTTGGTGGAAGAGGTGATCTCCACACAGCAGTCACAGACCGAATCAGCCTAAACTTCAGGGCAGTTGGAGCTTGGTGCCGGAGCAGATGCAGAAATGAGATTTGTGGGTTGGACCCATCTCTCAAAGTTGATTCTGATCATTTCCTGATTCAGAGCTTTGTGCTTTGACCACAAACCCACCATATCCCATCCTCTTTGGTGTACATCTCTCTCTGGTCCCTTGACTAAACACTGCTCGGTAAATGCAAATTCAAAAGAGGCTGCTAGTTCAAAGTATCGCATTATCAGGGGATCTGGAAAGGAAAATTAACAGCAACCAGAATCAAGTCAGAGCTGGGAAGAAAGCCTGGGTGTTTGAATGCTGGCAAATACCTGCCTAAGACACATTTCTCCAGCCTTCATTACACCCATTCCTGAACACAAAAACAGGCTAATCAAACGGTGCAACAACTTGTAGGTTCAGGTGGGTTACTCTGAAGTGGGCTGCTCCTGACTCAGGTAATTTTGTGAGATTATTGCTTTTCATGCTCCAGCCTAGAAAGCAGAAGAGCCACCACCCCGATGTTGTTGTATAACCGTAGGTAAGAGGAGTGGAGCCGATATCACGGTGGGGAGTATCTTGTGGGATACCAAGAAGTGAACAAACTGTGACAGAATGTGCATGTGAGAGGTTTCTTCTTTAAAAACAAGCTCAGCGAACCATTTTTTTTTTCTTTTAAGACACAGTGGCTAAAAATGGACTTTCAAAAATAAATCCAGCCTGAGGCTGGGTCTGAAAGCACTTAACGAGGGGTAAAAGTGGTTAAAAAAAGGAAAAAGAAAAATTCCCATGCTATTCCTAGCACAGACTCCCCCGCTTCTGCATGTAAACAGTAGCTGCATCACGCTAGAGCATTTCTAACAGCTTTAGACCAATACCTGGCCCACTTAGGACAGATGACGGGAGCACAGAGGCTCTACCCTGAGATCTTCCCAAGAGGCTCTTGTGTCCGGAAGGAACTGGGCAACCCATCCCAGACATCTCCCAGCACAGCCCAGCATCTTCAAAATCACATGGGACTGACAACTGCACTACACAATAGGATGAAACCAATTCTGGACAACATAATGGAAAAAACTGTTGGGGAACTGAACTGACTGGAGTTAAAAGCTGCAACTATTAATTATAGTAGTTGGTTCAGCCTTTTTAAGTGAAAACCAGGTCTTTCAGACAAATCTAATTATGTTCTTCAGAGAGTTTAAAAGTCTGGTTGGGAAAAGTGACTCTGTGGATGGGGTAGATTTTGGTGAGGTGGTTGACTTAGCACATTCTCTTAACAAATAAGAATATGTGATATCAATAGCACACCCTGTACGTGGCTTAGGGAGCAGTGAGATTAAAGATCTTCCAAATTAGTGGTCCCTGGGGAGTCAGTCATGGCACATCCCCAGGGGAGAGCCTCGGGGACCAACAGGACATCCAATAATTGTCAATGCTTTTATCAACCATCTGGAAGGTGATGCACAACAACCATTGCCAAAACCTGCAGATGACACCAGACAGGCAGAGCGATGGCTGACGAAGAGGGGAGGGCAGTGGTGTGGAGAGATGCAGATGACTGGGCTGATGCAGATAGAGTGTGTGAGCTCGGGCAGTCAGAGCCAAGGAGACAGGGGTGCAGCCGACCGGTGCGGAGGGAGAACCCCTTATCCTGGAAAGCAGAGCAGGGAGTCGAGAAAGGGTGCTGGGGCCAGAGCAGACAAGCAGTCCAACCTGAGTTTCCCGTGTGATATTGCAGCTAAAGAGCCTCATAGGAGCACTGGATAGATGAATAGAAGAGCTGCAGACTGAAGTATGAACCAGTTCTGGTTCCACAGATGGTCTTAACCACACAAATATTTACCCCTTTGTTGTTTTTTGCATTTTAAGAAAAAACATTGAGAGACTTGAAGAATTTAACCTGCTAAATTCATCCAGAAATTAAGTAAGAGATGATGTCATTATAATATGTAGGCACCTTCACAAATAAGTGGTGGTAGGAAAAAAGTCTTTAACCCCTGGAAAGGCCCATGACAAGCACACTACAGCCTGGTAGAAGGTAGCATGCCTTTTATCAGTGAGGATGCTTAGTCTTTGGGATGAATTCCAGGGGCAGGATTTGTTCCACATTTCCTGATGCCATCAAATCCAACCTGGCTTCCCTCCTAGGAGGCTTGATTGAGATCAAATTGAGCTTTGCCAAACATGAGTTAAACACAGAGCTGAGGGAGTGATAGCTGGGGATCCCTGAAGTGCTGGAGTTCAGGAGGGAGTCTCCAGCCATCCCTTGCAGCCATGAATTCAGGGACTGAGAACTACAAGCTGAGGAAGAAAAATATAATTTAAAAGGCCTGTTGCCTCTTGGAAGGTACAAGAGAGTGAGAAAGCAAATGAAACACCCTGGGAGGTCTTGGTGACCGCTTCCAAACTGATAAACATCAAAAAAGCACCTCTATCTTTTATCTTTTTTGCCTTTTCAATACTGTAAGTGAAATAACTTGATTACTTTATAGAGGTTTGTTGGTAGTGATCTTTTTAGCATGCTGGCAAGTTGCTCCTGTTTTGGTTTTGTTTGTTTTTTTGTGAACAGCTACAGTTGGGTTTTTCACTCTTTGTTTCCGAGTGTGTGTTTAGGACTTGCTGAGAACAAGTTAAACACAACAAATGAGTTTTGGACAGAGCTTTGAAAGAGATTAATTCTGTGGTCATTCATTCTCCTCTCTTGGGAAGGAAGCACTGCTTCTGAGAAAGTTCTGTCTTCGTGCTAACTGGCATCCTTGCTTGGTAACGCTTGCAAGGCATTAAACTGAGGACCAGGGGCCTAATCCAGGAAGATAACAACAGATGTTTTACTCTTAACATTGTCCGGGGATTGGTTCACATATTGATGTACCAGTAGAGATGGAATTGGAGGATACTAAGGGAAAAAAACCCACCAAAATCCAAGAGGAACTCAGTAGCAAACCTGGGATTAGCAGCTAAAACACACAGTCTGTGGCCCTAGCAAAGCCAAGAATGAACAGGACAAGTAGTAAATCTAGAAGAACCAATAGGACGGTTACAAACTTTGGAATTAAAGAAGAACAGCTGAAGAATGAACCAGAAATATAGCTGCTGAAGGAAACAATTCATATAGTGTTTATCATCTCATCCCCATATGTTTGTAATAATTTTGACAAGCATTTCATTTTATCTATTATTATTATTAAGAAAATTATTCCTTTAAGGGCAAAATCTAACTACATTTTTCAGGTCAGCTTGATTCTGGGAATCATTCTCACTTGCCTGTGGTTTTCACTATCAGGCCAAACTTAATCTCGGGTGTATTCCTCTTGACTCAGTGGAGTTATGTTGAAGATCAGCTTGGCCTTCGGGCCTTTAGCTATATTGCCAATGGGTTTCTTTAAAGGGATATTTCCCTACTTTGAATGCAATGATTCCGGGCAATGATTTTCATTTTTGCAATCTGGAAACACTCCTGCATATCTTAAGGAAGTTTTAGTTATTCTGGTGCTGAAGAAACCTTCTTTGGCAATAGATGACATGTCTAATTTTCATCCGGCTGAAGGCAGGTGTGTGCTTGTGCTTCGGCTGGTCTGTGGATGGCAGCCTAGAGAGCCATCCCCAGGTGCCTTCCATCCACTGAAAGATCTGGTGAAGAGTCACGGGAAGGGACATGAAATAGATAACAGCCCCACAAAAGCAGAGTGAATGCCATCCACGTTTCTGATTGACAGAGCAGCATCTTATCTTCCCCCGAAACCTCTGCACCCAACCCTCCAGGGGTGTGTGTGTGTGTGTTGGGAGGGAAGCCAGTAGCCTGATTTTGTCAGAAAGCTAATTAGAAGGATTATTTAGATTCCTCTAGCATGGGGAGCAGCCCCTGGTAAGAGCTTGGAGAAAGACAAAGTGAAGACCTGATATATGAAGGAGAAGCCTCTCAGCATCCTCCATCCTGGACCTCAGTGTCCATGAGATGCCACTTGCTGAAGGCAAGTGAGTGCATGTCCAGCGCCCCCACACAGGTTGCTGCTCCCCCAGGGCCACTCAACCCTGCAGAAGAAGTCAGCGCAAGGGAGGTGTCAGCACAGAGCTTTCTCTGCACTGGTGTTTTTCATCTCGTGAGGTCCTGGGGCAAAAGAAAGAACTACGAACTGGTGAGCACAGGACGGGGTCACAGCAGTATCATACCTGCTGAGATGGCTTAGCAGCGCTCCCCCCTGTCCTGAATGTCCCAAGTGTTGCCTGTTTCAGCTTGCTTTGGCAGCCAGGTTATTCCCTGAGGGCTCCAAATCACAGAAAAAAAAAGAAAAAAAAGAAAAAAAAGAAAAAAAAGAAAAAAAAGAAAAAAAAGAAAAAAAAATCATGACAGCAAAGGCAAATCTCCTGTTCTTGCTTCATGCAAGATGTGAAACCTACTCATGAAGCTGACTGTAATCATCCTCCAGTTGCTCGCTTATAACTTAGCAATACATGAGGAGATGATACTGCAGTTCTCAGAGATTTGTCCCCAGGACAAATCAGGAGACCTGAGAGAGCCCAGGGGTAGGTTCAGACAGGCTGGGAAGTGTTATGCAAAACAGCAGCACAGAGTGTAGACTATGTGAGGTACTTGTGAGCTTCTAAACTGAAAAATCTTCCTGTAGGGATTGATGATGGGCATGTCACTGAAAAGCACTGTTCTACCTTGCTTTTGTAAGGACCTATGCTCTTACTATGACCACGTTTGGTTAGAAGAGAGAGTCAGAAGACCTGTGAATTTTGATGGCTTGAGCTCTAGGGTTGCTGTAGGGTGCTCCAGCACACAAATGTGTCAGAGGAGAGCACGGTTTGGGGGTGCAAGGCTCAGGGGTTAGACGTTTCTGTCCTTCTGCACCTACCGTCAGCTTTGCACAACTATTGCAGTCATCCAGCAACCTGTGAAGCATAAAACTACTTGACATAAAACTACACAACATGACATAACTTACTTCATTATGATGAGAGAAGAGGGTTGATGTCATTTCTGTATAATACAGCCGATGTGCAGAGCTGGTTGCTGATACAATCATCAGCTCTGGAGATCTCAGCTGTCCCCTACCTTACCATCTCCATGTGCTTTCCTTGAAAACCAGCTGCCAAAAACCTTGGCATTAGCAAACTAAAGACAAGTGACACAGTCGTCAGCCTCCACTCATTGCTCTGTCTCCATCTCAAGGAGACCAACTTTGAAGGTGGTTCTGGTATGGAACAGTGGGAAAACCTTAAAGGGTTGGGGTCTGCGTCATCTAAAGCAGCAACTGGCTGACTCAGAGAGCAGAAACCACTTGCTGTGGTGTCTGGAGACCTCTGAACAGCTGCAAAATCCCAGTACTGAGATCTTGGTAAGGTCGCAGTTGCGATGGACTGGGCACATTGCCAGGGTGGAAGATTCCAGGATCTGCAGCCAGGGAACACCTAGCAGCCAACATGAGCTTTATAAAGACACCTGAAAATCCTTGCTTAAAGCTTGTCAGCTTAACGTTAATAACTGGGAGGGAAAGGGTTTGGAGCCACTGCGGTGCAGCCTGCGAGGTGAAGCACAAAGCCAAAATGGAGGAAAGAATTGAGTGAATTCAGAGAAAATCAGCCATGCCACTAAAAAGCACAACTAGAAACATGCACTCTCCCCACATCCTGGCTGGTTTTTACAGGATCATACTCACACACACACACGCAGCAAAAAAATAGCTAAGGGGACGGTCACTGCAAATTGCAACAAATAACAATTTGATAATATGATTTTAATGAAGAAATCCACAGCACCCAATAAATTCAAGATTTGGCACAACAACAGTGTCCAGTAGCCATAAATAAAGCAATCTGCTAATGACTGCACATTCCATCTCATTTTCCTTGATGTTTCCCACGGCGTCATTCCTCTGAATCACAGCTTTTCTTTTAATCTCATCCTAATCTACACCACTATTAGATGCTGTGCTTCTTCCTTGACAGCACCATATTTGAATGGCCACTAAGTAGGGCCTGCTCCAGAGCCAGTGAAGGTGAGGCTGTAACACATACTTGTCTCCTGGAGGCTGAGCCCGGAGAAGGCTGCGGAGCACGCTTGGCTGCATGCAGTCGCTCACACATAATCAGCCCTGGGTCATTCAGAGCCAGAACCACCCCTGTGGCCTCTCACAGATTCTGCACTTGGGATTCAGTTGGCTCCGCAGGCCTGACATGTCATGACAGAGACATTTCTTCTTCACGCAGCCCATTTTGACCTGAGCTAATGAGAGATGAACCTACCAATGGCAGCAAATAGGGTGCTGCTGGTCTAGGGAGGGCATCTCAGGTTCTCTCCTTAACGAGCTTCACATTTGGCTTTTCTTAACTGAAGGAGAGTTCGTCATCACAAACATCTTGCCGGTGATACGGTCCTTATCTGACAGATGGAGCCCAAGGAGAACTGTTTGCAATGACCTAATGTTTTTTGCTGCTTACCTGGCAAGACACCAGTGAGTTGCTTGTTCCCTGCACCGAGAAGTCACTAAGCAGATGCTCATGTCCCCCAAACAAAAAATCTTCACATTTTTTTTGTTTTAAGTAAAGTCAGGGTCTCCCACAGATCTAAAGCACTTCAGAGCCACTTTGTCTTTTCTGCTGCATGCTGGGTTTCTGCCGGGACCCTGCTTCTGCAGGGTTTGTCCCCACTGAGCTGTGTTTGCAGCCTAGAAGGCGGCTGGGACTCACTTTGCCTTTAGTGTGGCCTGTCGGGAGCCCTGGGAGATGATGAACCCTTTTGTCACCACTAAACCACGATGGGAATATCTTCCTCTTTTTCTCAGTCATTAAGTTTTTGCATACTGGAATTATAAGTCTTAAACAAGGAAGTTTTCCAGCAGGGTGCACGTCCTTGAGTCTTTCAGTAGAATGAGCTTTTTGAGTGTCCATAATCACAGAGTATATGACAAACCACAAAAGAAGCTTCCTTAATTTTAACTTCTTTTGGCCTAAGTTAGGTAGGACCTGAAGTCAGGGCTTGAGACAAGCTCAGAAATACTTTGCCATTACCACAAAATGCCATTCTGGGGGAGCTTTGCCATTCGGTGTTGCCGCATCTGCTTCATTTCTCTTCAGTTTTCCAGCTCAAACTTCTTCCTATTCAGTCCTGTCTTCTTATGCAACTTTATGGGCTGTGGTAGGTGGAGATAAGGAGGCCAAGTCCTGAAATGATCTGTCTGCTTTTGTTTTGCAACCTCAGTGACAGCAAATATTAATGTGCATGTGTTCACTGCCCAACTTGTCTGACCGCTCTGCATGGCCATTTTGGTGACAAGCAAAAACCTTCCACGCATTGACTGATTCCCCAAACGACACAGAAATACGATCAGTTCAGTTATGACCCCCTGGACATGCCCGACTCTTTGCACCCCTCCTGCTGTTTTGAGTACCAAGGATGTTCCAGGTTCAGCATTTCTCCTGTGCCGGGCCCTTCCTGGACTGTGGCTGTGTTACACAACCGTGCCCTGCGGATTGAGGCAAGGATTAAAGGTGTCCAAATTATTAGGAAATCAGAGCAGTGAAAGGTCAGGGATCTTTTTATTTTCTCTTGGCTTCAGTAGGCGGTTGCTGAAAAATCACAAACGCACTTTGAAAACAAGGGGTAGTGAGGTGCAGCTTTCCAGAGCACTTGTTGGCATCCATGTCTGTGAGTGAACTATTTGCAAGTATGGCAAAGCGTTACTAATCTCTGAGCTATTTAGAAAGGAAGTACCTCTAGGATCTTCTCATTTGTCTCCCCTGTTTCTTAAACACCACTGAGTCATGCTGAATCTCCTCCCCTCCTGAAAAGTTGCTTCGCAGAGCTCCCTGAAGAAAGAAAAATGTCCCTGGACAGTGAAAAAAAGAATCCCAAAGTGGGTTGGTCTCCTCCTGCAAACTCATGACCTAGTAACTGGGTAAAAAATCTTGGAGACCCTGGAAAGGAGAGGTCAGTTTAGAGGCTGCCTGAGGATTCAGATGCTCTCGAGGCCCAGGATAGGAACTCTCTTATCAGGATCTGGAGTCCAGCTGGAACCAATCTGAACTTGACCCTTCTCAAAGTTCATGTGTGTTTGGATGGAAGTTTCTGATTCAGACAAATCTCTGCTTTCAGACAGCCCCCTGGAAGACAGGGCTGCCAGTTGGCTTTGCAAGGCCTTGCTGGATGTCCAGTTATGTCTGAACTTTCCCTATTTCCTTCCCCTCCGCTCCAGTATGCCTGTCTACATCTGGCTTCAAACTTAGCCCCAGATGTATTACGTTGCAGCTCAGTTCCTGGGATGCTGTCGCAAACGGCCAGAAATTATGAACAGGATTCCCAAAGGAAGCCACACTGGAGAAAGAGTTGAGAGAGAGGGAAACTTCGCCATTGCTATTTAATTTTTTTCGGAGCTCATACTTCTTGCGTTGCTAGAGTTTCAGAGAAAAAGGAAGTGTGTACAAAGGCTGCCTTGAACAACAGGAGGATGCTGGCTCGGCCAGTGAAGGGTGAAAAGAAGAAGTAGGCACTCTGGGAGAAATGGTGAAGATGAGGTGGGTGAAGGAGGTGCTCCAGCACCTAGTCTGTGTGTACCAAGAACAGCAAGCAGCGAGGACTAGACAGATGGGTTAGGCAGTGCTTGAAGAACAGACGTGAAATGAAAGATGACATTTGTGGAGAAAAGAAAAAAAGGATTTTCTCATGGTAGGATAATTCTGAAGTGCAAACACTAAGGGACGGTGTCCCTGCTTCCAAACATAACCTGACATGTTTGCTAAGCAGCTAGAAAGCCAGAGCTCCTGAGCTCTGATCCTAGTGTGGTACTAACTCCTCAACCAGAGCACCTACTAATTGCACGTGCTGCAGACAGCTTTCAAAAACTAATATAAAAACATAGACCAGGATCCTCAGAACCATGGAGGAGCAAGTCAGGCTTGACTCAAGGGGATCTGAGAGCATTCGGTGCTTAATATCTCTGGCCAGCTTTTGACCATCTGAGAAACGGAGCATGTCTCATCTGCCACAGATGATGCTGGGAGCTTAATAATGGTATTTCATGTCTGAGGTCCTCTGACAGAAAGCTGCCACGTAACACTACGCATTATTCTACCCTAAAGCCAAAGTCTCCTCCACCCAAACAAACACACATTTGTGTTGCCTGCCTCCCATTTTTAATCTACCAGCAATTCTTACCAGAAAAATAACAATAAATAAAAATCTCTGGCCATACAATTGTGCCAAGAGCTTGGCTAATCATCAGGATTCTAGTATGTCGCTACAGATTTTGGCAGACTTGTGTTAAGAAAGTGATGCAACCCCATTCCTGGGAACCAGTGCGATGGAAAGCGCTTCCAGCTGATTCGAATTGTTTATTCTAGGTGAAAGTTTGCAACATTTCCATTTGGTTTCACCACCATGAGCTTTGCCAGGCCTTTTCCCAGGCAATGAATGCTTTCTCATTTCTCAGCTTGATGTCCTATTTACACGCTTAGTTGCTACATGGCTTTTATTACTCTGGAAGGCATATAGTTGGTGAAGAATGGGTGGATTTCATCTTGTGAGAGGTGCAACACTTTCTTCTCCTCCTGAGTTCAGTCAGACTGCAGGAGTGAAAATCCATCGGCATGAGCAAAGGATTTATAGTCTTGAAGAAGGTTAGATTATGTCAGAAGAATGGTCAGAGCCTGGGCAGGAATGCATTAATCATTATTATTACATTTCTATGCAAGCATTTAACCTGTTAGTGCTTTCACGGAACAAGGAAATGCACAGAAAATGCTCCTTGCATGGCTCTAGAGCACAGAACAGCCTGGCACATGGTGTTAGGCAGAACCTGCAGCCTTGCAGAGGTTTGGCCTGAGGAGATGAGGCCAGGCCAACCTTGTTAAGAAAAGACGCGCCAACTGTGTACAGCGATTCCTCCCTCGGCTCAAGCCAGGCCTGCATAGGGGCTGAAAGTGTACTTCCAGGAACATATTGCTCTGTTTTCAGCCTAAAACAACTATTTCCTCATTCTCTTTGTTCCTCTCTGTCATTTCTTCTTTCTGCAGCAGTATAATGAAGTTCCACTTTGAAATGAATCACAGTTCGAATGCTCATTAAATTAAGGAACTGACCATTCTGGTAAGACTCACGCTGACTAATTGCAGGTGCTGGTTAAATTTCCCCAATAAAACTTCTACAAAATCAAAGCCATTCCCAGCTGCCATTCAAATTCTGAGGATCTGAAGAGCTTAGTAGATCCAGTTAGGGTGGCTTTCTAAAGGGAAATCTCTCACAAGTCCTAGTCCATTGCAGCCTGGCTGAGAATTTGACCTTTTATTGCCAATCACAGTAGGGTCATTGGCTGGCCAGGTCAGCTAGGACCAGAACTTCTGACTGATTTGTGGGCTGAGCCATTGCTTAAAATATCAGAGTCCCTCAGAAGGAAGAGTCACTGGCGTTGCAGTGGACAATATATTCATATAGTTAGGTCAAGGTATACCCCGTCTGTTAAATTAGGATGTAGATGCTGAAGTTGGGCCCCCTCCGTGAGCCAACATGTAATTCCTAATAATCCAGGTGTCATTGAAAATTCAAAAATAATTTGATCCCTTTTACATTAATTATGGCCCAGAAAGCTTTATATGTTGCTTTTCCCCATTGTGCGCGTAGGGAAAATAATGGACCCAGAAATATCCTTTCTCCAGGACTATGCATAGGTGGCTTGGGCGGTTTTTTGGGGGGAAAGATGGTCTCGGAGCAAAGCACTAGTGTAAACCTCCAGACAGCATCTGTGAAGCCCTAACTTGATGCCACATTTCCTGGGCAAGTTGCGCAGCTGTGTGACAGTTGTGTTCCCCACCTGTGCAACAGGAGCAGCAACCTCTTTGCATGATGCTATCGCTTGCCCCACTTTGGAGAGAGGACTCTGAAGGAGACTCTGCCGCTTACGAAAAACTTTTCACAAAGTGTGTCACGGGACGGCTTCAGTCTCCAGGTTCTGCCGTTTAATAATAAACCTGCTGTTTATTTTGCGGCGCTCGTTTCCTAGACAGAGCACCAAGAAGATGTCATGAATATTTGTGTATCATCCTCACCTTTCCGGCAGTACCCTGTGTCCCAGGCACCGCCAGCCCCACCGAGGCTGGGAAAACTGCGGCGCTGCTCTTGCTGCAATGAGGCAGAGGCAGATCCAGGCACTCCTGGCTTTCTAACACCTGTGCCTCAACCACAAGGCCAAATTAGTACTGAAGGGACCTGTATTTTACTGCCCCCTTCTTCTGCATTAATTAAAACACATCGCTGCACACTTAAGCAATTTAAATGTTTTGGAACGAGTCTCGGGACGGCCAAGGGCGTTCAAAGTGAAGGGAAGGCTGGCAGCTTGCCGTGGGCTCGCTGGCTTGCCTGTCTATCACCGGCACACGTCATGCATTACAAAACTGCCAGATCCCTGCAGACCCAGCGACAACGCGACAGTTGAAGCAGAGAGCACAAGGCTGAAGTCAGAAATCCCTGGTCTTCCTGAGGCTCCATCGCACAAACTGGCTGCCAGCGTCTCTGCTGATCTTTTTTCAGTTTTCACTTCTTTTTTTTTCTTTTTTTTTTTTTAACACCTCTCGTCTATGAAAAGCTGGTGGGAACTGCTACTGTAACTGATTCTCCAGTACCACAGAGTCGGATGGAAAGCCCCACTAGACCTGGGTATTAGGGTATTTGCCTTTCTCTTGGGGATTTTTTTTTTAATCTATCCAGGCAGAGAAAGAGGGAATTAATAGCCACTCAAATAAAAGTCAGGACTCACAAAGAATGTGTTCTACCCTCGAGGTCATACTGAAGTTCAGGGTATAAGTGAACCTTCCCCCAAAGGTCTGTTTGCCTTTCTGTCACCTATCAGTCGGCTGCAGGAGGCTGCAGGAGAAGGGACCTCAGGTGACCTCCGGAGCGACTTGGGCACTGTGGACTCCAGGCAGCAGACAGCTGACTACAGTCTAGAATGGAAATGAAGGATTCATTTGCCTAGGGACATTCTCTTTTGTATTTTAAAGTAATGCAAAGTGTCTTTTCACTTTCAGCTCTGGATTTGAGGCCTAAGATGAAGAGTCACCGCCATTAGATCCACACCATCACAATTGTAACATCAAAACAAGCACTGGATTAAAAATAAACACAGCAGGCATTCACTGACATGATTAAAATGTATACATATGGGTGAGGTCATTTTAATAAAGGCCTTCTGCACAGACATATGAATTTCTTACCATGGCCCTAGGCTCAGAGCAGGAACACTATACATCCACAACTACCTGCTCTTGTGCAGTTGCATCAGCCCAGGCTCTCTGGCTGTTCAGAACATCTACCACAAGTGTCCTTATCGCATTCATGTGCATTGACCTCCCCTTAACCTTCACAGAGACTAGAAAAATCACAGCCGTGGCTTACCACATTAGCAGGACATCTCTGATCTCCATCAGGCTGCCATGTCAAGGTCCTCCATCTCCTCTATCAATCTTTTGAAGGCATGTTCTGATGCTGTTTGGAAATAACGCAGTGAAATTAATTCCTTTGTCCTCTCTGTGTGCCTGGAAAAGGCTCCATCAGTTAAGGGAAAGTAAACTGGACTTTCCAGAATGACACGAAAAACTGCAAAGCCATTTATGTCCATCTACACACTAATGAAAACCTTCTGTATGTCACTGGAAAAAAATAATCCAGGACTTCTTAAAAGTCCTGACCTTATGTGCCTTCCCAGGTCACCCTGCACCAAAGCTTCTGCACCTCCCACTATGATCTGTCAAGCCTCTAAAACTCAAGTAAAACATCACTTTCTCCAGAAAGCCCCTGTAGCAAAGTTGGCACAAGTCCCACCATTCCCTAGATTTTGGGTACCTCCCTGTGAATGCTGCCACAGCTAGTTACGCCAGGCTGCAGTTCCCACTGCTGCAGGTAAGGCACCCAGATGGTGCTCCAGAGACAGACCTTCTCTGGAAAAGGATGTAGAAGGAATATCCCCCATTGTCTTTGGTCTCTTGGTCACAGGCCTGTGGATATCCTGCTTGCAGAGTCCATGCCTGACCCTGGAGCAGCCCTGGGCAGTCATATGTGTCACTGTGAGGATCCCAGTGCTTCCCAGGGCTGCAGTGAGGGATGCAACCTCTTCATCCTCAGACTGAGGTGCCTGCTGCAACCTCAACAAATTATTTTTGTACTACTCGCCGTGTTGATGGCTCCTATACTGATGCCCAGAAGACGCTTCAGCCTGTTGCCTCTTCCCAGCAGGCAGAAACAACCACGAGCTTTCCTTTTCCTGGAGAGGGAAGACGTAGGATTGCGTTAAATATCATCCAGAATCCAGTAGAGCTGTTTGCTGACTTCGTTTTTTTCCGGAGAGCTCTTTGGAAATGTCTCTGCTTGAGATACTTCTGAATAGGTGTTCAACAACTTGCAGGAAAATGAAGATGCTAATGGTTTTTGCAAAGTCCTGAACCAGAGGAGCAAGGAGGAGACAAGGGGACCTGTGTGTCCTCTCCTTGCAGAAGACATCACAGAAGAAAAAAGTCCCAAAAGAGGCCACAGAAGGCTTACGTCTGCCCCGAATGGTGAGCGAACATTTCCAAACACGACACATGTCGTAATGAGGGTTAAGCTCTGGGGCAAGAGGAGCACAGCTGGGGAGCCAGGACAGCCTGCACCAGTGACACACAATGTGGGGACACAAAACCTGTGCACAGGCAGGAAGCACAGAGACACCCACTGCACACAGAGAGGCCGTGTGGCAAAACCAGGGATGCAACGTGGGTGCCTGGAAGTGCAGGACATCACCTCCAGCTCAACTGGCAGCACCACTCTTCCCTTTCCAGCCACAGGAGATGGGTGATGACCAAAGGTCTGGACCAAATCCTGGCCTGATTTCCCTCATCTGACTCCCATGGTGTTTGCACCAATGGACCTTGGCCTAAAAAGTTTATCCAAATCCTATCTGCACTCTTTGGTCCTTCAGAGTCAGGCTCACCTTCTCTGCAGGATACACTTTCTTGGAGGATTTTCACTGGTCTCTGCTATGGGATGAGCCATAAATTACCCCGGGAACAGCCTGCTTTGCTGATGTGTATTTTCAACCTCAGTTCCATTTTAATATATGATAATATAGACGGTACTGTCCCCAGCCAGGATCCAGAAGGAGTGAGATGATTAAAAATAATTCATCTTACACTGAATTAAACAACTGAGAGCCTCAGGAATGGTCCCATTTGAGTTCAGTACAAATCATGGGTGACAATCTGGGTCAGTTTTTATTGGGCATGCACCTTTTTGCCAGCCCCAAATCTGCCAGCCATCAGATAGGTTTAATGAGAAGGGACAACAAGGAGACGAAAAAGGTCAGTCTCTGCTCGAGAAGGTGGTGGAAGGAGAAGGGGGGCCGGGGCAGGGGAAGGCGGAATGTCCTGGCAAACATGCAGGAGGTGATGTTTCCCCAGGAGAAGGACAGACAGCAATGCACCAGGTCCTTCGGAAAGCAAACCAGCTGCACCTGGAACCCATTCTGCTGTTTGCTGAGACTCGGCAGCCCGGACCACTTGCGGTTTCCTCTCTGAGTCTTGCCTCTGCCCACAGTGACATACGGAAAGTGAGGGAACGGAGACGAGACACGCCTGCCACTTTCTGACCAGCCGAGGCACCGGGAGCACAGGGTTGCTTTGCCCACCATTCCACCAGGAAAGCTGCAGCAGGTTCCCCTTCCAGCCCCCTCTGCCAAGCCAGAAAACTGTCCATGCATGCCATCCCTCTATACCAGGAGGTATGGGTGCTGCATTCCCCTACCTTGGATTAAACCACTTCACTTCCCCCTCCCGGAAATAACACGAGCAAGAATAAGAATGACTCATCTGTGCATATGAAGACACGCATACTCACACACACGAACACATCTTACATGTTGAGAGCCCGGGGCAAAAATTTCACCCAGCTTTTGAGCTCCCTGGTTCACACGATTCTGTGAGGTTTAGGAAAAAAAAAAAAAAAAGTAAAAAAAAAAATCAGAACGCTGCCAAAATAGTAAAGAATTAGCAAAAGTAGAAATCAAATCCTGTTACCATGTTTCTAGGTTGAAAGAAAACCTTCCTCCTCATGTCTGCTCTTGCATTCATGTCCCCCATAGTTTCAAGCCAGTGAGACTCCGTTCAGTGTCCAGTGAGCCAGGAGCTGGTTTGCTTGAGGACTGGCCCACAGGCAACTCCTTCAAAGCCAGCTGTGCCACATAAATCCCAACCACTGCTATTACTCTTGGAAATGGGTAGTTTCTTTCCATCTCTTCGTAAACTGCTCCTCCGACACGGTTCCTGGCCAGTGATGCTGATAACGGACACTGCACACATGCCTGGTCCATCAGTTTGAGGCTCAGTGGAGGCAGAAGGTGACATTTGCCCAGACCTGGAGCTTTATAAACTCATGGTTTCCCACAACAGTACCTGGAAAGATGCAACATCCCAACAAAAGGAGCTTCAAGGCCTTGTGAAGCTTTGTGGTTGTGTCTGGTGTTTCCTTGTCCCATTCTCCACTGGGTTGCATGAAATTCAGCATTGAATTACTGCACCAGGAACATGGAGGCATGACCTGTACCAGCCATGGCTAAGCACATCTGGAGCTATAGATCCCCATTTCCCATCACAGCTGATGCAGTTCCCAGCTGCAAGCAGCTGAAGGCAACAGCTTTGGACCTTTGGCCACCAAAATGCAGCAGCCAGCTCTGCCTTAGCATGTGGGATTGTACCACTCCAAGCCTCCCTCAACCAACAGAACCCGACATGATAATATGGTGGGTCTTGAAAAAGGGGAAACCTTTTCATTATCCTGCCAGCAGAGCTGAGCTGGTGGATGAGTCTTGCTGCTCGGGGTTTTTGCAGAAGAGAAGAGAAATCAACTGTTCACCACAGTGTTGTTGTGACCAGCCGTGACAAACATCCCGAGGCTGCTGTGTCTGGTGCAAGAGTCATCAGGTGGCATAGCCTCGTAAGAGCAGCTGCTCCCTTTCTCTTGGGTCAAAGACCCTTTCTCCACAGCAGCCCCCACAGCCACCGTTCGTGCCCTGGCAGTGTGACATGATGCATTTCATCAGCTATTGGGAGGATGCTAAGCTCAGTGATACCCATTCCAGCCAAGCTACATTGCTTAATAAAGAGCATGGTAATTACAGATATCAGCTGCAGAGGATTAAGGTTGCCTTCCCCCTCCAGTATATTTTAGCCTATACCTCTTTTGCTACATTTTCTCTGCACCTCCAGCCTTCCTTCCTCAGGACTGCTCTCACTGGCCCACTCAAGAGGAGCAGGGTAAGTGTGTGAATGGTAGAACTGCAAAGGAAGGAAGTGGTGTTGCTGATTCAATGGAGTGTGCTTTTCCTTCTGAGTCAGTACAGAAGAACTGTCTCACTGGGCTCAGAAGGTATTAGAACAAGAAGTCCTGCCCCGGGTGTGTGTGGGCTTGTGTTTTAATCTCTCTAACCCAGAAGATGGAAAGGTTGCACAGAAGGGATTTTAATTACATGGAAAGTTACTGAAGTCCAATTAGAAATGTAAAGTCACTACAGCAGGTCAACCATACGCTGCCCGCTCTGTGGGCTCATTGTTGTGATATGGGGATGTATGTAACAATCACAGGGCGTGAACCTGCTTCTAGAAAGCAGAATGTGTCAAGAAGTGGTATTGCTAGAGGCTGGGAACACAGCATTGTTGAATGACATGAGTTCCAGCATGGAACTTCAGCCTGGACTTCATGAAGAAACATACAGCAGAGAGCAGGTCAGAGGCAGCTGTGAGGCTCATGACAAAATGTGAAGGGCAAGGATATAATGTTATCAAGCTAAATTTCCAAAATTTTCTGTAGCAAATCAGAAGTAGGAAGCCTGTAAGAAAATCTGACGTTTGCGGGACCATTCAATGGTCCAGCAAAAAAGCTAAAGAAAAGGAAATCACACAGCAGCTGAATTATGACTTCAGTTCAGACTTTATCCCTCAGACTATCAGGGTGATATCTGGTTCCATCAGGAGAGATGATTTGCTGGCACACTGAAAACTGAAAGAGGAAATGTTGGAACCAACTCCAGCTCAGGAGGAAAAGTCACAGCAGTCATAATGCCTATTGGGAGGATTCAGTGGGAGCTTTACAGTGAAAGAGCCAAGATGCTTTAAAGATTTGCAGGAATGCATTCAAATGAATTCCTGGATCATGGGTTGGAAGGCAGCAAATGTTTTGATTCATATTTTTGTTTACAATATTATTAAAAACATGAACCAGCCTCTAATTTCAAAGTTTCGTGCGCATTTCTAGAGAACACAGGCCCAGGCTGGAGGAAATCCGGGTAGTGTCCTCTTTCATGCTACTTTCTGTTGAGCTCATTTCACCTCAAAGACTTTGGGTGAGCCTGAACCCTAAACTGAAAGCAAAACTCAAGCCAGCATAAAGGTAAGGCAATGGAAAGTGATTGCCCAAACCACTGTGAACTGAAACTGCCATGTTTTGCACAGTGCAGGTGTCAGAAACCCATTGAGTTTACATTGCAACACCATGAAGCAGCACAGGACTCTGACTTCCAGCTCTGAATCTCTTGTGAGCAGAACAGGCTTCTCCATAAACTGCTGAAAGCTGCCCGTGCACCAGAAATAATGATCTGGAAACCTGGATATCAGATGCTGGGTAACCTCCTGGGATGTCAGTGCCCCATACGTGTAACTGCGTGGGGTGTCTAATTCTCTCCTGGGCCCTCACACTGGTCTGCTCATCATGTTATTTCTCAGCTTTTCACTTGGACAACAAATACCTGTAACATACAGCTTTGTCTTCATTACTTCTGGGATGTGGGTGAGAAAGAACAGGGATTTGCTTTGGACAGTCTTAATCCCTGTCCAGTTCTTGATTTCAGGGTAAGGATCATGGGCCAAAGGATCCCACAGCTGTGAATGAGCCTGGCAGAGCTCTGTCTCTCTCAGGTACAGCTCAAACTGTTATTGTAGAGAGCTCTTTTGTGCAAGGGAAGAGAAATTACCAATCTGAGTTTCACGCCACTTTAAAATAGTCTAGGCCAAGGTTGTCTCAAAAAAAAAGAGTGTCTCCAGGATACAGCTCCAGGCTTCAAACCTGATTCAATAGCTTGCTGTCTTTCTGTAAAGTCCTTTTGGTGCTCTGCTGGAACAATGTGGTGTATGAAATTAAGTAGAACTCTTTGGCAAATATATATTAAGCCACAGCTGAAATACACTTCTCCCAAGGCTTTCTTAAAATGAAGCAAGGTAGTCCTAGATTTCAAACTCATTATATTTATACTGTTACCTTCCCGGTCTTTATTCTCCACTGAACCCTCCTCACTCATTGCGCTTTTAAATCACATTTTGAAACACCAGCATCTGTATATGCAGAGGCTCAGGCAGAGCCCTCAGGAAGGCTGTTAGATTGCAGCACTCCGCATGGTTTCATGATATGAATGTGTTGCTCTATGTGCTGCTGCCCACAGGCTGCTGCAGGAGCCTCGCAGGGCAGGGATGCAGCCTGGCCAAGAACTCATAACGAAAAAGGGGAAATCGCAAAAAGAGAAAGCTTGACCACAGCTGCTCCTCCGTGCCTCCGACAGCCACAGCCTGGGCAGGTCTGAGCACCCCATCCCGCAGCGCTGCAGCTGCAGCTGACCAAAACCTTGTCTTTACCAGGAGGCCAGCCGTCCCCCAAGCGAGGCGTATTTCAGCTCCATGTCTGATGGCAATCCTTTCACTGGTTAAAAAACCCCAACGCACTGAAACCAGGCCCTGCCCCACCACAGGCCCGCCCTGCTGTGAACCCAGACAGCCAGATCCGCTCTCCTTTGTGGGAGCTGGAAAGTGCCTTTTGAAAAGCGAAACCCACCAGGCCAAGCGCCCTGACCAGGCTGAGCAAAAGGAAGACAAGACCTTCCGTCTGCACTCTGCTATTCTGAGCCCAGGGAAAGGCACCTGTAGTGTATGTCTGTTTTCTTCCCCATCCCTTAACTTTATCTTTTCAAAATGCTTAAATACAAACTCCTTCACTCTGGAAGGGATGGCACAGAGATAAGCTTAGGCACAGCTCTCAGCTGCAGGACATGGGACAGACTCTTATTTGGTTATGCCCTTATCAACTACAAAAGCAACACAAACACCCCCCAAACTACAAGCGTTTGCTGGCTGCTGGCTGAATAAATTCATATGTGCAAGGGAAGGACCAGCCCCACTGATTACAGAGCTCTTTTCCTTCAGAGAGCAGAAAGGATAAAATGTGGGGGCTGCACGAAGCTCTACAGTGGCCACCGTAGAGGAAGAGGAGGGAAGAGGAAGGCAGGGAAGGAGAGGCGGCTCTGCAGCCTGCCCACCCACTCGGCACTGAACCAGATGGCAAATATGGCTTTAAACCTCACAAACAGCTTTGCCACCCAAAAATCCAGTGTGGGAGGTCAGGCAGATGGGTTGAGGCAGCAGTTCTTGGAGGACGGAGGTCTGAGAGCGAGCCGGGGCTGGAGGAGGACGAGAGTGGCCGGGAGCCGGGGAACTGTCCAGCAGGAGACGGGGAGAAATTATCCAGGGATGGGGATGGAGGAAGATAAACCGCTCTGGCAGACAGAGAGGCACCCTGCTTCCAGCAGCTTAAAGTAAAAGCATTGCAGGGCCCAAAAGGACCCCCCCAGAAGCCATTCCCGTCAATGTCCCAGGTTCGGCAGGTCTCTGGAATGTTTTTCTCACCCACATTCAAGAGAGTTTGGCTTGTTTAGTCTAGCAAAACTAAGGAGGAGAGGGCATAGCTTTGTTGTCTGTAAATACACCAGAGGCATGAACGCTGGGGTGGGAGAAAGCTATCCAAGCTAAAAGATCCTGTTGGCATGAGAACAAATGGGGGATCAGTTGCTGTATGAAAATGTTTGGGATAAAAATTAGGAGGAGGCTTCTAACCGGCATGAAGTTTGGCAACACCTCCCTGCAAGGAACAGGGGCTCCAAGGGTTGGCACTGGTTTGAGGATGAAGCTTGAGTCATTTTTGGGAAAGATTATAAAATGTTGGATGAGGAGGGGACTGGGAAGTCCTTTATAGCTGGAATAATGGCAGAGGAAATGGCAGGGAAAATGGAAAAGCAAGAACTCAGCTCTGTGGAGGAGGTTTTCACAGAGAGAAGAGGAAAAAGTGTTTCCAGACAGGGAATGGATAAGGGTCACTGGAGAGGGAAAAAGAGACCAAGACTTTTTGAAGCATCTCTCACCTTGTCAACAACAGGGTCACTGGAGAGGGAAAAAGAGACCAAGAGCTTTTCAAAGCATAGGTGAAACATCTCTCACCTTGTCAACAACGTCTGGGCAATTCTCCCTCTGGTGAGGTGGCCTATCTTTATCCATTCACCACCTCCCCAGAAGGCAGTGCTGGCTTGTAGGAAGAGAAAAAAAAAATAGTCAGTGCATCCAAAGCATTTCTGTCTTCCCATTACTGCTGTTTGAAACATCTAGGAGACGTCCCAAGAGATGTTCCTCCCAGATGAGCCAGAGGATCATCCCAGAAGAAATCCCAGAGGATTTCTATCATCTCTGAGACAAAGCAGAAGACTAGGGAAAATCGCAATCTACAAAATAATTTCTGACAGCTTTCAATTGGGACTTCCCTCTCTGTACCCATCTAGTTACAAGCATAAAAACCTCTGCAGAGAAAAAACCCACAGGTCAGGGAGAGCCCTCTGCATGTGGGAGAAGGGAGCCTCTCCAGTGAGTGATAGATGGATGTGGGCACACACCCCTCTGTAGGCAACCTTATCATCACATCTGAGCCAAAACCTTGGGATGGGAAATAAAAACTTCTTGTTCAGGAAACACACTGCATTCAGGAGAGGGGTCCCAGATGGCAACATCTCTTCTTTGGCCCAACAGCACCATCTCCTCTGCTAAGAGAAAGTCCTCTGATGGAAAGATTTTTGAGGGGAAACCACAGCATTTTGGAAACTGCAACCTACCTAGGAAGAAAAACAGTTCCAAAGCACTATCCCAGACCAAATTCCCCACCTGGTAGGTGTAAGACACTTTGATATATTCTTCCATGCTTGTATTCTTTAAAACATGGATCCAAAGCCAGGATACGCTGGGGATGGGAAACTGTGCAGCCAAACAGCCTGGTTGTTATTTCTGGGGAGAGAGCGGCGTGCTCAGAGGTATTAATCTTTGAGTGGGAGGGAAAGCGAAAGCTGGGAAATCCATGCCTGTATCTGTATCTGCGTTTCCGCATATGCATACATAAAAATATATATATACACACACAGAGAAAACAAAATAAAACAGAACAGTCCATTGCACATGGTCCTCCCCAAGGGAGAGGGTGAGAGAACAAACAAGCAGCAGATATTTACCATGCTACTATGCCTGCCACTGGAGAAAGATCAGATCCCATGGTGATGAGGTGGTGTGAGAAACTGACCAAAGCAAGAGACAGCAGGAGAAGCCCCGAGGCAGAAGAACCACTGAAGCAGAGAGGTCCCCAGGGTGCAGGCAGACCAGCCACTCTCCTCTGTTGGTAACTTCCCCCATGGAAGAAGGGGTGGGCCAGGAGGAGGGCTTCAGGGTGGCTTTTTCACAGAGAGCTGCAGCAAAGCCTGGAGCCAACCCATGGCCATGCAGACTTTGAGCATCATGCCAATACCAATGCCAGGAGGTGTGAGCTCCCGCGCTGCCTGCAAAGAGCAGAAGTGAGAGGAAGAGAGACATCTTCTAGCCAGAATAAGCAAAGATAATCAATGGACCTGTTTCTCAGACATATTTTTTCCTATCTTCCAGAAGAGCATAAAGGGCTTTGAAGTGAACAAGAACGTGGGCACTCTCTCCCCAGCTTCCCCTTTTGTGTTGTTTTGTGTTTCCTTGTCCATCCCAGGGCCGTGGTGCTGAATGCTGATAAGGCCAAACTTGGACAAGCCTCAGTCAGACAGTTGGTGCAATTTGACTTCAAATGATACTTAATGATTTGTTTTGAGTATTGGGTTGGGGCGAGTTGGGGTATTTGTTGTTGTTGTTGTTGATTTTGTTCTTGTTGCTTCTCCCCCTCCTCCTTTTCCAACCAATTAGGTTAGATTTATTTTGGCAGAGGACATCATTAGTGGGGCTGGGCTCCAGACGGTTGGGCGCTGAGCCACTCGCCAGGAATAACACTGGATGAGCAGGGCTCTTGTATGCAACGCTGGGCAGCAAAAGGCCCAGGTCACCAAATCAGAGCATCCCATAGCTGGCTTGAGAAGGCTCCGTGGGGATCTTACCTGAGCCCTTTGGAAAAAGCACTGTCTTGTCTCTCTTTGGAAATCTCCTGGCATAGACTTTTTACTGCTACCAGCCAATCACTTGCAGAGCATCTCTCATCTGGCTGATCCTTCATCTCTGAATTAGCCCAGCCAAACCCCAGCATGGAGTGGGACAGAGCTGCTCTTTGTCCCACAGGAACAGTCACAGTCAGCCCAGCTGTGTTGGCACTGTGTTGGCCAGACCCCTGGGCATTGCTCAAAATCCTAATGGGGCTCTGTGGGAAGGGGACAGCAGTGTTTTGGGGGAAGACAACCTCCATGAGAAAGCAGATCCTACAAAGAAATCTAGGAAAACTTTCAAAGCTTTTCCAAATCTGAGACTTTTCTGTGTTTTCCTAACAAATAATGTTTTTATCAAAGCAATGCCCAACTCCCTCTTGCTATGAAACCTTATCAATTGCCTTCTGAAATTCACTTTTAAGATCTTCAATAAGAGAAGAAATGAAAGCACAAAGTCTATTATTATTGTTGTCTCAGTATTTAAGAAACACTGAGTGAATTGCAAACTAAATAGTTACTCAACATTTTACATTACCTTAGGTAGGCAAGCATTTGTTTGGAATGTCTTATGCTTTGGGACAAAGCTGATTATTGATACATTTAGTAAGTAACAAATAGAATTCTATATTCTAAACCTAAACAATAGGTTTACTATGGATTTAGTGTGACAATTGTGTTAAAGCTAAGGGGCAGACCCAGTGAAGCATGGAGAAACGAATTATGAAGTGTTAAAATGTCTTTGAGCTGAGCATTTCATGTCTTTGAACTTAGCTCTTTCTTCTCACCTCCCAGTGCCAAGAGCTGCCCAGTTCTCCTCCAGTGCACAGAGGGGATGTCTGCACACGGGGTTGCTCAGGGAGTCTCAGTCACTTGCAGGAGCACACAACAGCAGACACACCTGGACATGGCATCCATGTATGGAGAAATAGACCCCACTTCAGTCCATGTCCATAGTCCAGCTCAGCAAGCTCACACCTCTGTGTCGGAGGGTTCGCAGGTGCAAACCCAAGATCTCTGTCCCTTTACTGAGCACTGCCCCAGAAGTCCTCCCAAGAGGTGCATGCCTTGTCCGTTGAGCAATCTCAGACTCTGCTCCCTGGACCATTCGCATCATAAATCCTCACACCCAAGCAGGGCGCTGGCTCTACTCAAGTCTGAGAACTCTGCAGTTTTTGCAGAGCTTGAACCTGTTTGGGGCTATCATGTTAGCCAAGCTCTTTTTCATGGAGGGACAGGCATACCAGAGCATGCTACAGCTTCATCTACAGGTGGACAACTCATGGCCAGCCCTTCCTAAGCAGAGGATGCCTCTCACGTGGCTCAGCTGCAATTTTAGGGTGCAGCTAGGCTAATTCCAGCCACATGGAGAAGAAGCCTGGTGGACAGAGAGCTGTTCCCAAGTGCACCTTTGCTCATAACAAGGATACATCCCTTATGGGCCTCTCTATTCAATCTTGGAGCTGTCTAGCTAGCTTTTCTTTTTTTGACAAGTATCAGGGAGGAGTAATTTCAGAAGAGATCCATCATAACGAACACTGGACAAAGCTGCTTTGGTCCATATCACACTTTTGCCATGCACAAGGCAGCTGTTTAGTAGTCTTGCCCGGGTGTGGTGTCTTTAATCAAGTGAATGGAGCCGGTCTCATTGCCACACACAGGTGGCTGGACCCTAATCAAATTGTTAGTGCAAATACTGCAAATGCCAACACAACCAGTAGAATATGCCCCATCTTGCCTGTAGCCCAGGTGTAGCTGTGTCCCTCTGCTGATGTCTCACACTGCACAAAGACAAGGTTGTCTTCCAGGTGCTCTGTTGTCTCCAGTTGGAGATTTTCTGGAAGCATGCTGTAGAAACAAACTTAGGTCAAACACAAGCACTGAGAAAATGTGCACTTTTCTAGAACAGACACAAACCCTGCACCAGTGGGAAAAAGTTGTAAATCCCATGGCCATGGTGGGTATCACATGCAAAGAGATGGAGCAGACGGTCGTAACTGGTGAGACTTGTTCTGGTCTGGATTAAAGACACGTAAATTGAAGATGGAGCGAGCCCTCCCCATACAGCACTGACCAGAACCCACAGTTCACTCAGCCATTCTCAGGTTTATATACAGCTCTGTTCATTGGAAATCCATATGTACAGTCACACATATTTTGCCAAACGCCTGAGAGAATCATGACAGAATCTAAAGAAGTCAGAGATGGAAGTGATCTATTAGGTCCATTTGCAATCTCTCATGAGCCAGGCAGAATCTTCCCCTGGGCTATATTCATTGCTTTGCCTGGTCTTGTTTTTAATCACTCAAGCAAAGGGACTAGAACAGCCAGGCAAAGTTATGTCATACTGCTGCAGAAGCGGCACTGGGGAATCTTGTATCTCTAATCAGAACTGAGCCCCACACTTGTACAATGTATACTTAGGTGTGTTTGATGTGGTTAAACAAATCCTATGCAGAAATGCATTTAATTTCTGTAAGTAATCATCTTCCAAGAATTTTTAAGACCTTGCAATAAACATAGCCAAAGCTATCATTCAACAAATTGAAATCACACTTGTATTAATGGGGTTGCTATATTCGAATTAAATTTAACCCTCATGACTTTATCTTGTAAGCCAACAGAGTAAGTGGGTCAACAGAAGTTATGATCAGAGAGCTGAGTGAGCATTTCTCCTCTGACACCTCCTCCACCACTTCCTTGATTTAAGGCACTTCCTCCAGGGACCTCTCACCTGGGCAGGGGGCACTTGCTAACATATCCCTGTGGATGATATCCATCCACTGAGAGTTTCTGCTGGATTCCAGATGTTGAATGAATTCAGTGTTGTTTTCTGAGGTCTATTTATGCGTTTGCCTTTTTGTGGCAGTGACTGCTTTCAGGAGGTTGATGTTCCACCTCATGCAAACAAAGAACAGTCAATGACTCAGAAAAAATGTGGTTGTAGAAGTCGGTTTTTTACCGTCCAGGGTCCTGGTTTACTTCCCTTGAAAGCATAATGCTAGAAGGTCCCCTCCCAGCAGCCCAAAAAGATCACGGCACAGATAAGTTGCAATGTGCATGCCATGCTCTAGTAGCTGGGCTCACACACCAGGTATAAGGAATAAGTTCTTACTGCCAGATATGGGGCTCTGAGAATAAATACCCCGTGTATTTCCAAGCTCAGTTGCATCTCTCCAACAGACATGTTTTGTTTCCTTAAAGTAACCCTGGGTGTTTCTAGGATCAACAGAGCTAAATAAAACAATAATCAAAAACACTGTGGTCTAGCAAAGGGCAAGACTTTTCAAAGGCTCAGCTCCCCTTGGTGGTACGTCTCCTGTACAGAGTGATGAAAGTGTTTAAGTCATCAGAAAAAGCAGGCAGTGACCTGCAGTAAGATACATGGCCTGGTGAGATACACAGCATCTTGCTAATGACCTCCGTAGCTGGGTCAGCAGATAGCACTGCAGGGGGACACCATCATCTGCCAGGAAGCAGGCAGAGCTCCTCTGTCTTGGCATGCCTCCATCTTCACTGCAGCCCTGGGCACACCAGCTCCATAGAGTCCCAGAGAGGTCAATTTAAATTTCTGGAAATAACACCCAGGAGTGGTGATTCTTCAGAAACTTTCAAGAGTTGAGTTTCACCAGAAATCCAGTCTTTCCTATGATCCTAAAGCTAAAAGCTTCTGATGCTGTTTAGAGGCAATTGTTCACCCTTTTGTTACCAGAATTAAACAAAGGCATCAATGAAAACAGAGTGAAATTATATGGACTTCTGAAACTTTCAGAAAAAGTTTTAAATACTGCTTGATCAAATATTTGAGCTAGGAGTTTGAGGACGGCTGTAAATTTTACCCAAACAAGCTCATCCTTTTATTCAGGCAAAGCTGGCAGTTTTCTGCCCTTAGCACATGGTGCTGCCTAATGAGGCTACAGAGTGGGCCAGCCCAGAGCCAGCCATATGCCTGGTCCAGGAACCATCTTCTGGCATGGAGAAAAATGGCTGAGGATTGATGGGTTGGGAGCGTGGTGCCAGACACATCCTGCTGCTCCAGCTCCTCTCAGATCTATCTGGATCCCCTTCCTCCCTGCCCAGCTGGCAGATTTTGTGGACTGCAACAAAGCAAGTTGGGGCACAGGGCAGAGCTCGCTCCTTCGTGCAATACAGGAGCAGAGTGAAATTTGGTTCCCAGAAGGCTTTGGGGCCATGTGTCCCACATAAGAGGACAGCTTCCAAGTGGTTCAGAGCCTTGTCCAAGTCTTGTAACAGTGGAGTGTTGGAGGTCTGAAAGCCACCCTACGGGTCCTGAGGTCCTCCCAGGTGCCAGGCTGGGACTCAGCGTTGCTGTCATGTGCACTGTAGGTATTTCTCCCCCATTAGCACATCCCTGCAACACAAATCTCAGTTCAGCACAGCACGTATTGCTAAATCTACACACCTTGTAATCCTCACCCTCTCTGGAGACAGAGAAAAACCGATGCACGGCAGAGATATGCCATGCACAGCCCTCCCCACCAACAGCGACCATCTCTGCCGGTGTGGCCAGGGTGCACCTCAGCGCCTAACAGCAACCCCTCCAAAAAAAAATAAAAAATGAACTTCCAAACTTTGGGACTCAGATGAGGAGGGCTGGAAATGGCCCCGTTGCTTCACGCTGCACATTAGCAGCCGAGTTCGCTTCACAAACACAAGGTGCGCTGTCAGAATAGCTCGGGGCAAAGTTTGTACTTTGCTTGAATTCTAACTTTTGTTTACCAAGGTAATAAACCGGTCTTCTCTTCCAGGTGTAAATGCTATTATGAAAAGGCATATTTGTGTTTCATCTCACCTCAGATGTACAGTATGTGCTCACATCCTACACTGTGTGTACAGCCCACATTGCTCCAGAGCCAGGAGAAGAAAGGAAAAGGGGTAAAAATAAATATCCACACTCTGTCCTCAAAAACACAGTGTTCTGGAGAATCTAGGAGTTTAGCTGGATGTCTTTGCCTTCACACCCTGTGTGTAGCTCTTGCTCTACACTGTGAAGACCAGCTCAGACCTTTCCCACATCCCTGTGGGATGCGCGGCTGGGCAGACCCCAACGTGGGGAGCTGGTGGAGATGACCCATTGGCTCTGTGCCAACCAGCCGATGTCCAAACAGTGGAATTCAGTTTCCACCAAACTAGTTGGGTTGCCAGTTTGGCTCCCTTCCCCTAAAACTGCCTGCATCTTCATCATGCCACGTGCGTTCAGATGTGTTGCGTTTGGTGTAATCTCACTGAAACTGATGGGAGAGGAGAAGGAGGTAAAAAAAAAAAAAAAAAGAAAAAAAACTGGCATTGTTTTTGTTGCACTTCACCTCGTGTTCCTGGTGTCGTGCCCACTTGGCAAGATTTAGAGATAGCAGACGAGCTCTGGATAAAAATGACCTAAATGTTTCCTCATCCCTTCAAACCTGTTTGGTGGCCTTCTGTCTCCAACCCACTAGTAGTTTGGCCTGGCCACTGGGGCTGCCACCTGAGTGCTCCTGAAAACCAACACCACAAGATCTGCAGCTACTGAAGTGACCAGAGACCCGCTCCGGAGCATGGCTTCCCTGGCACGGCATGGCATGGCATGGCATGGCACAGCGGGCACGGGCGAGAGCACCGCCTGCCGAACCAGCGCACCCGCTCCCGACATCACCTCGCTCCTCTCCCCTTAAGGCACTGACCTCGCCTGCTCCCACTGAGCTTGTAAAATTTCATGAGATGACATCTTGAAAAGCTAAGTGTGAAACGCCGAGTTTGGACGGAGCCCTCACAGAAGCTGACCAGCTGCAGGTCAGCAGTAATTTCCTCCCTCGCCTGTTGTAGCCCTTTATGAGCAGATTTAAGAGGGCAATAACTCCACAATAATTTTTTTTTTTTACATGAACTATTTATTCTATTAAAAGCCTGTGCCCATAAATCCATCTGTACAACAGAAGAGCTGCTGCAGAGAGGCGAAGAAAGGGGCTGAAGAAGACCACAGCCTAAGCAGTGTCTGGTGAAGGTTCGGCGTGCCCAGCACGGGCACTTTCTCGGGACGCCTTTGCTCCTGAAATCAGAAACCCCATGGAGAGAGCCGGGCTGCCAGCTCCACGCAGGTCTGAGCCTGCCCTGGCCCAGACGCCTTCCCCACCCCGCTGTTTACGCCGAAGCGCTCGCTCCGGCGCGGGCTGAGTCTGTGCCCCTGGCTCCTGCACCCAGCGGGGCCCTGGCACGCTCTGCTCCCTGGCAGGGTGCGCAGCGGCAGGACCTGGCACCCCTCGGAGCTGCCCACCCCTCCGTGGACCTTGCACGGTCCTTCCCGCTCCAGCACTGGACCCAAGCAACCACAAGGAAAAGAGCTGCAGTGCAGATGGAGAGGATGGTGGTCCCTGGCTGCCCATGTTCTTGCCTCCTCTTCACTTCTGGAGCCCACAGAAGCTGTTTTAGGGTTGTTTATTTTTAATGTCCACAAAATGCATTCAAGGTTCTTAGCAGCTTTTGTACTTTCCAATTTATTTCTCAACTTCCACTCTTCCTTTACACTTCCACAGCAGGGCTAGAAGGGACATTGCCCACAGGAAGGCAATTCCCCTCGCCCATCAAACTCAGTCATTCCCAGCAGCTCTGCTATCCCTTCCCACCATGTTTCCACTCAACCACGAGCTGAGCGAGAACAACCTCAGCAGCAGTGACTTCAAGCAGGGTCCTTGCAGCAGTGGGGTGAAGAAGAAAAATTTGGAACATCATTAACTAGGAGTGAGAAGCTCCTTTCTACCAAGGAAAGGAAACTGGCACTTCCCAGAGAACTGGCCTGTGCTCACCTCCTCATCAGAGGGTGATTACAAACAAGCCACCAGCAAAGGTGGTGGAGAATGTGAACGGTGTGGGTTTCCCCACATGGTTAATTCCTACCATGATGCCTTCTCGGATTCACCCACCCCCTTGAGCTGGGTGGGGCAGAGGAGACCATGTCTGGGTCCACCCATGCGCTCCCAAAGAAGGAGCGACATGTCACCCCAGTTTGGAAACAGGTGTGTTCAGTGGCCAGATCAAGGCGCATTAGGAGACCTAGAACTTGTTTGACATGGGCTATTATTTCATGGCATCTTGAGTATATTCCACATGTCCTCTAAGTGCTCCAGCAAAGTAATGGCCCAGGCCAGCCTTTCCAATCGTGTTCTTCTAACACGTCAGTTTGGTTCTTCCAGAACAGGGAGGGGGGGTGGCATTTTGCCAGCGTTATGTAAGAAGCAGAGTGATTGCATAAGTTCAGTTGGTCGCAAAGGTATAAAATAGGCTTTATTGGTAGTTACTAGAGCTGGAAATTTTTCCAGAGGCATCTGTGCATATTTTACAACTAACTTGTCCTTTTCTAGATTTAGGGTCTTCTGGAATCCTCTTTCTTCTGGATATTTTTGCTGTCAGAAACCTTTGTGCCAAGGGGAATGTTTGCTTTCGTGCGGGAAACAGTAGAAGGAGGTTGTATGTCACTTCATTGGAGATGCCTAATGTGCTTGAGTTACTCTACAGACCTGCAATCTGTGCACGGAGGCTGGTGCTTGTTTTAAATCAGTCTCCAGATGCAAGCCTAGGACACTTGGTGGACTTATCCAGTCCGCCTGAGAGCAACAGGAAAACCATATGACTGCAACTAAGCAGAACTGCCCTACTTGAGATCTTTCTATACAATCATAGGGCAAATAACATCCGCTTAAAAGGCTTGTTACTTGATATAATTTCCCAAGTAGGAAAGGGTCATTTCATTCCACATGTCTTGGTGGGATGGGATCTCTTGTCTTTCAGGGAAGGGGAAAAAAGATACAGCATCTAAAAGTGGTCAGAAAGTGACTCACTGTAACTCCAGAAACACAAAGAGAAATGACAAACTTAGCTTTGTTCCTCTGAATATCTCCTGCATGTACAGCATTAAGCATATGGAAAAGACTTTGCAAGACCAAAGCCTGATCAGTAGCTAATGCATTCCCAGGTTCAATAACAAGTACACTTTGTACATCAGAGGAATGGCAGGCTGCCCAGAGCTTTTGGGCAGATGCTGTTTCTAAAGAAATTAAATGCGTGAATAGATAATAACCAAAGAAATCCCTGCTGGAATAGAGAATGGACAACCTCCTTCTGATAAAATCAAGTTCTTGCTCAATCATTCCCCACTTGAACACGAAGACCAAATTGAGTCAGTCCTGAAGGTCCTGGAGTCTTCAAATAAGCGGTTGGGTTTCTTTCCTCTTCGTCACGCTGTACATTATCCTAGGAACTGGCAAAACATAGCAAGGATGACTCCTCTGTCCCTTCCTAAAAGCGGGACATTGCAGGAGGTCAGCTGGCTCTGCTAGGCTGAAGGTGTCACACAGTTCCTTCTCAACTGGTTCCCTCCAGCGTGCTAAGGGCAGAAGGGAAGGAGGAGAGGAAAGTGTGGCTAGCCCATGTCCTTGCCATGCAAAGCAGGAGGAACCGAGCAGTGACCCAGCAAGGAAGACCTGCAGAACAGCAAGCGGGAGCAGGGGCTCAGTGGTGAAAAGATGAACATGAGATTGGTGAGGACTGGGTGAGCTCTGACGTGGGAAGGAATGAGGTAAAGGTCAGGGTCAGAGGGATGAAGGAGGGTAACCTCAAACCACCTGGGTATTTCAAAGTTTCCAGTCATGATGCAAGGTGAATTCCTCAGTTGGCTTCCCCCACTACTGAATCTTCTCCACACAATGCTGCCAGACCCTGTCATTGCTCCATGCCCACCTCTGACTGAAATGGCTTTTGCTGGCCTCACTGGGAGCCCTGTGGGCCAAATACTTGGCCATGCTGAATAGGTTTCCCGGCAGGGAGAGTTTATACCTGCAGCAAGGCTCAGAGAATGGGTGGATAAAGTGCACATGGTGGGGCAAAATACAGCGCCTGAGTGGTGGGATGCTGCTGTTGATGTTGGTGTGGCCATTGTCACCTACTAGTACAGGGAGGTGGACAGAGGCAACTCTTGTTCCCTAGGAACCAGGCTTCTGGGAACTGCAGAGCTGTTCACCAAACCTTTTCCAAAGGACAGACTCCAAATCTTGCTTCTCTTTTCCATACTGTTACCCATGGCCCATGGTGGTGGTACAGCCTCACGATATCTCTTTCAAGGCCATGGGACCTGGATGCAAAGGACAATGACTGTTCTGTCCAGGGCCTGGCTTTGGAAAGCAACAGACAGAGCTTAAGATACAGATCAGGAGTGGGACCCTGCTGCATAGCTGCAGCTGAGAGTCAGGTGGAGATGCCCTGAGCAACAACTGGGACACTTTTGGATCTCAGACAAGTGAATCAGTTGCCCTCCAAGCCCACAGGCTCATCCTTTGCCTCCCGGTGAGGACAGCAGAGGACTAGCTGTAGTATGATTGCCAAGGCAAAACTCTGCTGTAGATGACAGCAGGAGGCCAAGGATATTTTGCACACAGGCTTGGTTCCCCATCCTGGGCTGTGCGCTGTGAATGACTGGGATGTGGTTCTTGACCATCAGGACCAAGGGCCACTGGGATGCTTCTGAAATGCCTCATAGAGAGAGGGAAGTTTGATGCAACCAGTCCTCCAGGATAGCTGTGATATCTGGTGTTCCTGGATCTCACTCAACCTCTGAAATACATCTATGGTCTATGTGACAAGTGGTTTATTTTCAACACCTAGAGCACAGAAGGCAAGTGAGATGATGGGCTGTCATCTAGGGCACTTTATGCTTGTTTAGTGCCAACTATGTTACAATATCATTTTGATGTCACCATTTCCTCCTGCTGAAGTAAAAAAAAAATCCATTGCTAGACAACATTTCTCAGCAGGGAGATTTCTGAATTTGTTTTCCATTACACCTGCTTTTTATGACTTCATTCGCTCCTTCAGATGAGAAGACAGAAACAAGAGGGGGGGAAATTAATACATTTCTATATTTTTTAATCCTTTTAATTATAAAAGATCTGAACAATCCCTTAAAATATACCTCACTTCAGAATGTCAACATGTAGTTGATGTCATAAAGTATTCATGGGGGCTGGGATTAAAGCTGACATTTTTTAGAGTGATTAAATTTGAGAACCTGATGAGTAGAGCTGGGTTTTCATTATTCCCCTGAAATGAGAGGAAAGTTTCAGAACTTGAGAGTTTCTATCTAAGCATCCAGCACATCTCTGTGGAGCCCAAACAAATGGCCTGGGGAAAGCAGTAACAGGTAGCAGCCAACAGTGGGTACACAGTTTCTTTAGCCACATCTCTAAAACCCAGTTACTCAAATGCAGCACTTTCATCCTGATTTGTTCCACAAATCTGTCATGCCAGGCTTTGCAAGCGGGCGATGACTCCTCCATTCCTAGACGTCTCTCGGGGCGCAGCTGCAGGTGCCAAGGCATTTGCCAGCTGTGGAGAGAGCAAGCAGCGCCTGGCAGAGCCAGCCAAACCATCGCCAGCTCCCTGCTCCGCTGCTGTAAGAGAGACAGACATATTTCCAAACACGCTCTCTAGCTATTCATGCTGGATTTGCTACAGTACTGCACATGGGACTGGATGGAGGCTCCTACCCTGGAAGCATCTGACAGAAGATGTGGAAAACTAGAGCCTCCACACCTTTGGGAGATGCTGTCAGACACAGAGAAAGTCTGAGTCTTCCTGGAGGAAGTTTTTCCATGCAAAATCTTGTCCCTGCTTGAGTACAACAATCCGATACCAGATCAAGGTCCCTCTCAGGAGGCCTGTCCTCAGGAAGAATTTTGTTCCCAGAGGAAAGAGCTCTGCAGAGGATTACTCTGCAAAGTAACCTGTCATGAGGGTTTGTAAATGAGCTCTGCAAGGACCAAGCTCTCCTGGGCAACACTTCAGAACGCACAGGCTGAAAAAGGGCCAAGCTCCCTGCAGGGAGACAGACTCCCTGACCAGGGAGACAGGTCAGAGGTTAACTGTTGAACTGCTGAGCAGCTCTAACCCCCAAATTTACACACAAGAGGAAGGGATGCAGAAGGGGAGGATGTCTAGACTGGAGTCTCTTGCTCAGGACCTTCCTCACTCAGTCAAGTTGCTTCAGTACAAGTTGTCAAGACAAGACTCAAACTTCCCAGGGCAAAGGGGAGTTGAGCTGGGCTGCCAGGACCCATGGCATTGACGTGAGAGAAACCCTCCAAACCTTCCTTCCCTTTTCCTCCTCCTCCTCTCCAGCCCCAGCAGCACCTCTTTTCAATGGCCATGTAATGACAGCACCCTGGCATTTGCCTAACAGGGCTCCCAGAGCTGGCATTTCTGGGCATAGGACTCCTGGGTACGCCCATCTTAACTGACCCACATCTTTCCACAGGCTGTTTCTGGGGCAGTGGCAGCGTGTTTTGCTGGTGCTGCTCACATTACCCCTGCCCTGATAGGGCAGTTTTCCAGGCAGGGCAAACATTTCATCATCATCTCCTTCATGTTTCTTTTTCTTTCTCATTTCCCTTTTTCCACCCCCATCTTTTTTCCTTAAATATTGCTTAATTACCACAGGGGCGCAGGCGGTGGGGTGAGCTCGTTGTGATGAGTGTTGCATGCCAGCCTGGGGGCCATGCAGAGCCAGCCTCCCCCATGTTGCTGGGGACACGGGGGCTGTGGGGTCCACACCAAGCCTCCCCACCCAGGGAGACCATCCTCAGCTGCACATCCCAGTATTATGTTGGGTGGGGGGAGCTGGGCCACTTCCATCAGCATCCCTGATGAGAAGACACAGCTCACCAGAGAGTGAAGAATAGGGTCAGTCCCACCATGGAACTCATCTCCACTCTACTGTGCAAAGCAAACACCTTCCAAAAAGGCTCATCTTCTCGTGTTCCCCACTGTGGGAAAAGCAAAACCTTGCGTTTCCACAGGGTTGGTCACCTGGGGGTGGGGGAGGCAGAAAGTGGGCAGGAACCACATGCAACTACCGGGGCAGGCTGTTGCCTTCCTGCACCTTCTCAGCTCTCACCTCCCAAGAGACATAGCGGGAACATGCTGGTGGCAGAGCTCACCAGGAAACGGTGCTTTCTGCAGGAAAAGCATTTTTTGGTTTCATTATTTTCTCTTTCTGCTCTTATTATTTTTTGGAGGGGGGAGGGGAATCGAGCTGGGAGATTTCACTAAAAGTATATATTACAGGGGAAGAAATATCCATTTTCTGTCTAATCGGAAGAATTTTCTTGATGCAGACAAATATCACTGCCCAGAGGGCTGAATTGCTTCTGCTTCCAGTTGCTGAGAACTACAGTTTGTTAGATAGGAGTTTGATGAAAACCTTAAGTGGTGGCAAAAATGGAAATTTTGCAGAGATAGCTACTGGAACCTTCAGAAAGGTCATGCTTTGTTGCTGAAAAGGCATTTTAAACCTTTCTTTGGACCAAATCTTTCAGCTGGATGGCTTTTCCAGACAGGAAAGAAATGGTTTAGGAAAACAAGAGGATGCCACTTACTTAGGGACAAATACAATGAGAAGAAATTGGGTAAGGAATGAAGGTTGCCCTGTGCTAGCAGATAGGCAGGAGGAACAACCTGGGACTGGTGGACAAGGGCTTGGCTGGGGTTTTGCTTGGGGACTTTTACTCTCCTAATTCTAGGTCTGGTACCAGTAACTTGCATTTCCCCCCCAAAAAATATTGGTAGAGTAATTCAGAGTGCTACAAAGGTGATGCTATGCAAATTTCTGGTGGGAAATACAGCTGTCTCAAAACATTGATAGCCTGTGGTTTCATTTATGTGGTGGATGTTAATGCGTCTAATGGCTCTGAGGAGAGCTGTCTGAAAAAAAAAATGAATTTGGAGTTGTTTTGTTTCATGACTAGTTCTGAAAAGTCAGGAAGGAGGGAATTAGTTCAGATTGCAACTAGGTCTATTTATTTAAATTACAGCAAATGTGAAATGTGAGGAGAAAATGCTGTACTTTGATTTGGAGTAATTTACAAGTAAAATGGAGGGGAATTTCAAACTGAAATAAACATTGCAAATGTACTTTCTTGGAATTTTTTTCTCAGGACAAACAATTTAGTACAACCAGCACTAATGCTCAAAACTATTTGTCACCAAATTTGCATTTTTCACACAAGGGAAGTTTCAGGTGAAAGAATTTCACCCATCCCCAGCTCTGAGCCTGGGAATTGAGGACAAGTCCCAGCCCTTTGCCATCGTGTGAATTAACTCAAGCGAACATTTGCACCCAACATCTCACTGCTGAGGATACATCTCCAGACCAGGCTTTGTATATTGCATTTGGGCAACTCTATCCCTTTAGCATTTTGGCAACATTTCCCCCCCCAATGTGTTGTCACACAGAGAGCAATCAAGTGGCACATGGAGATCCTCCAGCTCCTGGCTGGGTTTGTGTGGGTCACTCTCCTTCACATTTTCTGAAATGGCTCAAAAACCTACCATTAGTGTAGCCTGAATTTCCTATGCTCCAGAAGCTAGGCAAAGAAATTCTAATCAAACCAGGCATTTTTAAATCCAAGCCCCCATTTTTTCTCGTCACTTTAATCATTCCCCGAGACCTGCAACCCAAACAATGAAGCAGTGTGCTGGGACCTCAGAACCATTCATTAATGTTTATGAGACACTGAGATAATGGGGGAAGAGAGGCATAGAAATAGCGCGTATGAATAAATGATAGAAATAATATGTTCAGTCTCTGTGATTACTCATGCCCTCAGATCTGAGCAGGTGCACAAGTTTTTACAGGTTTGGGCCTTGGTTTGATCCAGAGATACCTTCAGGTCAGGCTGTTTGCTCCAGGAGCAGAGCACTCCCCGGATCCACTTGGCTGCTCTGGGCAGGAAGGGGGAAGCTGTCAGATACCAGGAATTTGGCACTATTACCGTGTCACTTCAGCCATGTTAGTGATCTGGAAGAAGGTCAACCACCCAAATACTGTGTTGATAAATGCCACAGAAGTGTGGAGGTGGGGAGGTCCAGAAGGACAAACACTGTTTAGGTTTTACAGCGCAACTTGCCCTAGGAACGGAAAAATGCCTTTCCATCTTCCCGATCCCAGACATTCCTGGGAGCATAGGCCGTGGCTGCTTTATTTTTAAAATCAACAAGTTCCTCTGAAGAAAAAGCATTTCTTGATCTTGTGACTGCCGCGGTGGAGAGATCTGTCCCCTCGCAGCCAGGCCATGCGCTTCCTGCCAGCTGGACTCGCTGGCTGCCCCATCCCCGGCCCAGCCACGCACGAGCCCTCTGCTAGCTGGCAGGTGGGGCTGGAAATGCCGGGATTGAGACATTTCAAGATAACCATCCGAGAGAGCGAGATAAACCAAGGTGAGCCGATTTGTCAATCTCTGCCGCCACGTTGCCCCCGCAGCTCCGTCTGCACCCTGTGCCATCAGGGCCTTGGCAGCCCGATGGGCAACCCATCACACCCCCTCCACAGCCAGACCCGGGCACACCGCTCTCCCAGAACAGGGGGGATGCTCTGCGAGGTCAGGGGGGGGATGTTACAGCCTCATCCAGCTCCCATCATGCCCACACACCGCTGTGCACGGGGAAAGGCCGAGGTCACCCTTCCCAGCTGCTGTGGCATCACATCCTCCAAGCGATCCCCGGGGTTTTGTACCAACCGGAGTCTCCCTATCAAAGCCGGGTTGTGGAAGGAAAGCAGCTTCTCTCCCCTCACCCTGAAGCTGGATACAGTGTGACAGAAACGCCTGCACAATGTGTTTTACACGGAAAAGTGTTTTGCTCCAGAAAAAATGCAAAACTCATCCTGCTTCCATCTTCTGGCTGCCTGCTTGTTCTCCCTTATCTCTGCGTTGCATCGCGGCACGCTGTGCCTGAAGGCTGCCGCCCCATCGCCGGGACACACCGCCTCACGGATGCAACCTTCCCTTGTTTTTCAGTCCGGTTTCGTACTGGCTACTTTGTATGGGTTGAAACATCTTTATCTCCTTCGCTGGATCAAGGTCTCCCTCCTCTGTGTTGCAGTTTAGCAGTCTGGCACCTTGAAATGCCAAGTTTCAGCTGTCACCAGCTGTTCTGGGTCTCGGCGTGTTTCCTTCTGACCCCATCGCTCTCCAGACTGGCTTAAACCTCACCTACCTGCAACAGGGTACGAGTCCTTGCTTCCTGCTAAGGGTGGATTCAAGCTTTCTGATGGATAAGGATGGAGCCTGTGTCTCCCTGAATAAGCACCCAAGTGGGGAAATTCATCTTGATGCATGGGGCTGGTAGAGGGACATGCTGCAATCACCAGCGAACTGCAAATTAGGTCTGGCAGAGCAAGGGGCCTGAGCGCAGCTCCCAGGAAAGCTGATCTGGGGAGGTGGGATCAAAGGGACCTTCCCTTCTGCTGCTAGATGGTATGGTGCAGGTGCCGCTCCCCCCAGCAGCATCTCTAATAGAGTAATGACAATGGGTAATGATAGTAAAGCAGCATTCACTGCAGTAACAACACTGTGGCTTCAATCTGGAGGGCTTTGTGACATTAATTAACCCGACCCTTCTCCCTAGATCATAAAAACCAGTTATCCACCTTCTGCTGCAGGGTCAGCAAAGGGAAGAGTTGGAGACCTATATTTCCCAAAGTCTCCCATGACTTTCCATTCTGTTTTAACCCTGGCCGTAAAGGAGCAACGTGGGCACAGTGTGGCTCTGAGCCAGGGCACAGCCTCTGACCTGCTCAGCACCAGCCCAACAGGACCAGCCACTGGGAACGAGCAGGGAACCCCAAACAGGGGTTGTGTCTGAACTTCTGCAAGGCTGGTGTTTGCATCTGAGGTAGTCATCTGGATGGTTCATAAAGATACTCGTAGGGCACAACCAGCCTACCATGGATTGCTCCACCAGGTTGAGATGAAGGGCCTCTTTGGTTTTCTGCACCCGTTAGAAGAGCGGTGCAGCTAGCCAGCCCCAGTGAAGAAGATCATGCCGGGGTACCCACCCAGAATCACTCTGCAGCCCAGCAGCAGGTCCAGAGGAGAACTGAACCGCACCATTTGCCTGCTCCCCTCTTCACAGCCACACATCTCCCACCAGCTCTCAGACGGCAGAAGTTTTTCAAGTCTCCAGACTGAAATTCTCGGTATTGTCATTACTGTCACAGCATTTAGAGGGACCCAACCAAGATGAAGGGACTTGTTTTGCTGGATCCTATGCACCACATGCTTGGAGAGGGTTTCTCTGCCTATGAACACACTCACTAATTTCCTGGTCTTACAAATTCTTATAGGCATTTACATAAAACCTCTGAGAAATTACATGGAAAGGAAGATGACCAGGCCCTATGGAAGCTGTCTGTTCCTGTCCCTGAGTTTAATTAATCTGTCCACGGGCTTAAACTGTTCTGAAACACCCTGTGGAAGACAAAGGCAGGGCAGGGAGAGCTCAGAAGCAGTTAATGACTCATGGAGAGCACTACTGAGCCATCACAGGGGCTCTGCTTGTGGTGGTCCCGTGGGCATGTGCTGCTCTGGGGGGCTGCCCTCACACGTGGCTGGTGTCTCCCGTGTATTTGACTGTTTGCAGTCAATGAATGAGTCTGAATGTCTCTTCTAAGACACTCTCCCATCGAGGCTGCAGTTCCCTTGTTTTGCATTTCTGCTCATTGCACAAACATATTTACTATTCCTGAGCACCGTCTCCCACAGACCCCCATGCCTCTGAGTGATGGCTGCAGTGCTGACCCCCCCCAAAGCTGGATCTGCAGAGGGACTCAAAAGTCTGTGCACTGCCTCCATCAAGCAGAGCTGAGCTCTGTAGTGACCCACTGTGAGCCACCACCTCGGCGGTGCCTGGCCAGCATCTACATGCTAGAATCTTTCTCTATCCAGTTCTCTCAATAACACAGCTAGACTTGATGGGTATAATAGACCTGTTCCCTCCTGAGGGAAAGCTCTGCACCGTCATCTTCTTGCCTTACCTAGACAGACAGACCAACCGATGAACACTTGAGATACTGGGAACGCCGGCTACTAACAAGGTTGGCCAATCCCTGGGATGTCTGGGGGCTGCAGGCATCTTAGCTGAGCTCTTCCTGCTCAAGAGAAGGCTAATTAATCAGCTCTGCTATTCTGGCATCACCCAAAAGTGAAAATACTTTCTGGCAGAGCAGCAGGCACAAAATTAGCTGCTGCATTAAACTGCCAAATCTCCTTTACTCCTTTATTAGTTGCATTTGGTGATGATGAGGAGTGAGGCATTAACCGGTCCCTGATGGATAAAGAAACTATTACTCTGCTTTCTCTTTGCAGCAGGGAGGAGGAAATAGGTTTTATTACTGAGATTTCCTTGAAGACATTCACTTGACTTTGTGGCATCAGAGACGGAAGAGAAATGAAGAACACAGAAATCTTGGCACAGCAGGAGAGATTGAGCAGGGACAATAAAAGAGAGAAGTACCAGGTCAATTGGGATCTGTAATATACTTAGGTGATTGAATCCTTGTGTTGAGTCGAAGCTCTGATGATCTGCTGGGCTCAACTAATTTCAGTATTACAGCCAGGGTCTCTGTGCTGGCGCTTAGGGCCTAAACTGGGAAACTTGCTGGGAACACACTCATGATGCATCAGAATGGAAAGGAAGAGAGGAGAGGAGAGGAGAGGAGAGGAGAGGAGAGGAGATTTGCGGCTTGCCAGTTGAGTCCCTGGACCATTAACTACTGACTAAAATGGGAATACCTCTGCCTTTGTTATTTGCTAATCTAGTGGTTTTTGTTATTTGGTGGGGTTTTTTTTAATCATTTCCCTGAAACCCCCCTGGAAGACCCCTTTTACTTCAAACAGAAATGATTTTTTTTTTTTTTTATCTTCTTGATTTTGGTCAGTGAACCACAAAATCCAATTTCAGTTCAGGTCTCTGGGAGGTGTTTGTGATATGGAGGTCCTTGTTCACTACACATCGCTGTGTGGGCAGGAGCAGAGAGACGATGGAGCAGTCCTAGTGAACACACACGCACTTAGACACTGCAGGATTGTGCTCACAAGGATCGGGGCATGAGGGGTTTCCATCTCTCCTTCTTCCGGAGAGGAGAGGAGAGGAGAGGAGAGGAGAGGAGAGGAGAGGAAAGAGATTATTAAGTCTTTTTCTTTTCTTTTTCTTTTTGTTTTCAAAATTAAATCTAGAACTTACCCATTTTAGTTTTAAGTCTAGATCCTGGCTAACGTGACATGACCCTCCTAAAGGAAGACAGAGACTGGAAGAGCCCATGCGAATCACCTGATTCATGTCCTGAAATCTTGGAGGGTTAACTCCTGGGGGATCTGTGTCCTCCACATAAATCCATGAGTCACAGCATCAAATGGCAACCTTCTCAGCCGCCATAGCTGTATCCAGCAAGGGTCATGAACCAAAGCCCCACATACTAGGTGCAGAAGAGGGTGGTGACAAGGGCATGGTGCAGGCTGCCAGGTTGGTGGCCAGGTTGCAGGACACTCAGGACATTCAGTTACCTCTGCTCCAGGGCCAAAAAGAGGGGCAGGGATCAGTCAGTCAGCAATGGGCAGAGATCTATTAAATCACTTTGGAATCAGATGCTAAATTTCCTAAGGCATAATGCCAAATTCTTGAGGTTTCTACCCACTCTGAAGCAAGGCGAAGACAGGCTGAACACAAATGTCCAAGAGACCAAGCATACAGAAGCAGGAGGGCAAAGCCGGTCTGGAGTTGACCTAAGCCTGGTGGGGGACCAACAATCTATAGACAAACATAAAGTGGAAATTAGAAGCAGCACCCTAACCATGTGGAGAAAGATGTCCTGTAACAGGCAGACAGAGGCAAAAAGCCAACCTGGCGAGTTTGTAGCTACCAAAGAGGATGTGGTGGCCCAGATATGTGGGGACTGGGATCCAAAGCCCACCAGGTCCTTCCTGTTCTTGGTCACTGAGGGACTGTCCTCACCTCGTGGGATTATGGTGTGTGGAGCCCAAGCACCAGGAGGGCTGGGAAGAGGAACCACATGAAACCATCTTGTCTCATCACTTCTGACACTGAGGGGAAATGACATGGGCTGGTGGCCAACGGATACCCTCCTGGCCAAGGTGCATTTAGACCTCTCAGGAGGGAAAGCTCAGCCTCCTGCCTCAGGATCTGGCTTGAATATCAGCACGGCATGGTGACACGAGCTTGCCTCACAGGACAGGTCCACCATGATCCTGGTGGTGGCCAGAGCTTTGCTTCAGGCAGGCCTCGCTGGCTGCTGCTCAGGGCAGTGCTGCCCAGCTCTGCCGTACCTCCGATCCTGCCGCCTCCCTCCGCCTCCCTCTCCACGTCTGCAACGTGGAGCTAAAGCTAATTACAGCCCCTAGAGCAGAGCTGCGTGGCTTGGCTTTACTTGCGTTTCGAAAATGCTTGGAGATGAAAGGTGCTTGAGAGAGCAGAGTATTGTTATTACTAATAATTACAAAAATTAACCAAATATTTGTCTAGCAGCATCCATCCCTGCTGCTGTTTCTTGCATAAAATACACACATGCTCTGACTGCCAAACCAAAGCCCCAGAATCACTACATCAGCCCTACAGTATCGAGAAGGGGGGGCAAAAAGTGCCTTGGGTCTAAAAAAGGTTGTCTGTTCCAGCAATTAATTTAATTGGCCTAAATATAACCCAGGTATACGGCAGATCCAAATTGCTGGCTGACAACAAACCCAAACAGGGCCCACAGGCTGCAAGGCAGCAGGTTAAACGCTGCCTCTGAAGCTGCTGGGCTGATCCTGGCACCCGAGTATTTTTTTCTCCTGGTATTCGCCACCGCTTGCTGCTGTGGAGTCGGGCTCTTGTAAAATGTTTATCAATGCCTGGGCATCTTCCAAACCATGAAAGGGTGCACGCGGAGAGAAGTGTCCCCTTGCAGTCAGCGGGGACTGGATTTCATCACTTGTTTTAATTCCCATCTTTATAATTTTATTGCTTTTCCCCCCCCTGTTTTCTAATAAGCTCTTCTAACACCTAATAAAATCAGTCCTTTTCCCTTCTACTTACCTCCCCCTGCTGCCATTGCGATTACCTAGACAAGAAAAATACAGCGCGCGGGGTCCTGCAGGCTGAGGTTTTAGTGACTGATTTCAACCGACGTGAGCAGAATCGGCAATAAACTTCAATGTCATGGTATTTTGATTCCCCCTTCTTCCGTATTGCGTGAAATATCTGAAAGGGGACAAACGAGAGGAATTCTTTGGGGTCGTATAGCCAAAAATGAAACTAAGAAAGAAGCCATTTCCAGAGAGGGAGATGCAGTCAGCTGTGCAATGGTTATCTGTAATAGATGGCATCTCTCACTGACGTGATCTCTATTATCCTCCTATCTCAGCATCTTGCAGTCTTTAATGGATTCTTCCTTCCAGCATCTTTGCGGGGCTGTGCCGTTGTCCTATATGTGTTTTACCAACTGGGACCAGAAGCAACAACAGGCCAAGACCCAGCTCCCCTAACCTATGGAGGCACCCACTTCCCACCGGTCACAGTCTAAAAAATCCCTCTGCAATCTGGGCACTATTATTTAACGGTGAATTTATTTCTGAAGGTAGATAAAGTTCCCTGAGACCACAGAGAGGCAAACAAATCTCATAAAACCCAAGTTTGTTATTTCCTGCCCTGCTTTCAAAACAAAACACAATAATTTTAGCAGACAATTAAACTCCCTGATTTCCAAGGGAGGCAGGCACACAAATACTTTTGAGGATCTGAGCCCACATGATTATGTAAGGAATTAGCAGGAGGGAATTAACCCAGTCGCTGGAGCATCCTTGTGGAGAGGAGCTCATCCACACTTGGGGCTGCCGTGCGGGAATGTGCCGGAGAGAAATATAAAACCCAGAAATACTTAAAATTTAAATGGGGGAAGTGCCAGGAAATGTCACAACGTTGCTCCAGGATGGAGGAACAGCTGACCTGACCCCTCTCTACCTCCTGCCTGACCACCCTGTGCTGCCTGTGCTCCCTAAAGCCAGGGAAAACAAGCCCAAGGTGGCACGTACCCCTTCCGAGCGTGCGGGACCTCCGTGCGGGGCAGAGCAGCGGCAGCTGCCTGTGGGCTGGTCACCCTTGCAGTGCCCTCTGAGCAGAGATGTGGGCTCTGCGTGGGGGCAGGCAGACCCTGGGCACCCACGGGAAATTTGGCAAGGGGGGACAGAGGTGCCAACGTGCCAGCCCTGCTCCAAGCAGCCGTGGGGATGCAGGGACGAGGCAGCACGAGAGCAGGATTTCCACAACTCGGCAAGGATCTCGCATTCCTCCCTCCACCCCAGGGCTGTTATTAAATATGCTGCCATATTAAAACAAAACTACTTTTAAAATATAATAATAATAAATAGAAGTGAGTAGGATTGGGGGAAGTAATGGGGAAAGTTGCGGGCCTGATCCTGCTCTCCCTGGGGCCGGGGTAACGAGGAGCATCGGGTGAAGGCTCTGGGAAGGCAGGTCAGAGGCGCGCTCCTTCATTCCAGCCTGGGTGGGACAGAAAGGAGATCTGGCCCCTTTCCCATATTTAATGCTGTCACAGTGAAATTTATCAGGCTGAAACGCGTGGAGGTGTTTGCAGGAGTGAGGACGGCGGCAGCGGCAGCCCTGGCAGCGCAGAAGGCGGCCGGGGGGAACCAGCCCTCCCTGCCTGGGATGGATGCAGCTCCCAACGCGGAGCTGACACTAAAAACACACCTTTCCCGGGCAGGCAAAGGCTGCCTGAACTGTCACTTTAATTGAAACCTTCTGCAGTCGTATACTTCACCTGATGTTTAATGATTCACCTCTTAAGCAGCCCACTTGTACCTTTGTAATCTTTCTGAAGGTTAACTTGTTGATCCTAGAAACTTGTCTGGAGAGAGCGAGACAATTTGCAGGAAGGCTCAGAAGAAAAAAAAAAAGTGTCATGTTTTCTGATGAAAAGTATTTTTCATGAGAGAGAAGGACAGAGAAATAAATTGCAAAATTCAGAATAGCCGATGAGATTCTGGAAGGGAGAAAGAGAAGAATAAAAAAAAAAAAAAAAAAAAAAAAAGAATTTCCTTAAAAAACAGGAGGGGCTGGGGGGGGGGGGGGGGGGGGTTGGGTTTA